>NC_134713.1:166868253-167172117 GCF_049634645.1 Pelodiscus sinensis
GAGTCCAGTGGCCCTTTAAAGACTAAGAAATGTATTAAGGTATTAGAGCATAAGCTTTAGTGAGCTACAACTCACTTCCTCAGATGCTGAAGAGAAAAAGACAGAAAGAGGAAAAAAAATATACAGAAATGGGAATGTGACATCAGTGCTAATTAAATCAGAATGTATGTGGATCATCTCCAACCGTGGTGAGAAGGTGAGAGAACCTGAATGGGAAATTGCCTACTGTGAGAACCACGTGTTTATTTAGACCTGGGTTCAGGTTATCACATTTGCAAATGAATTCCAACTCATCAGTTTCTCTCTGCAGGCTGTTTTTGAAGTTTTTCTTTCTAACAATGGCAAATTGCAATTCCAAAACTGTGTGCCCACGCAGGCTAAAGTGCTCCCCCACTGGCTTTTGGATGGTGCCATTCTTAATGTCTGATTTATGTCAGTTTATTCTTTTATGTATAGACAGTCCGGTTTGTCCGATGTACCTGGCAGAGAGGCATTGTTGGCACATGGTGGCATGTACAGTAGATGTTCACGTGAATGAGCCTTTGATGGTATAGCTGATGTGGTTAGGTCCTGTGGTGGTGTCACTAGGGTAGATGTGTAGATAGAGTTGGCAATGGGGTTTGTTGCAGGGATAGCTTACTGGATGAGTTTCTGTTGTGGGCGGTGAAGTTGGTGGTATTTTCCTCAGGTTGGCGGGCTGTCTGTAAGCAAGGACTGGCCTGCTTCCCAAGATCTGTACAGAGTGTTGTATGCTCCTCTGGCATGGCCCCCTACCTGAGTTGGCAGGGAATATGGAATTGTGGCTCTGTCTAATCCTTTCCCTTCATTGTTCACTCTATCTGTGTGCTGGGATGGCATTTTTCGCCAGCTCTTACTTGAATTACACAAGTGGGGAATGTCCTTACTTCCTCCTATGCCTCTACCAGGCTGTCAAGGCAGGAAAAAGTCTAGCTGGAAGTTTGCACTCTGTTAAGTGAGACCACTCTTCTGGGCATGGAGAGGTTGAATAGGGCATATGACGTGGGTGGCTCCAATAGTGATTAAAGATAGAAATCTTTATTATACGTGTTTATTTTTGAAAGAATTATGTTGTTATACTTGTGAGTATTGCTTTTCTCAGATGCTCTTCTTTTACAACTACAGGCAGTCCCCGACTTACGCGGATCCGCCTTATGTCAGATCCGCACTTACGAACGGGGCTTTTCTCGCCCCGGAGCTCACGGGCGGCGGGTCACCACCCGTGTCCTCCGGGGCGAGAAAAGCTTCTCCCGGTCTCCCTGGTCTGCTGGGGGGGTCCAGCAAAGCCACTGGACCCCCCCCCCCCAGCAGACCAGGGACACCCGAGCAAAGCCGCCCAGGCGGCGGGAGTCCCGCTGCCTGGGCGGCTTTGCTCGTTTACCCCGGAGCAAAGCCGCCCAGGCAGCGGGACTCCCGCCGCCTGGTCGGCTTTGCTCCTGTCCCCCTGGTCTGCTGGGGGGGTCCAGCAAAGCCGCTGGACCCCCCCTCCAGCAGACCAGGGACACCCGAGCAAAGCCGCCGCCTGGGTGGCTTTGCTCCCGGGCAAACGAGCAAAGCCGCCCAGGCGGCGGCTTTGCTTTGGTGTCCCTGGTCTGCTGGGGGGGTCCAGCGGCTTTGCTGGACCCCCCCCCAGCAGACCAGGGGGACAGGAGCAAAGCCGCGGAACACGCCCGCAGCAGGACAGCCCGAGCGCGCCCGGGCTGTCCCGCTGCAGGCGTGTTCCGCGGCTTTGCTCCCCGTCTCCCTGCAGACCAGGGAGACGGAGAGCAAAGCCGCTGAGCACGCCCACAGGGGGACAGCCCAAGCGCGCCCGGGCTGTCCCGCTGAGGGCGTGATCAGCGGCTTTGCTCCTGTCCCCCTGGTCTGCAGGGAGACGGGGAGCAAAGCCTTGGAGCACGCCCGAAGCGGGACAGCCCGGGCGCGCCTGGGCTGTCCCGCTGTGGGCGTGCTCCGTGGCTTTGCTCCTTTCCCCCTGGTCTGCTGGGGGTGGGGGAGTGCAGCTAGTGCCCCCCCCCCCCAGCAGACCAGGCTTTTCTTGCCTACCCCTGAGGTAGAGCAGCTGGGGGCTGCCGGGTTGGTCCCACAGCGCCGCTCCGGTCAGTTTCAGCAGCGGCTGAATCAGGATGCCTGGGGCAGAGCAGCTGGGGTGCTGCTGGGTTGCTCCAGTAGTGCCGAGGAGCCGCGCTACTGGAGCAACCCAGCAGCACCCCAGCTGCTCTGCCCCAGGCGTCCCCAAGTCAGCCGCTGCTGAAACTGACCAGCGGCTGACTACAGGAAGCCCGAGGCAGAGTTGCTCTGCCCCAGGCTTCCTGGAATCAGCCGCTGATCAGTTTCAGGAGCAGCTGACTTGGGGACGCCTGGGTTTCTTAAGTTGAATCTGTATGTAAGTCAGAACTGGCATCCAGATTCAGCCGCGGTTGAAACTGATCAGTTTCAGCAGCGGCTGACGCCAGTTCCGACTTACATACAGATTCAATTTAAGAACAAACCTACAGTCCCTATCTTGTACGTAACCCGGGGACTGCCTGTACTATGTAATTACAATACCTCTGTTTGGATGGTGAAAACTTTTTTATCAGGGGCAGATATATGACCAGCCCTCATCATAGAAGATGTGCATTTCCATAAATTGACCACAAAAAAAGTTTTTATCAGTATTATTAGATTCTTACCTGCTAGAGATTAAGCGTGTAACTCCCATGATGCATTTGGCCACCTGTGGTTAAGTGTAGACTATCCGATCTACTAATGAGCAAGGTGATCACATGTACTGACAGTAGGCCACCAGATGAGTTCATACAAATTGTTTCTGAAATAATATGAGAGTTGTCATGTAGCCTTGTCTAAGCTTTGTGAGTGCAACTTCTGCATAGTATTTTTGGTTAATGGCGGTTTAATTCTTATTGTATTTTCTATTCCAGTTCCTCCATTACGTGCTATCAGTGACCAAGAAAGCAAAGATGGCTTATACCAGAAGTGGCAAATACTGTTAGCATACATACTACATTTCCTGCCCTTCAGTATTATCAGTGTGGTGATTTTCAGCGTCTTTATATACTGGTAATCATTGAGTTCTTCTTAGAATGATATTCTCATTGCGATGCTCTTAAATTCCCGTGTCAGGAACAGGACTCCTGTCTTGGCTTTATGATATTGCCCTTCAGAGAGTAAGCAAAAGGAAGGCATAGGGGTGTTACAATAATTGTTGTACTCTAACTCTTATCTACACGATGGCTACGTCTACACTGGCATGATTTTCTGGAAATGCTTTTAACGGAAAAGTTTTCTGTTAAAAGCATTTTTGGAAAAGCGCGTCTAGATTGGTAGGACGCCTTTCTGCAAAAGCACTTTTTGCGGAAAAGCGTCTGCAGCCAATCTAGTCGCGCTTTTCCGCCAAAAAGCCCGATCGCCATTTTTGCGATCGGGGCTTTTTTGCGGAAAACAGTACTGTGCTGTTTACACTGGCCCTCTTGTGCAAATGATTTGCGCAAGAGGGCTTTTGCCTGAACGGGAGCAGCACAGTATTTCCGCAAGAACACTGACGATCTTACATGAGATCGTCAGTGTTCTTGCGGAAATTCAAACAGCCAGTGTAGACAGCTGGCAAGTTTTTCCGCAAAAGCGGCCGCTTTTGTGGAAAAACTTGCCAGTCTAGACACAGCCTTAAAGTTTATGCCAGCATAGCTACATGGGTCAGAAGTGAGAAAAAGCTATTCCCTTGACTGACATACCTATACAGAAAAGACTTCTAGTGTAGACACAGCGGTGCTGCCATAACAGCACTTTTGTTGGCAAACCTGTCAGTTGGGAAGGTGGTGTTTCCACACCCGCATATAAACTCCTCGGTTACGTCTACACTGGCACCCTTTTCCGGAAATGCTTAAAACGGAACAGTTTTCCGTTATAAGTATTTCTGGAAAAAGCGCATCTACATTGGCAGGATGCTTTTCCGGAAAAGCACATTTTCCGGAAAAGCGTCCGTGGCCAATGTAGACGTGCTTTTCCGGAAAAAAGCCCCGATCGTCATTTTCGCAATCAGCGCTTTTTTGCGGAAAAGACTACTGTGCTGTCTACACTGGCCCTTTTCCGGAACAGTTTTTCTGGAAAAGGACTTTTGCCCGAATGGGAGCAGCATAGTTTTTCTGGAAAAACACTGACAATTTTACAGTAGATCGTCAGTGCTCTTCCGGAAAAGCAAGCGGCCAGTGTAGACAGCTGGCAAGTTATTCCGGAAAAGCGGCTGCTTTTCCGGAATAAGTGGCCCAGTATAGACACAGCCCTCCTGTCATTGTATACCATGTCTACACATGCGACCTATGACAGCATAGTGATGGTGACACAGGCTATACAGTTCAGGCATAGACTTGGCAAGTTAGACTTTTGGTGAAAATGTTCTATTAGGAAACATAAAACCAAGACAAAAGGTTTGTTTTGGCTCTTAAAAGCTTGTGAATCTAATCAAATAGATCATCTCAGTATTTGCAGTATTGCTTTGTAATCTTGAACCCTCCAAATACTGAGGTTAGGGTAAATTCATATTTATTTATGAAGTTATCCAAGGCCTGATTCTATCCTCCTTACTCATATTGAATATTTTCTTACTTGACAAGTGGTCCCACAAACATTAAGGATTAAAGTACTGCTCAAGCCTTCATAAGGTGTCAGAATTTGGTCCTTCATTATTTAAGGGATTTGGCAAGTTCTGAAGGGTAAAGTCTTATATCGTTTTCATGCACAAGGGTAGTGGAGGGGGACAGCCTCTAATCCTGAGGAAGCCTGTCTGCAAACAGTTTGAAGCTGGCATTCTGGGAATTTTAGGGGAGAATGGCTGCTTATTGTGGCATAGTCTTTCTTCAGTTCTCTAGAGTTTCTCACAGAAGTCAATGGAGAATACAGGTAATAATTAATCTTTTTTATTACATGATTATAATTTTCTATTAATTGCTTTTCATTTTCCCAAATGTTTATTAAATCCTTAAATCCCAGGATGTATTTTTTTTAAACTAAAATCATTAGTACTCTTGACTGATCCAGAATTAATTTAATCTCACAAAAAGATCTGAAGTTCATGAAGCAGGTAGGCAATTTCCAGTTTTAAGCAACACAAAAGACTCATAAATGTCTGTGGATAATTTTTATAATGCTAGCGATAGCTCCTAAGAAGGGAATGATGCTTATGTCAGGCATAAAGTAATTAAAAGCCTTGAGATGTATGTAACTAGGTAAATTTCTATCCAAGGTTATTAGCGTTATCATTCTGTCTGCTTTTCTGAGTTATAAAGGATGGTGTATTATACACTGTATTTATTGCCATGTTTCCTCTGATGATGATAAAACTACAGTTACTTTATGGTCTTCAGTAAAATGAACACGAATGAAATGCACTATTACCTTGGACTTCATCCTAGGTCCTCCACGTGTCCTCGTGCATGCTTGATAACTTCCCTCAAGAGGTAATGGAGGTGCTGCTATACTGAGGAGATCCTTTTTACAGAGACTTTCAAATTACCCGTAAGCCCCTAACTGGAGAGACAGAGGGATTTTTGGCAAACAATATTTATTTTTTTAAAACCCTTTACTTTCAGAAAAAGGAGAAGAGCCTTCTACTTTTAGTGTCAGTTTAAGGGACTTGTCCACAAGATTAGTCTCCTGCTTACTCCATCTAAGTATTTAGGGAAGCAGTCACCTTCAGGCAAAGTTGTCCCTCTCCATATCATCCTGGCATAGGTTTAAACAAACAAACAAAACAAAAAAGCATCTGTCAGCCAGGGAGGTCCTGTCTCAGCCTGTGCCCCAATAAAATCCCCCCTTGATTGACATATAAATAACATTTCTCTCTGCTAAGATTTTGTCCCCTATTAAAATTCCCATTACACTCACCCAGTGAACTGATTACCCAAGAAGAGGACATGTAGAATGCATTCTGTGACCATTGATGAGGTAGCATTCCTTTCCAGAAGCCAAGGCACTGTGTTTTCTCTATAGTTTATTTGTTCTGCAGACTGTAAACTCTTTCAGGCAGAGACTGTCTTTACTTGTTGTGTTCAGTTTCAAGCACATTGACAGTGTTACCTAATAAAGAGTGCTAATTCAGGAAAAAGCAGCACTTTAAACTAAGTTAAAGGTAATTCAAAATGCTATTACTTCAGTCTGTTCTAATAGTTTACAGTACCTCACAGAACAGGTAATGCATATATTAGCCTCCTACATACCTTTTTTGTTTCATGATTGCTTGAAAACCAATAATGGCACTTAAAGCAGTATGCACTATAGCCCATAACTAACACATACACATACCTGCAAAGAAATCTGCAACATCTCTAGCTACAAAATTATGCCACATACAACCTATGCAGGGAATATACCATATTATACAATCACAGAAACATAAGTCTGAAAAGTGCCTCGAAGTCATCAAGTCCAGCCTCCTGGGCTGAGGCAGGATTACGTAAACACATACCATCCCTGACAGGTATTTGTTTAACCTGTTCTTAAAAACCTCCAGTGATAGAGATTCCAGAACCTTCCTTGGAAGCCCATTCCAGAGTTTAATTACCCTTACAGTTAGAAAGGTTTTCCTAATATCTGATGAACTTTCTCCTGAGGCAGAGCAGGTCCATTACTATCTTCAGGGGACACAGAGAACAATTTATCACATTTCTTTTTATAACAGCTCTTGACATATTTGAAGACTGTTATTAGGTTTCTTTTCTCTCTCTTTTTCTCAAGGTTAAACATGTCCGGTGTTTACACTTCATAGATGAAATTTATAAACCATTTATCATTTCTGTTGCTCTCATCTGGACTGTTTGTAAGCAATTTGTCCCCATCTTTCCTAATGTGTGGTGCCCAAAATTGGACAATAGTACTCCAGCTGAGGCCTCAGAGCAAACCAGTTGCCTCCCATTATTTACATACAGTACTCCTGTTACTACACCCTATAATACTAGCCTTTTTCATAATTGTATGACAGGATTGGCTTATTTTCAAGCCACAGTAAACTTTAGAACCTTTTCCACAGGACTACCACCTAGCCAGTTTTTCCTCATTTTGTGGTTCGGCATTTGATTTTTCCTTCTTAAGTGTAGTACTTTGCTATTTTACTATATACCAAATGATGAAAGAGTCAGAAAATGAAATAACACAAATTAAAAGCATTTAATAATAAATAATAATAATATGCAGTGGAAGGCAATCAGCCACTTGAAAACTCCACTGAATGAGAATTGTATCATCCTCTGGACATAGCAGTGGGGTGACTTGTAATACATGACTTGAAATCTGCAAAGATTTCCCACCAGTCTGTGATAGTTTCTTTGTGGTCTCCTGAAGATTTTAACTGTTCAGAAACAAATAGCTCTCACTAATGGACTAACTATTGGGAAGATCCCTGGTGTTGATGGCCTTCCCGTAAACTGCTACAAAGGATATGATCTATTTTGAGGTACGATTTGCTGATAGTTTTGCTTAAAAGCAACAGAAGACGCTGTCTCAATTGCCTTTGAGATAGTCTCACAGTATTGCCTTCAAAAGGAAAGCTTCAGTGAGCTGGAGTCTTTTGTCTCTGTTCTGACTGTAAGATTGTTTCTAAGGCCTTAGCCAATAGAATGGAAAATATTATTGAGCATCCTCATCTGATCTTTGTTGCCCAACAGCTCTGTTTTGGATCTTCTTTTTCGTTTGGTATATAAATTCAGTTTGTACACTCTTTGTTAGGACTGTAACAGCCTAATTTTAACGAGGGCCCCAATCTAACTTCCTCTTGCACCCAGCACATGCCAGTATAAAATATTGTGGGTATAAAATTCCATCTGTAATTATCTGCAGACAGTACTCATGCCATTTAGACATCCAACTATATGATTGCAGCTCCATGTCACACAAATAACTAAATGACTTGGTATTAGTGTACCTGAAGGTACAATAGGGAAGATATTTTTTAAAAGTCTGATGCCACAATGTTTATTTTTATATTTTAAAATGATCTCTTGACTGTATTTGTACAGGACTGTAGGAATGAACCCTGATGTTTCCAGATTTGGATGTTTCTTTGCTGTTATGTTAGTACCTCATATAATTGGGGAACTACTAACACTTGTTTTGCTTGGTATGGTTCAAAACCCAAATATAGTCAACAGTGGAGTGATGCTACTTAACACAGCAGGAGTGCTAGTTGGAACTGGGCTTGTAAGGTAAGGAAAAGTATTATTAAATAATGTGGTTTTAATGATCAAATAATGTAACTATAGAATCATCTCAGGAACATTTTCTATTGCTAAAGGTGAGTCTATGAGTATGTACACAACAGGATAAAACCTGGATAAAGTACACATGTAAGCTTTAGAATGGCAACTATCTAATTACTGCTCTTACAAATCTTGTATTAAATACATGGGATAATCTCAATCCAGACTTTTCCTGTGGATCTGAAATAAGCTTAATGATAGTTAAAGCCAAAGCCACTTCCTTACTGGAAACAAAAACACACAAGAAACAAAGCAACCGCCCCATATTAGTCTGTGTCATATTTGAAAGTGCTTTTTCTCTCATAAACAGATTTCAGCTACAGCTGGTTCTATAAAGTGAAACTACATTAACACCCTCTTCAGTAGCTTCAGGGGGTAGCCAAGTTAGTTTGTACAGGATAAAGTTAAAAAACAACAAATGGTCTGGTAACACTTTATAGACTAACAAAACATGTAGATGGTCACATGAGTTTTCGTGGGCACAGCCCATTTCTTCAGATGAGTGGAGTTTTACCCTCTTCAGTGCTCTTTTAGTCACTGCTAAATTTAGGAAGGGCTGTAGTTTTGTTGTGAAAGTATTTCCTAATTCAGTGCTTTACTGATCTCTTTCAGCGAGAGTGTGCATTTTTACCATAAACAACGAGAAGTCCTGTGGCATCTTATAGACTAACAGATTTATTGGAACAGCGTTTCCCAAACTATGGGCCGCGGCCCAGTATCGGGCTATGGGAAAAAAATACCGGGCTTCAGTGTGGCTGCCGGGAGGGGAGCGGGGTGGGGCGGGCTGGGAGGAGGTGTGTGGGGGGGGAACTGGCCACCGGGAAGCAGGGTTGGGGGCAGTGGGGCTGTCTGGTGGTGATCGGGGGGGGGGGGCAGTGGAAGCAGGGTTGGGGGCAGTGAGGCTGTCTGGTGGGGATGGGGGCGGGCAGGCGGCGGAAGCAGGGCTGGATGGGAGGTGGGGGGGCTGGCCAGGGGAGATCAGGAGGAGGACTGGAGGACCAGCTGCCGGAAGCAGGGCTGGATGGGGCAGCAGGCTGGCCAGGGGACGGGGTGGGGGGTTGGACGGGGAAGATCAGGAGGAAGAGGACAGGAGAACCAGCTGCCAGAAGCAGGGCTGGCCAGGGGAGATCAGGAGGAGAAGTGTGGGGGAGGGAGGGAGGGGAGAGTGAATTGGCTGGTGAATTGGCAGGACTGACCTGGGCACATGCAGACCCAGGCACACAAGTGAGTCTGGCCCCGGGGATTCCATTTTGCCCCCCCCCCCCCCAAATGCCCTCCCTCGAGTAGTTGCAAACTGCCCGGCTGATAGACACACTCACGCAGCATGAGCACATCTACCAGCCAGGCAGTTCACAGCTACGGACCGATACACCTAATAATAATAATAAAACTTACCTAATTAGAAAATCCGGTATTTTCTCAGTTTTTTTCCCAGACAGAACCCTCAAATACTGGACTGTCCAGTACAAAACTGGACACCTGGCAACCCTTCCCCTCTTTGCACCTTCCCTCCTAGCCAGATACCCTACCCCCAGTCTGCTCCTGCTCCTGCCTCCTGGAGTGCCCGTGTGGCGCCGGGTCCCCTAAGCCCTGGCCCAGCCGGGTGAAACACTGAAAAATTATTCATTTTTAATTCTTTTATATGCATTTATATTTTTGGGCTGCAAAACAGTACTGAAAAAAAAACAGGTTCCAACTAAAGTAAAAAGTTTTGGAAACCCTGATTTAGCCAGCTTTCTATCCATCTTACAGTCCATTTATCCAATCCATATTCCCTTAACTTGCTGGCACGAATATTGTGGGTGACCATATCAGAAGCTTTGCTAAAGCTGGCACTGGGGGCTTTGGGAGGACCAGAAACAACTTATTTGAATATTCATCATTTGCTAATGAATATGCAAATGAATGTTGCCAGTCCTCCAAAAGCTCGTGAAAGGATTTACTGGGCCCCGTGTCAAAAAGTTTGAGAACTCCTGTATTGGAGCATAAGCTTTTGTGGGCAAAGACCCACTTCGTCAGATGCAGATTTTTGCATATTCAGACTAACACGGCTCCCTCTCTGATACATTTTTACCATGTTGTTAATATAGACAGTGCTAATTGAGATCATGAATCTCTTCATTATCTGTAAAGAGAATCAACATTGCTAGTGGGTCTTAGATTGTTGGAGAGTTCTGCTGCATTTGCTGTGTTGGATCATGAGAAGTTAATTGAAATAGAGATAAGAAATACATACACTTGCTGAGTTACACTGAACTGATCACAGATTCTGTTTTGATTCACATGATTCTTTGCTTTGCAAGCATCATTAGTAGTGATCCAGGACTTAATATTCATTCATTCATTAACACTGTGTCTTTTTTAGATTAAATGAAGTGAATACACATGGTAAACTTTTGTTATACAGATCACACTCATCATACCTAGTAGTTGTTCCACTGTTGTTTTATTAGCTTTTTTGATGATGCAGCAACAGGAATATAAGTAA
This sequence comes from Pelodiscus sinensis, assembly GCF_049634645.1. Lineage (NCBI taxonomy): Eukaryota > Metazoa > Chordata > Testudines > Trionychidae > Pelodiscus > Pelodiscus sinensis. The sequence goes on from NC_134713.1 coordinate 166,879,006, forward strand.
GCTGTAAAATTAATTGCTACCATATCCAAACAATTCATTACTGTATATCCTAATGCTGTTAATAATCAATGGTGTCTTTAATAGTTCCTTCAACATTTCTCAAAAATACAATTTGTACTTGAAAACTGTGCAGGCAAATGAAATGTGGTTGTAAGATACTGAATGGAGCCATGCAGTTATTGTAAGTTTGGATAGTATTGGTTCTTGAAATACCAGAATCCCTGTTTAACTATTTTTTTGTTTGTTCAAGGCGCACAGAAGACATGTCTATACCTTTTAAAGTTCTAAGTTACCTTACATTCCAAAAATACAGCAGCGAGGTTCTTACAATCAATGAATTTTATGGATTAAACTTCACATGTGGTAAGTGTTCATTGAGCCCCCTTAAACCTTTTGTAAATCAATTTAATACACTATATAGGCTGCGTCTAGACTGGCAAGTTTTTCTGCAAAAGCGGCCACTTTTGCGGAAAAACTTGCCAGCTGTCTACACTGGCCGCTTGAATTTGCGCAAGAACACTGACGATCTAATGTAATATTGTCAGTGTTCTTGCTCAAATATTATGATGCTCCCACTCAGGAAAAAGCCCTCTTGCGCAAATGCTTTTGTGCAAGAGGGCCAATGTAGACAGGTAATAACTGTTTTGCGCAAAAAAGTCCCAATGGTGAAAATGGTGACCGGGCTTTCTTGCGCAAAACCGCGTCTAGATTGGCACGGACGCTTTTCCGCAAAAAGTGCTTTTGCACAAAAGCATCCCTGCCAATCTAGACGCTCTTTTCCGCGAATGCTTTTAATGGAAAAACTTTTCCATTAAAAGCATTTGCGGAAAATCATGCCAGTCTAGATGTAGCCTATGGTTATGTCTACACTGGCAGATTCTTACACAAGAACTGTTTTGCGGAAGAGTTCTTGCGCAAAAAGTCTTCCACAAGAGTGCATCTACACTGGCATGTGCTTTTGCGCAAGAGCATCTATGGCAGTGTGGACGCTCTCTTACGCAAGAAAGCTCTGATGGCCATTTTATCCATAGGGGTTTCTTGCACAAGAAATTCATGTTGTCTGTTTACACTGGCCTCTTGCACAAGAGCTCTTGTGCAAGAGGGCTTATTCCTCATGGGGAGAGGAATAACTCTGCTGGAAGAAGCTCTGTTTTCCGACGCTAGACTGTAAATATACTTGTGCAAGAATGCACGTAGACACCAAGCAAGTTTTTGCGCAAGAACAGCTGTTCTTGCACAAGAAGCCACCAGTGTAGATGTAGCCTATGTGTATTTTTTATACACATGCTAACAAAAAATACATGCCTACAACCTTTCTAAGCACCTTATATAACTTGTAAATACAACATAATTAATAACTACAGGTTGAACTGCCCAAATCCAGGACTCTCTGGTCTGGAAACATCCGTGGTCTGGCAGGGCCAGGGATGTTACTGGACCAAAGAGCCCTGGAGCAACGCAGGGGCTGGGGAGCCCCAGCTGGGCCAGACAGCATCTAGGGAGCCCCCGCCCTGGTCCTGAACCCCCAGCATCAATTGGGCCAGGCAGCAGTTGGGGAGCCCCAGCTTGGGCCAGGGAATCCCCGGCATCAGCAGGGCCAGGAGGTAGCCTGGGAGTTCCTACTCAGATTAGGGAACCCCCAGCGTTAGCAGGGCCACATGGTTGGGGAGTCGGGGCCACAACCAGGGAGCCTCTGGCTGCAGCTGGGCTGCCTATGGCTGGGTGGCCCCACCCAGGAACTCCCCAGTCCCAGAAGGGCTGGGATGACCCCCCAGCTGAAGTGGGGCTGGCAGAGGCGGACAGCAGCAGAGAAGCCCCAGCAGTGGGGCATGGTGACCTAGCGGCCCTGCCTGGGGAATGGGCAGTGGGCAGGCAGCAAGTTGGGGAGCCGTGGCGGGCCTGCTTTAGCGGGGCTAGCAGCAGGTCTGCGAGCCCTAGAGAGAGGAGCCCAGGAGTGGGGCAACCAGCAGGGGAGCACTGCTCTCCCCTGGTCTGGCAAACTCCCTGGCTTAGGATAGCTCAGGTCCCGAGAATGCGAGACTAGGGAGGTCCAACCTGTAATGTGATGTCAGGCTGGCCAGCTGCAAGAGGGTGTTGCTTCCAGGTTCCAGGGAAGTAAGTTAAAGGCCCTCTTCCCTATCAGCTGAGAAGGGGTTACATCAGGTCTATTAGGATCAGCTGAGATGGGGTTACTAGAGGTTAATTAGGATCAGCTGAGAAGGGGTTGCCTCAGGTCGATTAGGAACACCTGAATCCAGGTGAGGGCTGTCTGAGACCTTCTGAAGGCTCTTCCCCTTTTGAGAGACAGAGAAAGGGAGACAATTTGCTACTAGACTAGTGGCAGCAGGGGAGTAAGCATATCCAGGAGGAGAGGTTGTGTGCCTTCCCATAGTGGAAACAGACAAGCCCGAGCACCTGCTGGGAAAGGACTGACTCCCCGGGGCAAACCACAGGACAATACCTTCCCCTGCCTCTTCACTGGGGCAATGAATCTCTTGTATTTGAGTCCATTGAAGTCGTTCCTTTTGTTTGCAGGAGAATTACCCCTTAGGCCTACCTTGAGGCTTACTCAGAAAATATGGCCAAAAGAGGGAGGACAAAAACTGCCCAGTGTGGCAGACAGGGGTTAATTTACCCCAAGGCTATCTTGCCAAAGGGAGATGTGCTGGGGCTGGTGAGACAAAGGAAGTGCCTTGCCATACGAAACATAATAATTCATTATAAGACAGTATACAAACTTATTATAACCTGATACCAGCTAACTACACCACTCCAAAGCTTCAATCTCCTCTGTTCCCAAGCATTTTAAAAGATGAGACTTGCAGGAGGCTTTTAAGGCCACACAATTTGTGCTATTTTGGAGCAGGTAGAGGAACCCAGTACAAAATTGGGGGCCTCTGGAGATAATGCACTGGCAGCTGCGATTTCTTGTTGATATCCCTGAAGCAACAGCTTGGGGACTTCTGCTGTCAGGCAGACAGCCCCAATGCTGTTAAGGAGGATGAAAGGTTCAGGGAAGGAGAACATTCAACTGGAGCAGAGGGAAATGATCCTATAGTTGGGACCCTCCTTCCAGAGGATGTTATGGTATCCTCTCACACTGAGGATACATCTCCAGTCGTTAGGAAAAGGAAGGTGTTAGCAATGGGGGATTTGGTCATTAGAAGCATAGATAGCTGGGTTTGTGATGACCAGGAGAATTGGATGGTGACTTGCCTGCCTGGTGAGAAGGTTGTGGCTCTCTCAAGACATCTAGACAGACTAATGTGTAGTGCTGGGGAAGAGCCGGTGGCCATGGTACACATAGGTAGGCTGCTAGGAAAGAGACTGAAATCCAGGACCTCTACGGTAGCATCCTCTGAAATGCTTTCAGTTCCACGCGCAGGGCCAGGTAGGCAGGCAGAGTTTCAGAGTCTCGATGCATGGATGAGACAATGGTGTAGAGAGGAGGGGTTTAGATTTATTAGGAACTGGGGACAATTTTGGGGTAGAGGGAGCCTATGCAGGAAGGATGGGCTCCACCTAAACCAAAATGGAACCAGACTGCTGGCACTTAACACTAAAAAGGCTGTAGAGCAGTTTTTAAACTAAGGGCTGGGGGAAACCTATTGTTGAGCAAAGGAGCACATGGATCGGACAGAGACATCTATTAAGGGAGGTTCTATTCATTGAGATGCTCTATGTTCTAGTTAGGAGGAGAAAATGAAAGTATGGGTCAGATCAGATGAGACACAATCAAATGAAAAAGAGTCTAACACATCAAGAAATGGCAGATAGATCAATAGTGACAAATTATTAAAGTGCTAATACACAAATGCTAGAAGTTTAAATAGTAAAATGGGTGAACTAGAGTGCCTAGTTTTAAAGGAGGATATTGATATAATAGGCATCATGGAAACTTGGTGGAATGAGGACAATCAATAGGACACAGTTATACCAGGATACAAAATATACTGGAAGGACAGAACAAGTCGTGCTGGTGGGTGAGTGGCACTATACGTCAAAGAAAATGTAGACTCAAATGAAGTAAAAATCTTAAATGAGCCAAAATGTTCCATAGAATCTCTATGGATAGTAATTCCATGCTCCAATAATAAGAATATAGCAGTAGGAATATATTATTGACCACCTGATTAGGACAGTGATAGTGACTATAAAATGCTAAAGGAGATTAGAGAGACTATCAAATTAAAAAACTAGATAATAGTGGGGGATTTCAACTATCCCCTTATTGACTGTGTACACATCACCTCAGGATGTGATGCAGAGAGAAAATTTCTTGATACCTTAAATAACTGCCTCTTGGAGCAACTGTTTCTGGAGCCCACAAGGGGAGAGGCTGTTCTTGATTTAGTCCTAAGTGGAGCACAGGATCTGGTTCAAGAGGTAAATATAACTCGACCGCTTAGAAATAGTGACCATAATATAATAAAATGTAACATTCCTGTGGTGAGAGAAACACCTCAGGCAGCCCAACACTGTGGTATTTAATTTCAGAAAGGGGAACTACACAAAAACGAGGCAGTTAGTTAAACAGAAATTAAAAGGTAAAGTGACATAAGTAAAATCTCTGCAAGCTGCATGGAAACTTTTCAAAGACACAAAAATAGAGGCCCAACTTAAATGTATATCCCAAATTAAAAAACACAGTAAGAGAACCAAAAAAAGTGCTACTTAACAGCCCCGTAAAAGAAGCAGTGATAGATAAAAAGATATCTTTTAAAAAGTGGAAGTCAAATCCTAATGAGGAAAATAGAAAGGAAGATAAACTTTGTTAAAATAAGTGTAAAAATATAAGAAAAGCCAAAAAGGAGTTTGAAGAACAGCTAGCCAAAAACTCAAAAAGCAATAGTAAAATGTTTAAGTATATCAGAAGCAGGACGCTGGCTAAACAACTAGTGGGGCCCTTGCACGATCAAGATGCTAAAGGAGTACTCAAAGATGTTGTGATCCCTCCCTCTGGGGCATCTGGTATTGGCCACTGTCAGCAGACAGGATACTGGGCTAGATGGACCTTTGGTCTGGCCCAGTATGGCCGTTCTTATGTTTAAATTAATCATTATTTTTTTATAGTGATTGTTTTGGCTATGGATTTTTCAAAATGTTCTCTAGGCAGCTTGGCTCCACTTCTAAGGCCTAAGATTCTTCAATGTTGTCCAGGGGGAGCCTCTCTCAGTACCACTTCCTCCTTGTGCGGAGGAAGGAAGGTACATCCAGCTTCAGCAATTATCTCCTTGGACTTTCTCTACACTATTCTCTAGGCACCAAAGAACATCACCCTACACTAAACTGGTTTCCCTTGCTTCCTGACTGTAAGTTCTAGTTCCTTAATGCTCTATAGCCTGGCTTCATAGACAAGTGGAGAGAGTAACGCCATCCAATTAATTCATCCCTGTGGGGTAAGGTTGAGTACAAGATGCAAGTGCAGGCAGGTTCTAGTGGGGAAGGAAGACAAAACAAAAGGCTGGGCACCAGGCTACAGCAAAATGATGAATATGGTGCAAAAAAAAAAAAAAAGTCAGCTTCTGCTATTATGGAGTTCACGAGTCCCTGAGCAAGATTAACAGGGTATCTATTGTTGAGCTGTTTTAGACTTACTGCAAATTTCGGAAGTGCACAGTACATCAGTTTGCACACAGTTCTCATTTACACTGTTAGCTCCAACAATAAAGAAACAAACTTTTTTTAAATCAAAAACTGATTCTGGAGCAGTGTTGTGACAGCGGTGTGTGATGGGTTGTACAAACCCCGTATTGGGCAATAAGGGGTTAAGAGATTACTTTGGGCTCAGCCAGCCTCCCGGTGCCCTTATTGCAAATGCTCCATCTGCTGGAGGAAGTAAAAGACTGGACAGGGAACGAGCTCATTTAGGCAGCAGAGCCTGCAGCCCACACCTCCGGCAATTCAGAGCAGCGGGAAGACTAAGGACTTGGATATAGAAGCCCAGAGGGGCCCTCCCTGAGGGAAGGGAGAACCCATCCCAGAAACAACTAGAAAGGGAAGTACCCTGTGGACCTTGGTAATCCCATTTTACTTATTTCGGTTTGAATTTCCCCACTAGGTGGGAAAAGTAGGCCATGCTCCCAACCAGACCCTGAATGAAGACCATTACAGGAGCTGAAATTTTTCAATTATGGAACACATCAGACCTTGTATATAAGCGAAAATTAACATCTTTAACATCTCCTTGAAACCTAGTCAGTCAATGCAGATCATGGCAAGAAACTATATGTTGTAAGCTGACCAACACATATGCTAACATCAGTTATGGATAGTTTTAAAATATAGTCCTATATAAAGCATACTGCAGTAATGCAACCTTGAAGTTGACAAAGGAATTCATCACAGCAATGACAATAGCTTGCACTTTTATGTGAGGATCTCCAACTATTCATAAATATGAATAAATTTAAGTCAAAAAAACTTCCCAGTGTTTGATGACAACATATATGATCAGCCTTAAATCTTTCATTTGGTGTGAGTGAAATGCAAGATTCCAGTGGCACTTCATTCTGCTCTTCAGAAAATGTAATGTAGATTAGACACAGAAACATGCAGATTGCCCCAATTTCCATTTCCAGAACATGGTAGATTGGCTGGGATATGCACTTGGAAGATTCTGGGAAGCCAGTCAGGGAAGGAAATGTACCTGCCCAGCTATTCTGTGATCATGTCTGTACTACAGATAAGATCAAAGCAGCCACAGTCGATCTTCCAGGGTTCAAATTAGTGGGTCTAGTGAACACACGCTAATTCAAACTGAGAGGGCACTCCTGTCAATGCTGGTAGTCCTGCTTCTTCAAGGAACAAGGGAAGTCAGAGAGCGTGTTCCCTTCAACTTCTAACAATATAGACAGCACCAAAATTCAAGTTAAGATACTTCAACTTAAGTTACACGATTATGTGTTACCTGTATGTGCTCTAGTACCAAATAGCCCCTCTAGCTCTCAGGCTTCATCTGTGAAGCACTAAGTCATTGCAGAGATGAGTTCTGAGCATACAATTATTGTACAGCCTCTGCACAGAATCTCCTGGGACAACACTAGCTTCACTATGGACAGGGCCCTCCATACCCTTAGGGGAACAAGAAGGAGTTGTGAACATATGTGTTCAATCAGGGCATTGACTGCAGTGTCTAGTCTACATGCTTTATAATATAACTCAACCCTCTTCTATTTTGCAGGTGGCTCCAATATTTCTGCAGGAGTTGGTGCATTGTGTGTTTTTCCCCAGGGTATCCAATTCATTGAGACAACCTTTCCTGGTGCAATGTCTAGATTCACAACCAATTTCTTAATGTTATATGCTTTCCTACCACTACTGGTCATTCTAGCAATTGTGAGTTTTAAAATAAGAGACATAATTGTCAGGCAATAAAATGTTAGCAATTCTAAACAGGCTGAACAGTTCTATATACCAAACCGTGAAGTATTTGAAAACATTATTGGGCAAACTAGTACCCATCATTTTGTTGTCTTTCTAAATTACAGCAAATGATGAGTGAATTACAATCAGACTGTTCATATCTTTTTCCTTTCAGTTAACAGTTTTTCCTCCTCTTGGAAGCAATACTATGAATGTATCAGTAAACCCTTAAAATATTTATGAATTAAAAATACCCAAATGTGTACTTCATAAACTGAAATAGTGACGAGGAGTCCTGTAGCAAACAAATCTGATATTAGGAATGGCAACATACAAAAACCTGTAGGGGAACACTTCAATCTTCCTGGACACACAATTGCAGATCTAAAAGTAGCCATCCTGCAGCAAAAAAACTTCAGGACCAGACTTCAAAGAGAAACTGCTGAGCTACAGTTCATCTTTAAGTTTGACACAATCAACTCTGGATTAAACAAAGACTGTGAATGGCTTGCTAACTACAAAAGCAGCTTCTGCTCTCTTGGAATTCACACCTCCAGATCAGCTGCTAGAAGTGGGCCTCATCCTCCTTGATTGGATCCACCTCGTCATCTCCAGCCTGATCCTGGCCTGCATATTTATTCCTGCCTCTGGAAATTTCCACTACATGCATCTGACGAAGTGGGTCTTTGCCCACGAAAGCTTATGCTCCTACACTTCAGTTAGTCTATAAGGTGCCACAGGACTCCTCGTCGCTTTTGCAGATTCAGACTAACACGGCTACCCCTCTGATAAACTGAAATGTTTAGTTTTAACATATTATAAGAACCCTTAATAAAGAGGTGTAGTCACAGGAACAAATGTAATTGGGATTATTCTTGCAAGTTTGATGACCGGGAGCACAGCAATCTTTCTTCTAACAGCTGCACCTACCCCGTGGTCTCCAGAAGATAACTTTGATATTTCTAAGCTTAATGTAATAGACATGGTAACTCAGTTGTGTCTTAGAACTTCACTTTCTTCAGTCTTCAAATAATTAATGAAAAAAATAAAACTAAGATATTATAAAATTTGCACAGGTGAGCATGTATTAAAGTGAATATTTGTGACACTGTATGCAAGTCTGAGCTCAGAAACTGTAAAATTGCTCAGCTATTGTGACAAAATACATTACATGTAATAAACTATGATATTCAGAGATGGAAAAAATTATGTTAGATCATTCTGCCCACCCCCTTTTTAGTTCAGAATAGTTCACTAAGGAACTTCCTTATGTGCTGTGCCCAGTAGGTTGTTCAACTGTTCATTTTTGTGATAATATGACATACCTCTCATGACCCAACTTTTGTCTCAGTACCTCAATCCTCTATTCCTTGGTTCTCAAAATATTTCATCCTGCTGATGGACAAAAGGCTGAGCTTCACTGATATAGACTAAGTTTGACTAGCTCCACCAGTACTACTTCAATTTTTTCAAATTTCACTAGAAGACTGATATTAAATATAAGGAATAATTTTCTAACATTAATCTAAATTCCCTTTGTATTAAAGCACACAAATAGCCCACCTTTTTATATGGAGGAGTGGGAACTTACAGAATGTCATGCCTTTACTAGATTAGTCTGTTATGGTTTTCAAGTTTAATGCTCTCTCACTTCCAGGATGTGTAGTAGAATGGTTCTCGCAGTCCAGAAATCACTCTTATTGGTGAGCAGGGGTCATAGCCTGTTTCTATTCTATTTCTATTAGAATTCCAGTTTGGGAATGTTCTCCCATACACTATTAACAGAACCTGGTTTTAACCACATTGTCAGGCAGTTTGTGTGAAAGTTTCTCACTGTATAGTACTTATCAGTTAATGGATTAATTAGTACCTAAAATATGTATCTGCAAAATGGGAAACACATGACTCTTTGTACATTATATTTTGAGTACACAGGTACTTTTGTGCCTTAAATACATATTTTATGAAGAAATGTAAAAAACCAAAACAAAACATGGCTTTGAGTACTGTTTTTCATATTTAAACCCATCTATATGAATAATCCTTTAAAAATTTTCCCAAAATCTCCCTGAGCTGGATGAGCCAGGATTATTTTCTCAATAGAAAATACTTTAAAATTCACATGATGGTACAAGAATTTAACTATTAATTTATAACAAAGTCACATACTTTAATAATAGATGCAATCATACTATATAAACTCTTTATTCATGCTATATTATTAATCTAGTTACATATTTTTCCAGTTGTACAAAACACCAGTTTCAATTACTTTGTATAATACTCAAAATTATGATTTACCTTAATATATACAAAATATATAATTAAAATCTATATACAAAATACAGAATTAAAATTGATATACAAAACATACAATTAAAATTAGTGTGAGAGCTAACCACTTATCTCCATCAAGATTCAAAGTCCATTTCTTTCCAGGATTTAGAGGAATTTCTCTTATACTGTTCTAGTTCCTAAAAAACAAACACATAGCCAAACATTTAGCATAGCATCCCCAGTAAAATAATAAAATGCATACATCTGTAACATTCTATTGCACATGTAGGTTAAGGTTTCTAGCTATGTTTCTAAATCATACATATCAAATTTCAAAATAGTACAGGAAGAAATTTGATTATATCGTATTAAAATTAGAGCTCTAAATGTGATTTCCTTGCCTGGCTATTCACTTGCTAGGCCAAGCCCCAAGTTTGACGCACTGTGGAGACATGGAAACTTGCAGCTATATACTGAATATACTTTAATGTGATTAATTTGTTTGTGGCTCAGATCTCTAGATTATAATAGCAGAAATTGTTTCTGAGGCAGTTGGGCCAAATGCAGGACTTTATCCTGTACACAGGTCATGACTTGGAATGGACACTGTCCATGAGAATCCTCTGGTGAAAGGAAGCCATTTCACAGAGATTACCTTAACACAATTGAATTAAGCCCTTCACAGACCCTAAAGCACTTGAATGGGGAAGGGTGACATGGGGTTTGCACACATGAGTGTGAAAGACCAACTTAGTCACTAAACAGTAGACCCACTCTGTTACCCATGCTAATACATCAGGATCATTTACAAAGCTGAAGCTTCACAGGGAAAGTGCATTTCTTCCAAATCAAGCCACTGGCCCTTTTGTATAAGATGTTCTGTTAAGGCATGTCTACACTACAGAGTTACTTCAAAATAACTCCTGTTATTTCTAAATAACAAGGTGATCACATCCACACAGCAAGCCTGTTATTTCAAAATTATTTTGAAATAATGGGCTTGTTATTTCAAAATAGGGTGAGTGTGGACAATCAGCTGTACTTATTTCAAAATAATTGGTCTCCAGAGCTTCTCATTGCTGCCCTAGTGGACACGCTGTTCACACCCTTCAAAACTCAAAGGCTACATCTATACTGCACTCTCTTGCACAAGAAAATATACAAATGAGGCAAAGTGGTGACTATCACGGCACCTCATTTGCATATGTAATGAGCCACCATTTTGCGCAAGGGGCTTTTGCACAAAAAGGAACCGTCTACACAGCTCCTTTTTGTGCAAAAAAACCCCCCTCTTGCGCAAGAGCCATCCTGCCTGAAAAAAAAGTGGCAGAATGGCTCTTACGCAAGAGGGGGTTTTGTACAAAAAGGAGCCATGTAGACAGCTCCTTTTTGTGCAAAAGCCCCTTGCACAAAAATGGCAGTTCATTAAATACGCAAATGAGGCACAGCCCTATTCACGGCTTCGTCTCATTTGCATATTTTCTTGCGCAAGTGAGTGCAGTATAGACATAGCCTAAAGTTTCCCTTCTGCAGGCTTTAAAGCTGCAGACAGAAGGGAAAGGGATTGTGGCACCACACTGGCCCCGCTAGCCCTGTACCACACAGCACCCTTTGTTGGTGCCCTGGCAGACCCCAGTGCTCCCTCTGCATCCCCCGCCCCACAGCTGCAAGCAAGCCTACAGCCACCTCTGAAGCCCTTGTTGAGGGCATCGCTGTGGACTGGTGCGGAGATCCTGGATCTCATTGAAGTCTGTGGGGAGGAGACCAACTGCCAGGGAGCTCCATACCAAGAGGAGAAAAGTGAAGTCTATGGCTGGTAGGCCACCTTCCTGGCCCAGGAGGGGCAAAGCTGGACCAGGTCTGTAGGAAAATTAAGGCGCCCAAAGGCCAGGGAGCAAAGTTCACACTCTAGGGCGGCACCCCAGACCTGCTGGTATTACCAGCATCTGAATGCCATCCTGGGAGGGTGGAAAGTCACCTTTCTTTCCCCCCTCCCTCCATCGTGGACTCTGGCCTGGCCACACCTGTTGTCAGCCTCCATGAGGGCGGAGCTGTAGAAGAGGGAGAGGAGGACAACAACAAGGAGGAGGACGAGGAGATCAGCCTGGACACCATGCCTGCCAGCCAGGAGGTGGTCATCTCCCTGTAGCTGGTTCCCGCCCCCCCCCGACCCAGGATGTGTCTCAGGGCTCGGATGAGGCTGGAGCAGGCACTTCAGGAGAGTTCCATTGCTTTCCCTAGACACATGCCAGGGGAGGTGGCGGGCTGTGCACTCCTTGCTTGGCCCTCTGGCCTCGGGGGGGGTCGCACAACAGCCTGTGCAAGTGGGTGCAGATGGAGTGCCAGTCCAGAGCATTGAACCCTATGGGGCTGTCACTCAAGAACCTTTTGCTCCTTCTCATAAGATTCCTGCACAGGCCTGCCTTACTCCTGACTCTGTGGTGGGACACCTTCCCACCACAAGCCACCACTAAGGAAGCTGGGGTCAGGGAAATGCACAGCAGTGCTGCACATGGCACACAGTCATGCTCACATTCTCTGGCAGCATCTGCTCCCGGTCAAGCAAGCGAGACAGAGGACACCGATCCCCATATGGGAACCTGCTGTGGAAGGAAGAGGAGAGGACCCCAGTACCACTTTCCCTGGAAAGCAGCATCTGATACTCACACACATATCCCGCAATACCTTCCCCTCTCTCCTCTAGCAAGCAGTTCCCTCTCTGTGGGACGCTGCCACTGCTGAACCTGGTGTATGCAGGATGTGTAAGGAAGCCGAGCCACCCTGTCCTCTGCTCCCACCCATGGCTGCTTGCCCCTGGGACATGAGGGTAGCAAGGCTCCCCATGGACATCCAGGCCCCTACAGGAAAGTTCCCTCTGTGTAGCCATAGATGACCTTGCTCAAAGCACACTGCCATAGTCTGAACTGAGGCCTTCGGTGTTGGCTCACAGACTAGGGCTAGGTTTCATGCATACCGTCTCCAGGGATGACTGCCCTTGCTTTTCTTCACAGCTGGACCAGCTGTGAGCACCATGCATCCACCAACCCGAGCCTTAGGCATGACCCTGCAAGACCCGCAGGTGGAAGAGACCCCAGGAGGAACTGGCGAGAGATACACCTTGACTGCCTGCATGCGCTCTAATGGAGTTTCGAGCGAGAAGACCAGGAGCAGCTCGCTGACCTGGAGGAGTGCGATTTTGATCAGCAGCTGTCCCAGTAGCAAGAGATGCTGTGCACTGTTTCCATAGCACTGTGGAGTGCCTGCTTGCTGCCACTGAGTGCTCCAGTGGCCACCCTCCAGCACCCACTTCCTCCCCCCCACCAAGTCCCTCCAACACCTGCACCCGTCCCTGCCCTTGTCCCCTCTGGCTGCTTCTTCTAGCAGGCCTGAGGCAGGCCTCAGCCCCAAGTTTCTCTGCCCCCCACTCCTGCCTCCTCCTCGGTTCTTTCAACAGTCCCTCTCCAGTTGTATAGTCTCCAAATAAAAATCACTGAGTTTATTGTTCCAAAACAAAAAGTTTGGTTTATTTTATCTTTGGGGTGGGGCAAGTAGGAAAGGGAAGGGTGTCGGAGGAAAGGCACTTCTTGTGGGGAGGCCCCGGAGAAAGTCTTACAGATGGCCTTAGCTGAAACTCTCCTTCAAAGCCTCCTGGATGTGCACTGCCCCCTGATGGGCCTACTGGATGGCAGCGGTACGTACGCTGCCTCTGCCTCCCACCCTGGCAGGAAAGTCTCCCCCTTGTTCTCATACATGGTGTGGAAAACACGGCAGGTTGCCACCATCTGAGGGATGTTCCAGTTGCTGAGGTCCAGGTAGTGAGGACACTCTGGAATCTCTCTCCGAGGCAGCCAAAGGCACCCTTCCCAACAATGAAGCATCTGTTGAGCCTGGTGTCCCATGTAGGGCTTCATTAGCCATGGGAACAAGGGGTAGATGGGCATGTCAATGTCCCCATCCTGACTGTGTGGAGTGGGGAAAATGTGCAGCATCCTCTGGAACAGGCTGGAGTTCTAGAATATGCAGGAGTTATGTGCCTTCCCCGACCACCTGATGTTAATGTTCACAAGGGCCTGCAGGACCATTGAAAATTACCCCTTCCTATTTATATAGTTGGAGGCCTGGTGGTTGGGGACCAAGATGGGGGTATGGGTGCTGTCAATGCCCTCCCCCCCCACACAGTTGGGGAAGCCTATCATGGCAAAGCCATCAATGATGGCGTGGACCTTGCCCAGGGTGATGACCCTCCACAACAGCACAACAGGATAGTGTTGATGGCCCTCATCATCTGTAAAAACATAGACACACAGAATCACATGGTTGCAGGAGCCTTCCGGAGGTCCCTGAGCCCAAGCCCCTTCCCACAGCAGGAACAACCCCAATTACTCCATCCCAACAGGGCTTTGTGAGGTTAGGATGCAAAACCTCTAGGGACAGAGATTCCTCCCTCCTCCCTAGTGAAACCATTGCAGTAGTCCACTGCCCTCTTGGGACAATAGCAAGGGAGTCATACCCACATAAGCATGGCTCCAACGGTCCATCTTCCCATGCTGAACTGGTTCCCCACAGAGCGGTAGCCAATCAGCATAGTGAGCTTCCACAGTGCAATGGTGATGCACTTCTGGCACAGGATGGCATATCGCATACAGGTTTCCTGTCACTGGAGGGCAGGGATAAGCCATTCGCAGAGCTCCAGGAAGGTGTCCTTCTGCATGCAGAAGTTCTGGATCCACGACTGGTCATCCCCCTGCTCCATAACAATATGGTCCCACCAGTCGGAACTAGTGTTCCTGCACTAGAAGCGACAGTGCATGGTGTGCTGGGGAGATTGGAGGAAACTGTGGAGTAGGAGGAGGGCCCAGGCCAGGGTGAGGAGATGCCCCAATCTGAGCTGGCCCTCCTGGTCCTGCAGTGCCATGAGGGAGGCCTGCATTAATTGCCCCAGGAGGTGCAGCAGGAAATCTGAGCCTGACACTGCTTTGCAGCATGTCCGGCTCCATGGTAGAAATGCTGTGGCATCCAGAAGGGCAACCAGAGCATGCAGTGAGAGTTTCCTGTCCCTCAAAGAGGTAGGAAATGGAGAAGAGTCTGAGACATGGCTGTAAAGGGGAGCCCCTTTAAACACAAGCCTCAGGCAGCAGCTACAGGAAGTGACTGCTGTCCTGATGCCCTACCCGGAGTGCTTCCGGGGGGCCTTAAATGTGATTCAGGCTCCAATGAGTGTGGACATGCTATTTTAATGGGGATTTGTAGTGTGGACGCATTATTTCAAAATAGTTATTTTGTGAGTTATTATTTTGAAATAACTTATTTCAAAATAACCTTGTAGAATCATAGAATCATAGAACTGGAAGAGACCTCAGAAGGTCATCAAGTCCAGCCCCCTGCTCTAGGCAGGACCAATTCCAACTAAATCAACCCGGCCAGGGCTTTGTCAAGCCGAGACTTAAACACCTCTAGGGATGGAGACTCCACTACTTCCCTAGGTAACCCATTCCAGTGCTTCACCACCCTCCTAGTGAAACAGTTTTTTCTAATATCCAACCTGGACCTCTTCCACCACAACTTGAGACCATTGCTCCTTGTTCTGCCATCTGTCACTATTGAGAACAGCCTCTCTCCATCCTCTTTGGAACCTCCCTTCAGGAAGTTGAAGGCTGCTATCAAATCCCCCCTCACTCTTCGCTTCTGCAGACTAAACAGACCCAAGTCCCTAGCCTCTCCTCATAAGTCATATGCTCCAGCCCCCTAATCATTTTGGTTGCCCTCTGCTGGACCCTCTCCAATGCATCCACATCCTTTTTGTAGTGGGGGGCCCAGAACTGGACGCAATACTCCAGCTGCGGCCTCACCAAAGCCGAATAAAGGGGAATGATGACATCTCTGGATCTGCTGGCAATGCTCCTCTTAATGCAACCTAATATGCTGTTAGCCTTCTTGGCTACAAGGGCACACTGTTGACTCATATCTAGCTTCTCATCCACTGTAACCCTCAGGTCCTTTTCTGCAGAACTACTACTTAACCGGTTGGTCCCCAGCTTGTAACTATGCTTGGGATTCTTCCGTCCCAAGTGCAGGACTCTACACTTGTCCTTGTTGAACCTCATCAGATTTCTTGTGGCCCAATCCTCCAATTTGTCTAAGTCATTCTGTACCCTATTTCTGCCCTTAAGCGTATCTACCTCTCCCCCCAGCTTAGTGTCATCCGCAAACTTGCTGAGGGTGCAATCCATCCCCTCATCCAGATCATTAATAAAGATATTGAACAAAACCGGTCCTAGAACTGAACCTTGGGGCACTCCGCTAGAAACCGACCGCCATCCTGACATCGAGCCATTGATCACTACCCGCTGGGCCCGGCCTTCTAGCCATCTTTCTATCCATCTTACCGTCCATTTATCCAATCCACAATCCCTTAACTTGCTGGCAAGAATATCGTGGGAGACCGTATCAAAAGCCTTGCTAAAGTCAAGGTATATAACATCCACTGACTTCCCCATGTCCACTGAGCCAGTTACCTCATCATAGAAGCTAATCAGATTGGTCAGGCACGACTTGCCCTTTGTGAATCCATGCTGACTATTCCTAATCACTTTCCTCTCATCCAAGTGCCTCAATATGGATTACTTAAGGATCCCTTCCATGATTTTTCCAGGAACCGAGGTAAGACTGACCGGCCTATAGTTCCCTGGATCATCCTTCTTCCCTTTTTTGAAGATGGGCACTACATTTGCCTTTTTCCAGTCATCCGGGATTTCTCCCGATCTCCACGACTTTTCAAAGATAATAGCCAAAGGCTCCACAATGACATTTGCCAACTCCCTCAGTACCCTCGGATGCACTAAGTCAGGACCCATGGATTTATGTACGTTTAGCTTTTCTAAATAGTTCCTAACCTGTTCTTTACCCACCATGGGCTGTCCATCTTCATCCCATCTTGCGTCACTTGGCGCAGAAGTCCAGGAGCCGACCTTGTCCGTGAATACAGAGGAAAAGAAAGCATTGAGTACTTCAGCTTTCCCCACATCACCTGTCACTAGGTTACCTTCTTCATCCATTAGGGGCCGCACACCCTCTCTGATCACCTTCTTCTTGTTAACATGCCTGTAGAAACCTTTCTTGTTATCCTTCACATCCTTAGCCAGTCGCAATTCCATTTGCGCTTTCGCCTTCCTGATAACCCCCTGGCATTCTCGAGCTATACCTTTAAACTCCTCCCTGGTCATTTGTCCAAGTTTCCACTCTTTGTAAGCTTCCTTTTTGTGCTTAAGTTCACCAAGGATTTCCCCTGTAAGCCAGTCCGGTCTCCTACCATGTTTGCCTCTCTTGCTACGCGTCGGGATGGTTTCTTTCTGCGCCTTCAATAAGGCTTCTTTAAAATACTGCCAGCTGTCCTGGACTCCTTTCCCCTTCATGTTAACATCCCAGGGGATTCTGCCCATCAGATCTCGGAGGGAGTAAAAATCTGCTTTTTTGAAGTCCAAGGTGTGTATTTTACTACTCTCTTTTCCTTCCTTTGGACAGAATCCTGAAATCTACCATCTCATGATCACTACTTCCCAGGTTGTCACCCACCTCCACTTCCCCTATTAGTTCCTCCCTGTTTGTGAACAGAAGGTCAAGCTGCGCACGGCCCCTAGTCGGATCCTTCAGCACGTGTGTCCTGGATTGCCTGTGTACTGCTGTATAGGTTTCCCAGCAGATGTCAGGGTGATTAAAGTCCCCCACGAGAACCAGGGCCTGCGATCTGGAAGCTTCGCTCAGTTGTCCGAA
Source organism: Pelodiscus sinensis (assembly GCF_049634645.1). Classification (NCBI taxonomy): domain Eukaryota; kingdom Metazoa; phylum Chordata; order Testudines; family Trionychidae; genus Pelodiscus; species Pelodiscus sinensis. Next base: position 166,896,418 of record NC_134713.1, read on the forward strand.
GAAAGCCTCATCTACCTCATCCACCTGATTCTTGTAGAGTAGACATAACCTCAGTGACAATGCTTTGGCCAGGGAGCTGTAGTTCCTTTTTCATTAGTATGTTCTATTTTGGCCAGAAAGTAGTAGCCTGAAACATTTCTTAAAAGATCACAAAGGATTTATCTGAAATGAATAGGAAGATTCTGCCCTCTATATTAATTTGTTTTAATTAGCTATTCTGAACAAATCCTTTATGGGTGACATTTTAGTTGAAAGAGAAGTGTACATCTAAGTATAAAAACAGAAAAAAACTAAAGTAGAAGCATTTCAGAAATAATATTCCAGTCAGTACTAGAAAATATTTAGGAAAAAAGCTTTATTATTAAGAGCAACAGCAGAAGTTGTTTTTGAGAAGACAAAAGCAAGTATTTAGAAGCAATGACCCCTACAAATTTAAAGAACAACAGCAGGGTAGACAGATGAACCTACATGAACTTATTCCATCCAAAAATGTTACTATGAATGTGGATGCATTCATAAAAGGATTTAGATATGTTAGCAACCAAAAGTCTCATATTTTCGTTTAATGCAATGGTGCATACCTTATGGGATTATAGTTTTTAAACATTTATAAGAAGAGTTATTTAAAAATCACTGTCTTCTTTACATACATATGATTCCAAGTCAGCTAAAGGATATTATTCTAATTACATGTAGACAATTTTAGGTCTATGGTTATCTACTATTTTCAATTTCAAAATTCAGTTATCCACCTGCTACTTATTAGAGTGATATGTATAACTATGCCATAGAGAAAATATTCATTATCCTGGCACTTAGCATTTGTGTTCAATTAGTTTAAAGACTGTCCTGCTATGTTTTCAAGTAAATAGGCACTGTGTTTGTTACAATACTGAGCAGCTAGCCTCAGGTTAGAGTCTGAGGCAGGAAAGTCAGTGAAATAGCTCCCTTTTCTTGGGTAGGATCTCTTCTGAAACTAAATGCCCAAGCCATAAGGAGCCAGAATATCTATTGAGCCTTAGCTCCCATACAATCCTACTGCAATCATTGGGGTTGAAAGAGCTGCAAGCCATAACAGAATTTTGTGAAGGCTGTTGTCATAACTAAAGAATTCATGGAAGGGCAAACTGGCATGCCAGTTTAAATCAGCTAAAATCTTACCTGATGGCTGTCTTTAATTAAATTGGCATAGTTTTGTACATTTCAAGAAATACATGCGGATTTACAGGAGCTGAAGAGCCAGCCCTTCTATTCAAGGAAGTGAAAGAGAACCTATTTTACATTTAGCAGACCTGTTAAGAATCAGGACTCACTAGTTTAACATGTTTTAAGAAGAAAAAAAAAAGGCAAAGAGACAGAGTACTCTGGATTTCAGGCATCCTTTCTGAAACTAGATAAAGGGATAGAACAACTGTGCTAGAAACCTTTGCAAATTCCAGAGCCAGTCTGCAGAAATCACAGGCCAGCAACTGTTATAAATCTGACTGGGGGCAGAAGCATTCTAGTAGCTTGCAAGGATGGAGGGAAATCAGAGGAAAAAAAGGTGAACGCAAACGAGTGATTAGCACAGGCATGTCCAAAGTCCGGCCCGCGGGCCAATTGCGGCCCGTGTTCCGGTTTAATACGGCCCCACAGGTAATTTGGCAATATCTATCTTTTATGGCCCCCACGAATCCATATGTATTGAGATGAATACATTGTAAAATCTCAGTTAATGTCAGTTGGTCTAAATCAGTTAAATATATTTGGACACAACATGTATACTTGGTGTTATGTTCCTGTTCATATTTTTTTAACTTAAAAGTTGACAGACAACCTTTATTACCAATAATATGTAATGTACTTTACAATGTTCCTGACATATATTTCAGCTTCCTGGATTCTTTTTTCATCTGGCCTTCAGATATGAAAGGCAGAGTGATTTAACACCTGTTTAGATTTGTCATCCATGTGACGAAATGAAAAGTATGCCATTTGCAATAAACTTTGCATAAAATAGTTAATTTACATTTAATTTTAATGGTTCAAAGAATGTCAGGCAAAATGGTCGACCCTCACGCATGTTCACTTCATCAAATCTGGCCCTCTTTGAAAAAAGTTTGGACACCCCTGGATTAGCATAAATACCGGGCAAGTGTCATATAATTGGTATCCTGATTTAGGGATGTTAAATATCGGTTGATTGAACAGTCGAGTAACCTCATTAATTCTTATCGTTAGTCGACTATTCTATAGTCCCCTGGGGGTGGGGGCAATAGCCAGTGCGCTCTGGCCTCACTCCTGGGAAGACCCCTGCCAGGTGGGAGCTGGTCCGGGAAGGAAGCCAGTTTAAAAACCAGCTCCCCTTGTGGACCAGCTGCCTGTTGCCTTGTGCTGCTGCCTCTGATAAAGAGGCAGCGGCACAGGGTGGCAGCAGCCCCTGTCTAGGAGGTGGTCTGAGCTCCCAGACCCAGCACGAGCTGGAATGAAGCTGGGCTGCCTGCCCGCCCACCTCCTAATATGCTTTAAATACAGAGCCACAGCAAGGGTAGATCCCGGACCCGTGGCAAGCCAGGACTGAGCCAGGCTGCTGGCCATCCTGCTAAAAAAATTTACTGGCAAGTGAGGAGGGAGGGAGGGCGGAAATGAACGTAGTCTATAGCATTAACCTATAGGCTTTTGCTTATCGGTTAATCGACTATGCTTTTACATCCCTAATCCTGATTTTAATGGAATGCACTAGCTAAAACTATAGAGATCTCACAGGAGTTATTCGGGTACCTGACATGGGAGATTGACATGAAAGACACACTTGTTTGTGTTTAATAGAAATGTTGTCTATAAGGCTTGTGGAGAATAATGGGAGAGAGAAGCTAAAATAATATTGGAATGGAGAAGATTTCTCTAAAAAGGGAATATGGAAATAAAATATGAATTAAATATGTGCCCTTTTTAAGGAGAGTGTACAATCACCAAGCTTTGAATCTTCTTATGGATTTTAAAGCTATTTTTAGTATTCAAATCAAATGTTATTTCAGTACAACCTAGCTAATCTGTACACCCAATAACATTTCACAACCAAAATATTTCTCATCATATTTACCAAAGTCTGCATCTTTCATGATCAAGGGAGCCAACAAGTTGGCTGATGCCAATTCTTCAAATCCTTCATTTTCTGAAGGTCTGAGGTATTTTCGAATGCCTTCAGGAAAACAGGTTTGTAATTGTATTTTATAGTCTTTTGTAAGAAGGAGTGTTGCCATTCCATTTGTTTACCCCAAAAAGGTAAATAGAGCTCAATCAGAGATTCTTAGCAAATATGATTTAAAAAAATACCTATAGTGGTTAACAGATGCACACAGATGAAAATCAAATACTATTTATCATTTAGGCACTTTGTGCCACATCATGAAAGATACTTAGGTGTCCTCCTCTCTTTCTAAGAATCTCTGGTGCCTAGTGAGGGAGAGAGCAGGGTTCCCTGTACGGTGTATGCCTGCGTGGGTGCGCACCAAGTATTTCAGTCCTGCCCACCCCCTCAGCAGAGCTGCACAGTGTGGCAAGAGGCAGATCTCTCACCTATAGGAAGTTATAATGCCCATGTGGAAAAGAGCTTCAGGAGAGATTCCCTAGAATTTTGGGTCCTTTTAGGAAAGAAGCAGTATATAGAACTCTTACATGTTATGTGTATGTATAATGTATGACTGACTATAAAAATGTAATCTACGTCAATCAATTTAATGGAAATATAAAACTGAGTATACAACTGCAAACAAAATATGCAATCCAGTATATACCAGAAAATACAATTCATTATATAGTAAGAATTATCGGCCATTCCAATAATCAGAGTTGTACTAGATTTGTAAGAACATTTAACCAACATTGAAAAAACGAAAAATGTACATAATAGGTAACACATTTATAAAAATAAATGTCTTTAAGAAAGTGCAATGACTCAATAGGAAAACTACAGTCAGAAGGTCTTTCTAAAAATATTAGTGCTTATATTTACTTATTTTACTATCTTGTTTAATGAGAACGGCAATGGCAAATTTTATTTTAGGGTGCATGCGCTCTGTGCCCGGGGGCAGCACCGCACGCCCCGGCTCAGAGCGCCAAAAGGGCTTGGGCTGGCCCTGTCCGCAGTTGTCTAGGTCTTGGTTTGGACTCCTGTGGGGAAGGGAGGCAGAAGTAGATGAGTGAGGAATCATTAAAAAAGGGATGGAGAATAAGGCAGACAATATCTTATTGCCTCTGTATAAATCCATGGTATGCCCACATCTTGAATACTGCTTACAGATGTGGTTTCTTCATCTCAAAAAAAGATGTCTTAGCATTGGTGAAAGTTCAGAAAAGGGCAACAAAAGTAATTAGGGGTTTGGAACGGTTGCCATATGAAGAGAGATTAAAAAGACTGGGACTTTTCAGCTTAGAAAAGAGGAGACCAAGGGAGTATATGATAGAGGTCTATAAAATCATGATTGGTGTGGAGAAAGTGAATAAGGAAAAGTTATGTACTTATTTCCATAACATAAGAACTAGTGGTCACCAAATGACATTAATAGGTAGCAGGTTTAAAAGAAACAGGAGGAAGTACTTCTTCATGCAACGCACAGTCAATTTGTGGAACACCTTGCCAGTGGATGTTGAGAAGGCCAGGACTTTAACAGGGCTCAAAAAAGAGCTAGATAAATTCCTGGAGGATAAGTCTCTGCATAGATGTGAGTGTTGATTTTTGTTCATTTATTTGAAGACCTACATGTGTGACGAGAGCTACTGTCTTTTGAATAGCTTCTAGTGCCTCTTCTCAAGTCATGCTTTGAGTAAGCAATCATCCAAATAGGGGAACATTATGACTCCTTTTCTTTGGAGGTAGGCAGCAATCACCAAAAGAAATTTTGAGAGTACTGATGGAGTACTAGATAATTTGAAAGGGAATACCTTGTCCTGAAAATTATTTGTCCCCAGAAACCTCCTGTGGGAGGGATGTATCATTCTGTAGAAATATGCATCCTGGAAATTGATGGCAGAGAACCAGTGTACTATTTTCAAGCGCTAGTTGTGCAGGGCATGCTTCCCCACACTAACAGAGAATTGCCGATTATGAATCAATGAATCCACACAAAATTGGACAGACCAGACCACTAATGGGCAACCTGCAGCCTATTAGAAGCTCACTGCATCACTATGGCAGTGAAGATGGAATATACTACCATATCTGCAGAGTCCAGTGAAGCTTTTATAGCTGTGCAAGCTGGAAATTGTCCTCAGGTATATGTTCAACAAAGTCAGACAGCTTTGAGTAATCTGAATGGTTGTAATTGGTCATTAGTGTTTCATAGTTTAGAATCCTAAACTGTATAGTCACTGATTAATAGATTTTGCACCCAAAAAGATCCTCTCCCAGTCGGTGTCAAATGGGGTAGAACTGGAATGGTGATGCCTACCCCAATTATTCCATTGCCTCCACCACCAAAGAGTTTAGTGTGGGGGTGTGAAAATAGGAATTCATTCCCCTTGGAAGAGACTTAATACTTTAATCTGCTATTTTTCAGACGGGTGAAATTGTTGCAAGGTTTTCCAGATGGTCTTGGCTGGGTCCATAAGAACCTTGTTTACTGGGAAGGCGGAGGAGGTTAAAGTCCAGAAGATGTCCAAGAATTTATGTTAGGATTCTGCTACTTCTTCCAGCAGTATATCCAGGGAAAATGCAATCCTATTAAACAGTGCCTGAAACTGTTTAAAGTCATCCCACATGGTGGGTGATGAGGTCATGATAGTTTCATCTGGGGAAGAGAATGAAAAGTTAGTAGCTGGTGTGACTTCCTGATCCAAAGTTTCCTCTAATTACTCAACTGCCTAGTCTGGAGGTTCAGAGGTTCCAGGTACAGAGAATGAAGAAAAATTCCTCTGGTAATGGGTTCCAGTAAAGCTATTATAGTGGAAATGGCATGAGTGGTAGCATCCATGGGTGTCTTTACCAGTCTTGAGTTTTAGGTCCTAATTGATATTCATGGTGCTATGCAGGACCTGGTCTGGTAGCTGTGTGAATAGCAGAGAGTGATGGGGAGGAGATTTCCCCTTCGTCATTATTGCCCTCATCACTGGATAAAGGAGAAACTGATCTAGGTGACGTGGTGAGTTGGTTCAGTATGAAATGTGCTAGAGTACCGATTCCCGTGCCAAAGAAAGTATAACATCTTTTATAGTGGGGGGAACTGCTACAGTACCGAGAGCAATAGTACCGAGCATTGTCAGCAGTATCAATGCCTTTGCTAAAGTTGTAGGTCATATGTCATGCACCGTAGAGGTAGAAGTTGGTATCTCAGCCTGTAGAGCTAACAAGGGGCTCAGTATCACATGTTCGAGCAGGTCTAGTGTTACTGAGGCAGGTATCATAGAACTCTATTTAGTGCCTTTTTCTGCTATGATGCACTTAGAGTCTTTGGCTCAGAACAGGACTGGATAGTCCCATTATCTCATGAGTGAATGGTCTTGGTTTGGTCAATACCAATGAAGTCAGCCAAGTTAGCAAATTCCTGAGAAAGGGAAGTCGGAGCCAGCTTCTTTGTTGCCTTTTTGCCATAGTGCTTCTTTCCCTGAGAGAGTGAATGGGAATCTCTGTCAGATGACAGCGTGGGATACCGCTGTCCAGAAAGGGTCCATGATTCCAGATCGAATACAGGGCACAAAGAGTATAATTTTTGGTATAAATGTTCCTTTCTGTACTTAATAATAATATATTGAATAAAAGAACCTAAAAGGAAAGAAAATTAGACGTCTACAATGTTTAATATTTTGATGTTAAGATTGGGTGCTAAAACCATTCCTTTTTCACATAGTTACGCAAAATCCTGAGACATTTAAAAATTGAATATAACCAGAGCACTGTTTACTTTTAGATGTACATGGCTATCTTACTGCATTTAACATCAAATGAAATTCAAAGACGATAAGAGGTTATTTTCATAAACATACTACAAAAGTCACAATAATCTTATAATAACTGAACGTAAGTATAGAAAATTTAAGGAAATAACAGAAGATAACTAAAAGTAATTTTCTTTTGAATGAAATGTCTCATTTAATGCCTAGATTTTTCTTGTAACAGTACCACTAAAAGAAGCTGAACTGATTTCCAATTCCCTTAAAAAGAGGGAGATCTTTCAAAAACCAGTCTTTTTGTAGCTTAAACCCAGAAAATTAATTTTCAATATGATTTAATCAACACTTACCAGTATCTTGTTTTACTAGATAAAAATAATAACAAGTGTAATAGAATTTTAAGCTAAAGATACTTAGTTTGAAATTACCGCATAAATTCCATATTAGCATATAGATTAAAATTGCTTTAATATGCAATGACAACTGTTAAAATAACAGACATATACAGTCACAATATTGGGTTACCAATTAAATACAGGTATCATGTAAGTTCATAGTCCATAAGGAATTCTTTAAACTCATTTATTTTTCATATCATACAGTATGATTTATATTCACATTCTTGGACAGGTAACTGTAGGTTAATTGCCTCACATAACCTAGCATTTCTGAATCAGTCTACAGTGTGCATATTTACTTACAGATTATTCCTAGGCAATAAACAAACACTATATCACTAGCAGTATTAATATAATCATTTGGTTCATCTCTACAGGCACGCTAAACAATTAAATTAGTTACAGTACATGTAGGACTAATTTAGATAGTTGCAGTGCATTTATGTAAACATACATTTCATGTAGGAGAGGTGACTGGAAAAGCTATGATGTGTAGACTTTTATAGTCATAGCTTTTCAAAGGTCCTCCACATCTACCATTTTAGATCTGTTTGATAACTTTGCTTAAACCAAAGTAACCCACTTTAAACCAAATAACCTCGTCTAGTTTTGCACAACGTACCAAAGCTGAGTGAAAGAGTCTTCACCTATCGAAACAAAGTATCTAACAGAACTGCATGAATCAAAGTTTCACAATCAAAATATGAAATTTTACTAAATAAAAACATTACAACAAGTGATGTGCACCTATCCCCAAGAAGAAAATATTATGCAAGGCCTAAGCTTTCTAAGACTCTGAATAATCTGAGACTCTGAATAATCAGAGTAGGACTGGATGGCTCAGGAGATTCCCAATAGGATAAAAAGCTAGACCATATTAATGATAACCAAAATTTGTTACCACCTGATGGCTGTCTGGTGTCCTGTAAGCAATCCCATGTCTTTTGCAAACATTAACTAAAACAATATAAAATGAAAAAGAATGCAACAAATAAAACATTAAATGAAAATCTCATCCTGCAGCTCCTGCTTTGCAGGATTGGGCAAAAGTTTCTAAGAGTTGTGACCTGTTACATGGGGTCATAGCGCCACTGAGGGCAGGCAGGTGCCAGGTCACAATATTCATAGAGGGGAGTCCTGTGAGACAGATACTACTGCTGTGGGGTGAATGCAGGGTGGGCTCATTCTCCAGTCTCCTTTCACAACATACATTTTTCAGGAATTATGTTTTATCACCCAAGAAGTAATAAAACAAAATTCCTCAAAAATGCTTGACAGTCTGAGGCAAGTTCTCAGTGAGCACCAAATCCAAATGCCAAACTTGTTGGAATGCAGAGCAGAAATGTTTAGGAATAAATTGGAAACAGACTGAACTACCCTTTCACACCTATATGTGGCTCCTACAATTCAGGGCTTAAATAAAATGTCAGGATAGAGTGGAGAAACTTATATTGCCAATTCCCTGTGCTGTTAATCATGAACGTCAGTTACCAAGACCATCAATCCAGTACCCTTTACAAACAACAATGTACAATAAAAAGTACAGAAAAAAACAAATGTAAAATTAGCACACCCTGTCACCATTTCCTGAGTTCTTTTTCCTTTGTTCTGTTACTAATGCCTCACTGGGTTCGGGTGGGACAAAGGAGGAACTATTTACACAATCAAGAGTCTCTAATAGAAAGTGCACAGTCAGCAGACCCCCTTCTTTTAAAATCAAAGTACTGTCAGCTTAGTTGGACATGAACAATCAAAAGGATGAGCAAGACTCATCTTTACTCATACTGAAGATGGAGATTACTTTACTGGCCTCTGATCTTGCATAAAAGAGCAAGAAGTGAAAACAGATGGGAATCCTGATCTACAACAATCCCTTCCTGAAAACGACTGCAAGGCAAACCAACATAAATGAGACTGAACACCTCTGTCCTGACTTACAACCAGCATGCAATTTTTGCACAGTTTATTTTCCTGCCTTATTATACCCTTCCTGGCAGAAGAGGATCAATGAACCCAAATGTGTGCAATCAATCTTTCCATTTTTCCAAAACATGACAGAATTGAAGGCCAAATCTAGGGGAACAGATTCAACTGCTTATGTTGAAAGAAAATTTTGTTTTGATAACAATAGTGTTAGAAGCATACCTGACAAGGTAGTGAATGAACTGTTCATGTCTGAACCAACAAGACATAGGACTTTTAGAAAATGTTTACATGTGTTCACAATCAGAGAAAGGAGAAAGATCAACCAACTAGGGTGAAATGGTTTCAATTTGGTTTTCAAAACGTCAAATGCAGATTCTATGAGTATACACTCTAACTACCTTATAAATGTCAGCAGCAACACAATAATGTACCTGGTTCTTTTGAGCTCTCATTGCATCAACTTCATACTCAGCATACTGTGGATCCTGGGCAGGGTCACTGACATCTTTTAAGTCATTAGTACTCTGAAATTTAATAAAAAAGGATAAAACCGCCAATTAATAAAGTTTAATATTCAGTGCTTTATCAGAATATTTAGTAAAAAGTCTGAAGAACATAGTACAGCTATTGTAAATGCATGCAAAAAAATAAGCATTTATCCATCACTAAAACAATTCAATGCAATATATTCATTTGCAAAGCAGCAAGATTCATCCTCAGCAGTCTGGTCTTTTCAGTAGATCCATGGAGTTTCCTTAGTGATCAATCAAGCATAAAAACAGACTTTCTGAGCAAACAAAAGGCAATCTCAGCTCTCTTTTCTGGAATCTGTATGCAAACAATCTGGAAGGAGAGTAGATTCTTCTCTTCCTGTGATAGGGTATGTCTACACTAAAAAGTTAATTTGAACTAACAGCCGTTAGTTCGAATTACCTTTCATAGCGTCTATACATAGAAACCGCTAGTTCGAACTTAATTCGAACTAGTGGAGCGCTTAATTCGAACTAGGTAAACCTCATTCGAAGCCTAGTTCGAATTAAGGGCTGTAATTCGAACTAGTTGGAGGCTAGCCCTTCCCAGCTTGCCCTGGTGGCCACTCTGGGCACAACCAGGAAAACTCTTCTGCCCCCTCCCGGCCCTGGAGCCCTTAAAGGGTCTGGCTACACTGCTTGTGCCAGTTGCAAGCCTGCCAGCACCCAGCCAGCAGACCCAGCAGCTGGCACGGGATGAGCCAGCCACCTGCTGCCACCCAGCCCTCCGCCTCTTCCCAGGACCAGGCTGGCGGCTCACAGGAGCCTGCCTGGGGCTGCAAGAGGTGGGCGCCCTCCTGGTCTAGTGTGGAGATCATGGCCCTCATCGAGGTTTGGGGGGAAGCCTCCAACGTCCATGATCTCTGCACTAGCCACAGGAACATGGCCGTCTACAGCCGCATGGCTGCCAGAGGCCACATGTGGACCCGGGAGCAGGTCCGCTGCAAGGTCAAGGACCTGCAGCAGTCCTACAGGGCCCGCCAGCCAGGGGCCGACCCAGAGGCCTGCCCTCTCTTTGAGGCCCTGGACCACATCCTCAGGGCTCACACCATCCATGTCCCCCGGGTGGTGATCAACCCCGGGGCAGAGGGACCCGTCCCTGACACCGAGGAAGAGGAGGAGGACGCCGAGAGCCAGGAAGCCTGCCCAGGACCTATGACCCCCAAGGCATCCCACAGAGCACATCAGCTGTGTTGTCCGAGGCTGAGGAGGGCTCCACATGGGAGTGCCATCATGCTCCCCTTATGTGTACGGGGGGGTAGGGGCAGAGGGAGCCCAGGGACCGTGCGCTCCCGCAACCTGGAGGACTACCACCGGCGGCACCTGCTCCACACCCAGGGCCACTGGGTCTGGGAGGACCTGCGGCTGCGGCAGCGGAGTTTGGAGGCGCTGGAGGAGCAGGGCCGTGCCCTCAGAGGCCACCTCCAGACCTTGGTCGACAGGTTCCTGCCTCCTCCTGCTCCGGCCCATGCGGCTGTCCCAGCTCTTGCTCCTCCTCCCACCCCTGCTCCCACCCGCTTCCTCCGCACCCCACGTCCCTCCTGCCCCACCCTCCACACCCACTCCCCCCCGAAACTCCCACCCCTGCAGTGCTGCGAGACGGGAGAGCCAGCAGGACCCCCAACCCTGAGCTTTCCTTTCCTTTCCTCCCCTTCTTCCCCCTTCTAGCTCCCTCCTCCCAGGTTTCCCCCTCCCCTCTCCCACCCTCATTCCTCCCCCCCCCACCCCAGTTACGTAAAATAAAAAGAGATTTTTGTTGGCAAAACAGGTGTGTTTATTTTACATTAGGAAGGGGAGTTAGGGAGGGGAAAGGAGAAGGAGGGGAGGGTGAAAGAAGGCCCCAATGGGGTATGCAGGGAGAGTTCAGTCCTCCTCCTCCACCTGGAAGCTCTCCCACAGGGCTTCCTGGATCTGGACGGCCCCCCCGCTGGGCCTCCCGGACAGCGGCGGTGCTGAGCGTAGTGGCCAGCCTGCGCTCAGCCTCAGTCATCCAGGCTGGCAGGAAAGCCTCCCACTTCCGCTCGCACAAATTGTGAGCATGCAACATGCTGCCACCACGGGAGGGATATTGTGCTCGGCGAGGTCGAGGCAGGTGAGGAGGCACCTAAATCTGACTTTCAGGCGTCCGAAGGCCCCCTCGATCATGATGCAGGCCCTGGTGAGCCTGGCATTGCAGGTCTGGCGGGAGGGTTGAGGTGCCCCGTGTATGGCTTCATGAGCCAGGGCTGTAGGAGGTAGGCTGCATCCCCCACCAGGCAGACGGGCATGTCCACGTCCCCAACCCTGATGTGGCTGTCGGGGAAGAAGGTCCCGGCCTGCAGCCGCTGGCACACGGAGGAATTGCGGAACACCCTAGCGTCGTGTGCCTTGCCGGACCAGCCCACATTAATGTCCGTGAACTGGCCCCGGTGGTCACACACGGCCTGCAGGTGCATGGACAAGTACCCCTTTCAGTTGATGTACTGGGAGGCCTGGTATTCCGGGGCATGGATGGGGATGAGCATCCCGTCGATGGCCCCTCCGCAGTTGGAGAAGCCGAGGGCGCCGAACCCCCGGATGACGGCGTCCAGGTCAGCGAGGCGGACCACCCTGCGGAGCAGCACCCAGTTGATGGCCTTGACCACCTGCCGAGAGACACAGCAAACCGCGAATCACTGTGGCACCCGGGTAGCTGGGAGTGTTCGTTCCCTGGCACTGCCCCGCGCCCCACTCCCAGAAACAACCCCCGTGGGCGGCGTGTAGTACGGCCGGGACAGACCGAACCCTCCCATGCAGGGCACTGTTGCCTTCTCACCCACCCCCGTTTTCCCTGGGGCAGCCCATCCCCTCCTTGCAGCCGCCTCCCCCCGCCCCCTCGGCCCAGTGGCCGGTGTGTGCTGTACCTTCATGAGCACTGCTCCGACGGTGGCTCTCCCCACGCCGAACTGGTTCCCGACGGATCGGTAGGTATCCGGCGTGGAGAGCTTCCAGAGGGCGATGGCCACACGCTTCTGGAGGGGGGTGGCGGGCCTCACATGAGTGTCCTGTTGCTGCAGAGCAGAGGCGAGCCACTCGCAGAGCTCCAGGAAGGTGTCCCTCTTCATCCTGAAGTTCTGGGTCCACTGTCTGTCTCCCCAGCGCTCCAGGACGATGCGGTCCCACCAGTCGCTGCTGGTGCCCAGACACCAGATGCAGCGGGGCACGCTGGCGTCCGGGCGGTGCTGCGGCTCCTCCACAGCCCCCAGGGAGGCCAGGAGGAGAGGCAGGGGGTTGATGTGCACCAGGTGGTGCCAGGCAGCCTCCAGCCATTGCTGGCAGGCTTGCAGCAGGAAGTCCAAGAACTGCACCAGAATGCCCAGGGTGAGCTCTGTTTCCATGTTGCCAGCTCTCCACATGTATTGACTCCCCGCCTTCCCCCCTCACCTTCCATGCTGCTCCCTATCAGAGGCAGCAGTGTGTAGGGGGGAAGGCAGCTCCCTGGGATCCAGTGCTCATGGGTGTTCATGGGCACCAGTTTCCTCCTTCCCCCCCTACCCTTGCTGCCTCTGATACAGGGACAGCAAGGGGTGGGGAAATGCACATAGTCTATAGGATCAACTGATAATGCCAGGCTTATCTGTTAATCATACAGTTGACTTCATGTTCACATTCCTAGACTTGAAATCAGTAAATGAGGAGTTACCGTGAACATGGGAGTTTACTCCCTTCCTCCCCACCATAATTCCATGATGGTGAAGCTGCATGAGGAATTGAGTCCTACTGTATCTCTATTTTGGAGAGCAACTGCCTACAGTGCACCATATGCCTAATGAAAAGCCAGCCTATGGAGAAGTGGAGAGAAATCCATTCCCATCCTTCAGATTCTAAGCTTCTTTTCCTGGCAGAATGAGGGCCCATGGACTGAAAAGCAGACATACACAATTCCCATTATGCTGCTTCATGGGACAGGACCTCACCAACGCAAGAGGTGTTTCTATAACCCCAGACTTGCTGCAGGAAGAGTGGGGCAGTCAACCTGATATACAATACGATTATTATCAAGGATGTAAAAGGTTAACCAGTAAGCCTCACCTTTAATGGGTGAGGCTTTGCAGCTCTGGTTAACCAGTAGGGGCCCCTCCAGAAGAGGAGCCTTTGACACAGCGATGCCTTCTCCCCAGGAGCTGGGTCGCCAGCAGCTCTTGCTGACCCCGCTCCTGGAAATGAGATGCTGCTGCCCTGCTTCTGTAGAGGCTTTGCCGCAGGTTCTGCCATATAAAGCTTATTTAAGCTTTATAATTCAGAGCTTGCTCCACATACAACTGCTATGATTTTCAGCAGATACACAGTAACATTTTTAAACACATTTTTATATCCCTAACTCTTACAGAGCCTAATATAGTAGAAAAGACCCAGCAAACGTTCCCTCAGGATGAGAAGACAAGAAAAAAAGTGTATACCTTAATATTTTACATCTGTTGTTCATTAACAATACTTCCTTATTCTTAGATTTTCAGTCCAGAAAGGACCACTGTGATCATCTAGTCCAAGCTTTGTATCACACTGAGCCCAGAATTTCCCCCACAAATTCTTAGAGCAGATCTTTAAGAAAACAATCCAATCTTCTACAAAGGGAACACTTATGAAAGGAATGTTTGCTTTGTCTTTTGGGACCTGAAGTTTCTTGGAGTTTGCCATGCTTACTCCATAGCAGGCGGCAGAAGGGCTTGCATCTCCTTTGGATTTTTCATGCTCCTGGTCAAAGCTTGTCACAGCGGAATTGCTGCTTGCCTAGCATGCCTATATTAGTTCAACTCAAAGCCCCACACAGTGGTAGGAGGGAGGCATCAGAAAAGCTGCCGACAGCATGTCTTGAATCTGAGTCAGTGCTTGCGGAACTTTTCTTATTCAGGGAAAGAACGAGGAGTAAGAGAGAAACCCACTTGAGGAGTGGTGTTTCAGATAAACCAAGGGATTAAAGCATAAATATAACACAAACTTATTCTTCAGTTGAGGAAAGGAAATGAGGACTTAGAACAGGGCTACTCAACTTTGGAAGCCACGGGAGCCACAATGATACTCACAGCACATGCCAAGGGCTGCAACTTAAGTTCAGTTGCATATACATGCAAATATATATGCAAATAGCTTCTTTCACACAATGTCCTGGTGCTCCTGGCACCTGCTCCCTGGGGACTAGAAATGCTGACACCCTGTACCTGTCTGTTCCAGCCAGCCCATCCACTTGCATCTTTCAATGCTCACCCCATCTGGGAAGACACCTTGCCATTGTGAAGCGTGTTCCCAATGGAGGCCACGTTCAAAGGATCCCACCCACAGGCCATGTGTTGAACCCCGTGTAAACCCAAACCACACTGTGCAGGCCACAAGCTGTGTGTTGAGTATCCCTGACTTAGAAGTTTAAATTAAGTCACTACTGCACAAAAGCAAATAAAAATTAAGTTATAAAATAAAGCAGTCAGGAGAAATTGAACTGCTAACTGGCTCTGCCACCAGAAGCAGAAGTTCTGATGGCCAGAACTGAAGGATAGACTTTTAATCATGCAGTTTCCAGCAACACCTCTGGACTGCCTCAAAATTCCACAGATGGAAGGCATTACTCATTTGTTCTGAATGAGGAAAGAAGCTGTTCAGCAAAACTAAAAATACCTACCTTAGGTGGAAATGTTTTGTTGAATATTTTTTTCCACAAATCCACAGGTGTATGTGCATGCAGTTTTCCAATATCACTGTCAGAAGCAGGTGGTGGTCCTAAAGATCACAGCATGATACAGAAAGGCATCAGAATGTTGTCCCAACAATACTGAAATTACCATATCAGGTTAAGCCAATGGATATTCTAGTATAGTATGTTGTCTTCAACAGTGGCAAATGTCAGACAAGCTTAAAGAAGGTGTAAATCTCCATCAGGAAGCTAATTGTGTAAGACTATACAACAGGGCAGGAGTGGGCAAGATGTGGCCTGTGGGCTGAATCTGGCCTGCCAAGCTGCCATAGCCGACTCACAGCTGCCTCGCCAGGACCCTTAGGCACAGAGCACTCACACTTTAAACAGCTAGCTGCTCTCTGCTCTGGATGCTGGGGAAAAAGAGGGGAAGCTTCGTGTACTGCCCCACCCCCCAGCAACATCTCTCAGTTCTCACTGGCCAGTTTCTGGCCAACAGGAACTGAGAACCCACAGGGTCATGGGTTCTAGTCCCACCTCCCCTGGGTTGGGACAGGAGGGCCAAGTGTCGGGCGGCCCCGGGGCAGGCAGGATAAGGGGCCTCCCCGCGGTAAGGTTACTCTTTGCTCTGGATGCTGGGGATAGGGATAGTGTGTGAAGCCTTCCTCCCCCATGCCCAGAGCAGAGCCATGTGGAGCAGCCAGCCAACCAGCCTGGGACTGCAGTAGACAGGCAGAGAGCCTGCCTCAGGTTCCTGCAGAGCTCTTGGCTGGGAGCCACCTAGGTAAGCACCTCACCTCTGTCCTCCCCACAATTACCTGCCCCAGGCCACCCCTCCCACTCCCGCACCAGGTCACCACCCAAACATTCTAAACCCCTTCTCCTTACTTCCTGTAGGTCACAACTCCCTCCTTGCACAACCACCCCCACGCCAGAATCCTCTCCTGCACCCATATCCTCTCCTAGACCCTGCACCCCAAGCTCCTGTGCCAGATCACAATCTCCTCTTTCACCCAAACACCCTCTCAGACCCTATACCCCTCCTGCACCTCAGTCCTCTACCCCAAGCTTCCTTTTGTACCCAACCTTTATCCTAGACCCCACATTCCCTCCATAGAAAGGCAGCCCTTGATCACTTGCCAAAATTGTGGAGTGCCCTGCTTAAAAATTATTGCCAACCCCTGCAATAGGGTATTTTCTTCTCAACACAAACCAGTTATCAATTTGTATCTAGAATTGTTAAGTCCAAAATACACTTACAATTTTTATCCCAACTAATATAACTGCAGAGGCTATTCTTAGTAATATACAATTCTAATACTTCTTTTAAATTTACTAAGCTATTTGTCTCAGTAATGTCATATAGCACTGAGTTGCACAGGTTAAATCAATGTTGTATAACATGTATTTCTTTTCATCTGTTTTAAATTAGTTTCCCCTCATTTTAATAAGCTATTTGAGCAATAAAAATGTTGGATAAGAAGTTTACCAACCTATTTGATTTAGAGAATCCAATCCTGCTGGGATAAACAATGGTTTATTCTGATCCACTGATATAGATTTGCTATGAAAAGTTTTAAAAAAGTTCATATTAGTAATCAAATGTCTGTCAAATAGTTACACTACATTAGGAAAGGGATAGAAAATAAGACCCAGAATCTCTTACTGCCCCTGTATAAAACTATGGTACACCCACATCTGGAATACTGTGTACAGATGTGGTCTCCTCACCTCAAAAAAGATATTTTGGCCTTGGAAAGGGTTCAGAAAAGGGCAACTAAAATGATTAGGGGTTTGGAACGGGTCCCATATGAGGAGAGGTTAGAGCGACTGGGACTTTTCAATTTAGAAAAGAGGAGACTGAGGGGGGGATATGATAGAGGTCTATAAAATCATGAGAGGTGTGGAGAGGGCCGATAAAGAAAAGTTATTTATTAGTTCCCTAAATAGAAGAACTAGAGGACACCAAATGAAATTAATGGGGAGCAGGTTTAAAACTAATAAAAGAAAGTTCTTCTTCCCACAGCGTATAGTCAACCTGTGGAACTCCTTGCCAGAGGAGGCTGTGAAGGCTAGGACTATAATAGAGTTTAAAGAGAAGCTAGATAATTTCATGGAGGTTAGGTCCATAAAAGGCTATTATAGCCAGGGGATAAAATGGTGTCCTTGGCCTCTGTTTGTCAGAGGCTGGAGAGGGATGGCAGGAAACAAATCTCTTGATCATTGTCTTTGGTCCACCCTCTCTGGGGCACCTGGTGCTGGCCACTTTCGGCAGACAGGATACTGGGCTTGATGGACCTTTGGTCTGACCCAGTATGGCCGTTCTTATGTTAAAGTTAAGCTTTATATTTAGTTTCAAATAGAAATAAACCTTAAAATCATGATCGGGGTGGCTGGTGGTAGCTTGTGCTCCTCTCCACTACTACACTCGGTAGGGAGAAAAAATCCTTAAGAACACTGGAATTTTCATCTACCCTGTTAAAGCTATGTTCCCCAAGACTCACGAATAAGAATCTTTTATTTACAGGTGGTATTTTTGGAGAAAATATATTTTGATTACTTTTGGGTTAAAAACCTAGCTTTGAAAGACATTTACAAATAGATGATAAACTCTGTGCAAAGCTGTCAATACTAGGTAAGACAGTTGTTACCTTCTGTCAAAGCCAAATGCCAAATGATTAATAAGAACGCGGGCTTTCAGCAGAAGGGCTTCAGATTTGCTGGTAAACTAAAAGAAATCAAAGAATAAAGTACATGTTATGCTCTTTTGTCACAGAAATTTGTAATGGAAATGAGGTTTTGTGAAAGTGAAGATTACAGATAGAGAATGTGGTCCACAATCTAACATTAGAGTTTTTCCACATGTAAAATGCTACAGCAACACAGATTCACCATTGTGGTGCTTCAGTGTAGAGGCTACTTATACAGATAGAGGGATTTTCTATCAATTTAGGTAATCCACCTCCCTGAGAGGGGGTAGCTAGGTCAACGGAAAAATACTACAATCAATCTGGTGCTGTCTACACCAGGGTTAGGTCATTATAGCTATGTTTCTTGGGTGTGGATATTTCATGCCCCTGAGAGATGTAGGTATACCAACATAAATTCGTAGTGTGCTGCAGGCTTCAGTTACAGTAGTGTAATTAATTGGTTTCATAAGAATTACGCCCAATTTACACCGGTGTTTGGCATCCAATTCTGCCCCAGTCTCTTAAAGGGACAAATGTTTTTGTCAGTGACTACAGATGTCAAGAAAGACAAAATGAAAACTTACATTAAAGAAAGAAAATGGAATCACATTTTTATTTATACAGTTTAAACTAAGAGAGACAGACCTTTTGCAAAAGAGTAATGAATTATTAAATATTTTAATTACAGTAAAAATTTCCCAGCATACCATAAAACACTCAGAGCTGTAATGTAACAAACAACTATATAACACATGCTCTTGGGACTTAAATCATATGATAAATAGTAGTTTTATGGTTAGTGGCAGGATAAGGATAAGGGCTGACTGTACAAATTACTAAGAAAAGGTCTCCTAAAATGTTTTTCCAAACAGCCTTCTCTCTCAGCTTCTGGATTTGTTTTTCATCAGCAAACCTATATCTTTCAGGCCAAATCCTGAAGAAACTGTTACCTACCTCTCTGTAACTATTGTTTTTCAAGATGTTTTCATTCAACTGTAAATATGTGCATGCCTCATGCACAGATTTTGGAGAACTTTTTCCTTTAGTAATACTCATTGGGAAACTTGAGGGCCCTTATGTCACCATACGTCACTACATGTTGATGTAACAGGGAGGAGGCTGCCTCCCCGCTTTCATTTCCTTCATTCCCAATAAATTCCAATAAAAAGAGGAGGAGGGGCCATGAAACGCACATGCCACACAAATTGAGGAACAACAGTCACAGAAAGCTAGGTAACCATTTTTCTTCAAGTGCTTGCATCTGATCATTCCACAGTAGGTGATTCATAAGCAAACATGGAAGTGTATTTGGAGTCCTCCTGAAGAATAACTGTAAAACAACCCATCTCTGATTTATATAGGTATAGAAGATAATCCAACATGAAGTTCAGGGATGCATGCTTTGGGATATGCCTCTCTGCTGGTATCAAATAGAGAAGCGCTTCCATTTAGCCAGGTAAGTGCTCCTAGCTGAGGGGTTTTTTTACTATTCAAAAGCAATTCCTAGAGACAGTCTTGAAACGGGATTTCTCCAAATGCATTAACCACATAGCATCTACGCCATAAGGTAGAAGTCTCATAGGCAGAAATGGAGCAGGTTGCTAATGCCCTGAAAATCACACCTGGATCCAGCCAGAGAAAGAGCAGAGGCTAGAGTGACAGGGTCAATATGGCCAAGTTCAAGTACTGTCACAACCATACCAGTAGTATAATGATGAGGTGAATGTGGTCTTGTTTGACTCTGAACAAAGTTCTGGACAGCAAGTGAATTGGAGGAAGGGAATTGTGTGTCATTGTGTGGTGTGGTCCTGGGGTGGGGTTTCTCAGTGTGCTGCCCAGGCCTGCAAGCACGGCCCAGGCACCTCTCATTGTCTGGTTTCCAAACAACAGGAGCTGTGGGGTAGCATGCAAAGACCCCCAACGTCACAGAGAGACATACACACTGGCCCCAACAGGCAGCTGTTTTAACTAGCATGTGAGGATGTGGCAGGCAGAGAGCCTGCCTGAGTGTCATACTGAGCCACAGCATATTGTGACGAGCTGGATTCAAATATTTGGCGGGACAGATTAGGCCCAAGGGGCCATATTTTGCTCACCTCTGGTCTAATATAACAGCCCGATGACTGTCCACAAGAGGATTTCAGATAGGGCTATAACTAGCATGCATTCACACCCATTAAAGCCATTTTTCCTGCAGTTGCTAGCATGAAGTAGGGACGTAAGAGACTAGTTGACTATTTGATAAGCAAAAGCTTATTGGATAATCAACAAGTGATGTGACTAGTTGCTTCCCCTACCGCCCTTGTTGCTTCTATCAGAGAGAGGCAGCAAGACGGGGGAGCAGGAGCCAGTGCTGGAGGGGAGTCAGCTTAAAAGCCAGTTCCCCCCAGCACCGTCTCTGCAAGGGACAGGGGAGATAAAAGCACAGTGGGAAATGGCATGAACAGGGACTGAAGCAGTCTCCATTCATGCCAGTTCTGCTGCAATTCTGATTCTGAAATGTGTAAGTGGGGCTCTTGTATATTTCAAAGGCTCAGGCACCACAGGGAGTGTGGGGCCAGCAGGGGAGTTCATCGCTGGCCCCACGCTCTCTGCAGGGCTTCCTTTTGAATGTACAAGAGTCCTGCTGGGACAGACCCCTGCTGGTCCCCGTACTCCCGGCGGGCCTTCCACTTTTGAACTGCAGCTACAGTTCAAAGGCAGAAGCACCCTTATTGGCTAAACGAATAGTTGATGGAAATCCCATCAACTATTCGATTAGTTAATTAATCTATATTTAACATCCCTTGCATGCAGTCATCTATTTACTTCATAAATACCACAGAATATCTACAGTACAGGGCATCATTATGTGAACAGTGAAACACATCAGAATTAATTAGCATTGTTAATCTGGCTTTCACTGCTTTTAATTAGAGTGATTTTATTCAATCAGAGAAATTTTATATAAACAATTTATACAAGAACTTCAAAATAATTCCTGTAGCAAGGTAAAGTTTTCCATTTACACTAAGAAAATGTTATTTTCATTCTTGATGGAAGAGAGATTTATGCCTTTTATCTGTATCATCTCTTAAAAGCATCCTGCGGTTGCGCGTGTAAGAAGATTGTACTTTAACATACCTGCTAGTGGAGATAAGATAAGAAGGCACAAATGGTGTTGTCTTAACATAAAGCTTCAAGAAATAGATCTTGCACAGAAAATCTGTGGTGAAATATGGTGGAATATTGCAATAAAGTACAGGATTACCACTATTATTGGGGGTAACTTGTTAACACCACGTTCTATGATTAGGGAGACATAACCCCTGTGTATTCCCTGTAGGAATACTGACTAGCAGACTCTCAGTGTAGGCTTATTCACTGGACATACCTCACACTTTTCCAGCAGGCCCAAACATCCCTACTCAACAGATTCACTAATGGAGAAAGTCATCATGAGCTTTACTGATTTGTCCCAATCATGTCATGTTCATCTAGATGTTTTATATATCTATTTTAATTATTGTTTCATCATACAAATACTGCCCATCCTGCTCCCCCTCAAACAAAATATATATATAGATATATAGATATATATATACAAACCACTAGTGATGCTCCGTAATAATGTGAAATGAATCTAAGTGTCTTGCACATTATTTTCCTCATCTCAGGGTCAAACTCCTGAAGTAAAGACAAAACATGTTAACACTAAGAACATTTTAAATATAAACTACATTACATGTTATGCCACAATGAAAGAATTTAGCTGTTATTTAAAGTGAAAAGCTGTATAAGAAAATTATGTCACAATACCAGAAATCAACAACAACCTATCATGACTTAAAAGAGAGAGTTACTCACCCTGTGCAGTAACGTCTGTTCTTCGAGATGTGTGTCTCCGTGGGTGCTCCACTCGAGGTGCTGGGCCCGTCCCGGTTGCGGTGCCGGGACGAGCCCAGCACCTCAAGTGGAGCACCTTCGGGGACACTACTCAACGAACAATAATTGTTACAATTTTTCTTTCTTTTTTTACTTAGGGCTCTTATTACAGGAAATATGTTACTTTAGCTTCAACCTCAACTACTGCCTAAAGGAGCCTATTAGCTTGAGTTGTGCACTCAATTTCCAATGAGTTCTCTCCAGCTTTAAAATGTAAAAAGTAACAACATGGACATACGATAAGATAATCTTTTCTTTTTATGTCACAATAGTTGACTGTCTCTGGACCTAAGGCTCTATACAGGGGGAAAAGTTGTTGAGGGGGAAAAAAAGGGGGGGAAAAAACCCACAGCCGCCCCAGGAAAAGAGGTGCCAGTATGCAA
Organism: Pelodiscus sinensis; assembly: GCF_049634645.1. Classification (NCBI taxonomy): domain Eukaryota; kingdom Metazoa; phylum Chordata; order Testudines; family Trionychidae; genus Pelodiscus; species Pelodiscus sinensis. Next base: position 166,918,780 of record NC_134713.1, read on the forward strand.
TTCATTTAAGTTATGCAGGGATGCAGGGAAAATAGGCCTTCCTGAGGCGTACCATTACAAAAAAAGAACTGGCTCTATATCACCTAAACTCCACCATTCAAACCAATTACAATGTGTTCGTATACATACATACACACCCTTCAATTAATAACTGTGCCTGTTCAGTAATGTATAGGATTATATGAATTACCTTTTTTGGAAAAATTGTGGGTAACATTCTGGACTTCAAAGGGCCCAGGATTCCATCCTGTGTCATTATGTTCTGAATCATTTACTGAGTCAAGAAAATCATGGCTATTTTTAAAAAAAGGAAAACCTGGCTATGAAAGAATGCATAATACACTGCTAGTAAAAATTAAATAACTGAGATAGTTGGCCGAAAAGCAGTATATTGCACTGCCAGCTAAAAGAACTCAGTACGGAAGCTGCCACAATATGTCTGTCCAGGCTTAAGTAGATCAGTTGTTTCATGAAAACAAACTGTGCATTTGTCGGCGGGTTGTAAAAACACGGAACCAACTGAACTGCTTTTGGACATTGCTTGTCGATTAATTTACAGAGAAACATAAAAGATGTGACCACTCATCCTTTCTAAATCAGTCTATGTCCACAATTTGCATACCCTTTCCCAATAGTTTTTTCAGAAGAAAAACATTGGGCCAAATTTCGGAAAAGCCTCCTCTTTCGGAAAAGCCCTTTTTCCTCGTGGGAGGAAGAAGAAGACAAGACTTCCGAAAGAGCACGTCTGCTTTTCCTTAAAAAAAAAAAAAAAAAAAAAAGGCAGAAGAGTAGATGCATTCCCTGGACATGACGGAGTTTTTCCGGGATATCTTTGGAATCCTGGAAAACCCCCATAGTGTAGACATAGCCTCAGAAGATAAATGAATGTGTAAGCAAGTGTTTAAAACTAAAACTCCAGAAATAAGAAGTGAGCATAACTCATTTTGCTCCTAAGGCTGCCCCAGTTCCTCAAAACAGTGACCAACCTACTGGAGGGATTGCTTGTTTCCCTATGCCACAACTGCAGCCAGTAGCAATACCAAAGCAGGATTCCTCTTATTATACCAAAAAAAAAAAAAAAAAAAAAAAATTGTATCTGCAGGGCATTCCTGTGGAGAATTTTGTAATTTGGTCCCCTCCTTGGTCTGAAACAGACCAAATCTGGTGCTCTTCCAGATATGCTGGAAAAGATACTTGTTTGCAAAGGCTTTTGGACACATACGGATGATGGTATGTGTCCCATAATGATGAAGAGGTCAAAAGAAGTTACTGTAGGTGGCTGAGCTCCTGTTCCAATGGTCACTTTACTGGGATTTTATTGCCTTTTTAATCATGTATTAGGAATCACATAGCTTTGGCTCAGTGTCTTTTTAATTATTAAAATTTAAATAAATAAAACCAAATTAAAAATGTATATACAATATCACTTACATGAAAAAGATCATATTTGCTTCCAATCATCACCAAAGGGATTGGAAAAGGGTCAATTAATTCATGATCCTGTTAACAACATATTTAAAACCTTATAAACCAGTCACAAGAGAACAGTAAGCTAGCTAAACATCAAAAACAGCATGAGAATGATTCTTAAACAATATCACAATGTTAGACACAACATTTATGCAGTATAATTAAATAGGGCCGTATTTTCTAAATAATCTCTCTGCAAATGGCCAGGATGCAGGGGGTAAGGAAAGGAGGAACCTCTTGGGGAAGGGAACTCCTTTTTGGCATAAACCTGCTGGAAATGGATTCCTACTCCAATATAGAGGGCATGCAAGTTAGAGCAGCACCAGGGCTGGGCAAACATGGGATCAAGGAGCGATAACTGGCTGCCTAATGTGGCCTCCTCAATACCAAGCAGAGTGCTGAATAGAGAAGAAATAAATGCACTGAAGGTCAATGTATGATGTGGAACAGTGATGGGCCACAAGTGGCCTACTTCATCTCAGTGGTCACTAGGCAGTCTCCTTGGATAAGTTAGTTTTGCTAACTGTGATTGCACACCTAGAATTTGTGGCATGAAACATAGCAGCGCTTTAAGTGGATATAAAGGGAGCACACGATTTCTCATGGTCAATGTTGTGTGTAATCAGCACACACCTCATTTTACGTGGTCTTACTTTACATGCGCATTGCTTTAGTAATACCAGTAGGAAAAAAAACCCTGTGCAGATGGAAACCATTGGACTCTGGCAACCCTGCTCATAGACAACGGTAAACAAAATGTCTTGTGTGCTGGACATAGAACCCTGATTGGCTGTGTGTGGCCCGCAGACAATAGGTTGACCATAACTGATGAAGTGTATACTTTTTGACAAAACATAAAATTTAAAAAATATGAATTTTAAAATTCTGTAATATAAACAGAAACCTAGGTAAGAGGTGCATACATTATCTATTTAACATTTGTACAGAAACTTACATGCAAGTACTATGTGCTCAATAAACTTGGATTAAATAGGTGGGTCAGGGAATGAGTAACAAACAAGTTTTATACCTGCAGGTAACTGGCTCACATCAGGTCCAGGATAGTAGTTACAGCCGGCCTCCAAGTTGCGAACAGTCGACTTAGAACCGTTCGCAGTTATGACTGAAGCTGTCGTAAATGGCGGACCCTGAGTTATGAACGTGATCCGCGCTTACGAACAGTGCGGTCGCGTGTAACTCTATGGGGTCCGACTTACGAACTAACCGAGTTACGACCAATTGCTTGGTCCGTAACTGGTTCGTAAGTCGGGAAGAGGCTGTACTTAGAGCTATTACCATCTGACAACACTCCAGTGATTTATGTGAAATGAGCGGATCAGTTTCTAGCAGACAAATGGTAACATCACAATTGGCTGAAATTGGTATGGCAACTTTTTTGGTCATTCCAACTCACTTAATTAGAAGAGGTGATGTAGCTGGACCAGCATAACTTAGGTCAACTTATTGCAATAGTGTGGACAAGGCCTAAGAGACAAACCTTGGTTACCCCACAAACAAGTCTGCTTTTGAACTGAATTGACATGCATTTGAAAAATAACAGTTATATGTGTGTCTCCTTTCTGTATTCAAGGGCTGAACTCATATGCTCATTTGGTATGTGTAATCAGCCCCTTTAGAGGCCAGCCTCTGCAATGGTAAACTTCCAGGTTCTTACTAGGAATTAATGCAATTACTACCATTTGCCCTAAAGGATGAGCCTGCTCTTTTAAGAGTCTGAAAAAAATTGTATTCTAACATTGCTGGCAACCATGACATCTGAAGTATTTTATTTTTAGAAACTGTCTTTTCCAAAAAAAAATTGATCAACCTTCGAAGTCCCTAAGAAAGTTATATATTATTGAACCTAATCCTGCAATCTTTACATCCACTGAGGTAAATGGGATTACTCACATTAGTAAGGACTATAGTATTGGGACCAGACACTTCAAACAAATCTGCTAAGCATCGTATGCATTTGTATTCATACTTAGTACATCTTTGCTTTTCACTGTTTGGAGCCTTATTAGCATTTTCTTTACCGTATTGTGTTACATAAGTTATTGTAGCAGAATTCTTATTCAGAGTCTGTGAACTATAGAATATTTGTTTAGGCATTCAATACACATAACATTTGTACAAACTGAATGCATAGTGCTATATATGTTTTCAGCTGTATTTCCCACAATCTGTTTTAGCTTTTTCAAGAGATTACATTAGCAATTGTATTTAAAGGTCTGGTGTTAACATCTCTGAAACTTTATAATTTAATTAGTTGTCAGATTATCAAAAGGCACTGAGTTTATGATAGACACTTGAATAAATGCAAAGTATATAGTTGAGTTGATGGCTGTTATAACTATACTCTGCTTAAATTTGTACCTTCATCAAGTCTCTTGCCAGATGATTTCTTCCGTACATTCTAGTTTTCATCATTTTAAAAAAAAGATTCTAAAATCAATATCAAGCTGCTAATCTAAAACTGTTTCTAGTGATTGGTGTAACATGCCATAACAATCACATTAGATGTCTATGAAGAAGATATATGAAACTGTCTTTCCTTGTTTTTGCTCTTACTGAACTATTAAATTGCTATAATTTTCCAGTGAACAGGTTCATCTACATGAAATGGATTTTCAGTCATGCATACAAATCTAAAAGAGTTATTTATGATTTTCACAAGTATTATCCTTAACTATATAAAGGCCTATGACATTTGGAGAAAATACCAGAAGAATCTTACTGGGTGATCCTTTGACATATTGTTCCACATCTTCTGTTTAATTTCAGTAGCTACTTTAGGATTTGTCTTTCCCAATTTAGTTATAATTTTATCCACATGGTTTCTGGTAACACGTAAGAGACTGTCCATTGTTGGCCAAAGTTCATTAGGTTTGGAAAGGTCCAAAACAAGAATTATAGCAAAAGCCCTATAAAATAATGAGGGAAAAGGAAACTGAAGAGTTCTTATTCAGTCTAATCATTGGTACATAAGACAATTGCATTTTTTAATAAACAACAATTTTCCCTCAGTGCAACTGCTAAAAACAAATGTGAAAAAAGCAGCCAGGAAGAAAACCTCTATTAAAGGTTGCAACACAAGCTGATGGCCCTTCATCATACTCTGAACTCTGCTGAAATCTTTTAAATGGTAGCTGAATTTCTGAACCTTTGACTCTTCACCCCTCACCACTGATTTGTGGGTACTTTATTTTTTAACTTTATTTCTGGAAATTTTGTCTAAATACAAGTAGCCTCTGCAAGTGTCAGAAACTCATTTTGTTCCCTTCTATTCTATGACAAAGCATTTCAGCATAATCTCTTCTTGCACCCCAGTCATCCCTTGTTTACCTGAAATCCCTACTTAAAGTTACAGCAAACTTCTGTTTATGAAGGTTCCCAACTTTTAGTCAGAAAAGTAGCCAAAGGGCAACCTTCCAATCAGGAAGTAGAAGGTAGTATGGAAATTTATTTTGTTCCATGGTTTGTTGTGCCATTTACAAAGGCCTTCAGATGACAAACTGAAGGCTGATGATCTGGGTGGTAGGTCAGGAAATTTGAAGTTAATGATCTTTGGAAGAATGGGACCATATACATACTAAAAGGTTGCACTGGTTTAAGGGTGGATACTGAGAAGAAGTGATTGTTAAAATCCAATCAAATACAGAACACTTGAAACACGTCTAAAACAGAATGTTACTAATACTAATAGCAAAGGACTGACGGCTAGTTTTAACCAGGCTCCACAGGAACACTATTTTACTACATAGATTCCAGATTGGAGGGAAATAAAAAGAGCAACAAAGCAAGATAAATCTCTAACTTCACACTATAAGGCCATGAAATGTCTAATGAAAAGTCTCTTGGCTAAACTAGATATAGTTCAAGGACACGAAAACCAATGAAAAGTCTTTGCGTTGGTGGTAAAATAAAATGAAAAGATTGTCTTTGCAAACTGTGACAAATGCACTGGTGTACTGTAATGCTGTCTTATTGACAGGGCTAGTCTTAAGAGAAACAGGGAGGGTTATCCAACTTCAAAGATTAATTTGTTGTAAAGACAGGGGAGAGGATCTTCAGGCAGCTACCAGTCTCTGTCATTTCAGAAGATGTGGAGTTCAGCAGCTTATACGGGAATCCATAAATACCACATGATAATTCTCCAAAGTACTCAAGGGCCTCGAGGAGCAACTAGGGTCCCAGATATCACAGAAGTATTTTTAAATATTTTTCTCATATTACGTAATGACAGAATCCAGAGTAGCCAGTACAGTAATAGATAGCAAGTGCTCAAATAACAAGCCATCCCATTGCACGCAGTCAACAGGATTAACCGATAAGGCCAGGCTTATCAGTTAATTGTGTAGTTGTCTACATATTGACAACATTCCTCTCCTTGTTCTTTACATGAAAAGCTATATCTGTTTTCTCCTCAGTCAATTATTCTTTTCCAAACTAAATTGACTTCTTGCTGTCCTTATTCCATTCATTCTGATCCATTTTGCCCACATTCCCTTCCCTCTGTTCTCCCCTGTACAGGAGGCCCCCGACTTGCAACTGCCCGAATTTTGACCTCCCGCACTTACAAAAATGATTGTAAGTGCAGAAGGAGCCGGAAACCCCCGACTTATGTCCTCGGCCTGCATTTATGACAGTGCCTACCATAAATGTGTGTTCAAGTTACAGCGCCCCCGATTTGCGACGCTTCCCCTGGAACCAACCGCGTTGCAAGTCGGAGGCATCCTGTATTCCAATATTTGTCCCTTACCTCTCTCAGAATCTTCATCTTTCATCCTCTTTCAAACTGCATAGGTACCTCATATCTTATCCCCCACCCTTCCTTAGCTGCATGAGATCCATACCACTCCATCTTCTCTTTCATTAAGGTCCTGTTTTTCTCTTCTCGTGAATGATTTTTCTCTCCCCTCCAACATGCTGCTCTCTTAGAACTGATCTACACTAAAAAGTCAGGTCAACCACACCTGAGCAATGTGGTTAAGCTGATTTAATCCCTGGTGTAAACAGCCCTTGGTCAGTCTAACTACTGACTCTATGGTGATTACCTATGCCAATGGAAGATTCCCTCTTATTGGCAAAAGCAGTGTCTACACAAAAGCACTACTGTGGTGGTGTATAGTTTTTAACTGTAGACAAGTCCTTCAAGAGGCTGTTCCTGGAGGTTAACAGCAATGGGCAGCCATATCCTATCTTCTACATTCCTTAAGTTTTTTTCTCTACGATCCGACTAAGAGTAGGGTAGGTCCCTTCTTCTTCTGTATCTCCTATGTCCCTACCTACACCTGAGCCATCCTCTCCACAGAACTATGTGATGAGGTAAACAAAGTGTTCATAATTGAACAAAGTGTTAACAGGAGCCTGAGAGCTGATTTTGCCCACCTTGCTGCACATATATGGTGTATCAGGAATGATCTGTTATGAGATCTACCTCAGAAGGAGCCGGGTCTTCTTCATAAGAGGAAATTAAAGTTATACAAAAGACTCAAGACCAGGGATTTTTGAAGGGGGGCCACTCCACAAATTTCAGAAGTGTCCATGGGCCGACCTGGAAAAGGTGGAGCCTTGGGTGGAAGGGACAGTTCATGTGCTGTAAAAAGACACCAATATGTCTTTTACACAACAAAGTAATTACATTTTAATAATTAACTGCTTGCACCTGCTGGGTGACTGCCAGGCAATGCAGACACCCAGCAGGTGAGCTCTTTAAATAGAAGCAGTTGAAAGGGCTTACATCTCTGGCTTCCTAACAACTCATTAGATGCTGAGGGAGCTGCAATCCCTTTTAAGTGCTTTTATTTAAAGGGTTGGAGCCTTCCCTGTGCCTGTCAAGAAACCTGTTGACTAGCAGCCCGGGGAACACAAGAGCCCTTTAAATAGAAAGAGCTGAAAGGGCTTCCAGCTTCCCAGACTCTAGTGCAGTGGTCTCCAACCTTTTTACACCCAAGATCACTGTTTAAATCTCAGAACAGGTGAAGATCTATTGCCCCGCCCCTTCCTTGAAGCCCCGCCCTTTCTAGTCTCCTCCTGTCCATCACTTGTTATTCCCAGCCCTTACTTACACACTCTGCTAAACAGTTTATTTTTAAATTATGCGATATATAAAATTAAAATCACGTGTTTATAGTTATGAAATAAATGGTCTGTTTTTTATTCATTCTATTTAAATCTAAAATGAAGCATTTATAATTATACATTTTGTGGGGACAGAATTCTGTGGCTGGGGGCAGGAGAGAGGGAACAGCATGCTGGGAGGGGAGAGGGAACAGGGTTGTGCAGCAGGGGACAGAGTGCCAGTGGGGACAGGTTTCTGCAGCTGGGGACCGGGTGCCAGTAGGGACAGAGTTCGGGGAGTGGGGACAGAGTAGCTGGGGACAGAGTTCTGTGGCTGGGGACAGGGGAGTGGGGACAGGGGAGCGGGGAGTGGGGACAGGGTGCCAGTGGAGGCAGAGAGTCCCCTGTATCTCCCTCCTCCCAGGATTCCCTCCCAGGATTCCCCCAGAGGGAAGCCAGCACGTGCCTCCTCCGGGCCCGACCCCCCCCCGTGACACAGGGAAACCCCGCGCATGCTTGCCCCGGGGCCAACACCCCCCCAGGGCGGGGAAACCCTGCGCGTGCCTGCCCCGGGGCTGACTCACCCCTCCCGTGCGGTGCAGGGAGCCGATGCTCCCTCCCACAATACATCTGGCAGAGCAGCTAGCGCACTTCCGGAATCGCCGGAAGTGGCGCTAAGCTGCAGGACTTCTGTCCATCCTGGGAAGTCGACACGTTCTCCATTTTCACTTGAGGTAGGTAGTGGGGCTTCTCAGGGTGGGAGGGAAATGGGGGCAGGGCGGACAGGACACCTTGTGATCAACTTGTTGAGGCCTCATGATTGACCAGTTGACCGCGATCGACCTGTTGGTGACCACGGCTCTAGTGCATTGGCACTGTGATCCCTTTCAGCTGTTTCTGTTTAAAGGGCTCTCCTGTTCCCCTGGGCTGCTAGGCAACATGTTGCCTAGACTGGGGAACTGGGAGACCTCTCAGCTGTTTCTATTTAAAGGGCTTGTGCCTTCCCAGCAGCTGCTAGGCAAGGTGAAGACACGAGCCCTTTAAACAGAAGCAGTTTGAAGGACTCATGCTCCTCTCCTGCTCCAGACAATGAGCTAGGGGGTGAAGCCTGAAACTGCCCCACTGGCTGGATCAAAGCCCTAGGCGGGCCGGATCCGGCCCGCTGAGAGGCTTTGTTCACCCCTGCTCAAGACCAAGAACCCCAAGAGAGGAGATCATCCTTTCTCTGGGAATACAGATACAAAAAAGGCTACAGGAACAGAATTAATCTCTGAAGTGAGCCCTGGAAAGGGGAAAAGGCACAGAAAGGCAGTCTGGAGAAAGCTGTGTTCCAGGAGCTAAAGAAGGAATTGAGAGTTCCCAAGAAGAATCCACAGGCCTGGGAACCAGAGAGGACATTGTGCTAACCACAGATTACAAGAAAGCAGCACAAGGGTCTTGGAGATAAGAAGTAGTCCACAGAAACAGCAGCACATCTAAAGGAGCACATCTAGCAGCTTAATACAGGGCTTCCTGGGCTAGAATCCCCTACCAGCCACAAGAGAGGGGTATGTGAGCCACATGTAAGGACTACTCAGAGAGGTGGGGACTGAACACTGACCCTAAGCATAGGCTGGGAATCGTCTCAGAGGGGACAGAAGCATGTTTTGTGTTGGGATATTTTTGGAATTTTGTTTTGTGTCTTTTGTTTTAGTTACCTGGAGGTGTGGAGCTGGCTTGAAAGCCAAGCTGAGAGAAGAGGCCAACCACAGAAGTACTGGAGCAACCTTCAGCAGGAGTTGCTAGAGGAGAAGACTCTGTTATGCTGTACCCAACAATGAAGGGATGCACTGCCTGATGAGACTACCCTTCCACAAGCTACCTTCCACTATGGCTGGAAACAGCCGAGAAGCAAGACCATTTCATGGAAAGAAGCTCACAGATATTAATCAGTGGCATTTGGGATATCCCTACAACACTAAGCATAACTGATCTTTGGGAAAAAATACTTTGATAAAAATGTGAAACCTAGTGAACAGTTTACATTTTGGAGGATTTCTCTACATTTTGGAGGATTTCTCTACAATAAAATGGCTAGAGATTAAATCTCAGTTTTTATTTAAAAAAAATTAATTCTGACATTGTAAGGTTCTTTATCACTTACCTTATGTTATCAGTGGTTATTGGTATTCGAATCAAGTCCAATAATGAGGTTCCACCACCTAGTTCCCAAAAATGTGCAATGTCTTTTGGCTGCAAAACAGTTTCTTTGCATTAAAAGCTTGTATTTCCATGTAACACCATCAGGATATGTCCCTTATGTGCAATGAGCACAGGAAAGGAGGCTACAATATTCTGTTAGTGTTTTCTAGAAGATGGGGCTCACTAAATAAATCACAAGTGACACTTCTGAAAAGCAGCCAGCATTCATATGACTGCTTTGATAGCCCTCTGCCTCAGTGCTGAAGGATGAATAAAGAAATCAGTATGGCAAATGATATACATATAAGTACATGCTGATTTAAGCATCTGATATTTCATCTTTGCGGAAAGAAAATAGTTGAGAGCACATGAAGCCTGTCCCACGAGTTATACAGCAAATTAGAAGAGCATTATGTGGCCACAATCTCTAAGGGTATGTCTACACTACAATGTTAGTTCGAACTAACAGATGTTAGTTCGAACTAACATTCATAGGCGCTACACTAGCGCTCCGCTAGTTCGAATTTAAATCGAACTAGCGGAGCGCTTAGTTCGAACTAGGAAAACCTCATTTTACGAGGATTAAGCCTAGTTCGAACTTACTAGTTCGAATTAAGGGCTGTGTAGCCCTTTAATTCGAACTAGTGGGAGGCTAGCCCTCCCCAGGTTTCCCTGGTGGCCACTCTGGCCAACACCAGGGAAACTCTATTGCCCCCCTCCTGGCCCCGGACCGCTTAAAGGGGCACGGGATGGCTACGGTGCCCATGCCAGGTGCAAGCCTGCCAGCACCCAGCCAGCAGACCCTGCACCTGGCACGGCACAGAGCCACCCACCCGATGTCCCCCAGCCCACCCCCTCTTCCCGGGACCAGGCTGGCGGCTCCCGGGAGCTTGCCCGGGACCGCAAGAGGCGGGCACCTTCCTGGGCTAGTGTAGACATCGTGGACCTTGTCCACGATCTCCGCACTAGGCACAGGAAAGTGGCCGTCTAGGGCAGAAGAGCTGCCAGCCTGGCCACCCAGGAGCAGGTTGGCATGAAAATCAAGGGGGTCCACTGAGACCCCCGACCCTGAGCCCTGAGCTTACAATGGCCGTACTGGGTCAGACCAAAGGTCCATCTAGCTCAGTAGCCTGTCTGCCGACAGCGGCCAACCCTAGGGACCCTGGAGAAGATGGACCGAAGACAGTGACCAAACCATTTGTCTTGTGCCATCCCTCTCCAGCCTTCCACAAACTTGGGCAGGGACACCACGCCTACCCCCTGGCTAAGACTACTCCATGGACCCAACCTCCATGACTTGATCTCACTTCCCTTTAAACTCTGTTCTAGTTGTAGCCTTCACAGCCTCCTGCAGCAAGGAGTTCCACAGGTTAACTATTTGCTTTGGGAAGAACAACTTTCTCTTACTAGTTTCAAGCCTGCTACCCATTCCTTTCCTTTGGTGTCCTCTAGTCCTTCTTTATGAGAACTCAGGAAGAACTTTTATGAATGCACCCTCTCCACCCAACCCCTGCTTTTAGAGACCTCTATCCTGTCCCCCCTCCGTCTCCTCTTTTCTAAGCTGAACAGTCCCAGTCTCTGTAGCCTCTCTTCATCTGGGACCTGTTCCCAACCCCTGATCATGTTAGTTGCCCTCCCTTCTCCCAGCCTCTCTCTTCCCCTCTCCCACCTCCTTTTCCCAGTCTCCCCCAGTTTTGTTCAATAAAGACAGAGTCAATGTTGGAAGAAACGTTATCTTTATTTTGTACATCAGGAAGGGGGGGCTAGGGAAGGGTAAGTGGAAGGAGGTGAGGGAGGAATGGGGTACGAGCCCCCGATGGGGAGGACTGGGCTGGCTCTGCGGGCTTCTGGGGGTGGAAGCTCTCCTGCAGCCCCCCAATTGTTCCCTCTCCCCAGATGGCAGCCTGCGGCAAGTGCAGCCGGTCTGATGGCCGAGTGCTGTGATGTGCCCAGTGTGGGCACTCCGGGCACTCCAAGCCAGGACTGGTTTTCAAGCGGGGCACCCCTGAGAACTGTCTGTCCGGGGTGGGGGTCGGGTTCCTTTAAGCGCAGCCCTCGGCTAGCCTGAGACAGCATCTCCATGCTCTAAGTCCTCCTCTGATGCCCTGCCGGCACTGCTTCCGGCCATCCTTAAGCCCTGTTCAGGGTCCACTCAATGTGGACATGCTAGTTCGAATTAGCAAAATGCTAATTCGAACTAGTTTTTAGTTCTAGACGCGTTAGTTCGAATTAGCTTAGTTCGAATTAACTAATTCGAACTAAGTTAGTTCGAACTAACTCTGTAGTGTAGACATACCCTTAGGGAGTAATTATGGACTAGGCACTAAACTTTAAATTCACACCCTAGCTTATCCCACACTAACTTTCCATATAGACAAGTCACTATTTATGCAGCATGGACATCCTGCTACCCAACCAAAACTTTCTTTCCTCCCTGTTATGACCATTTTTTTCTCCCTCCTCTCCTTACCACTTTAAGAAGATAGGGTATGTCTACACTACCCCGCTAGTTCGAACTAGCGGGGGTAAATGTAGTCATCCGCACTTGCAAATGAAGCCCGGGATTTGAATTTCCCGGGCTTCATTTACATGAAGCCGGCCGGCGCCATTTTTAAATGCCGGCTAGTTCGGACTCCGTGCCGCGCGGCTACACGTGGTACGGACTAGCTAGTTCGGATTAGGAAGCCTAATCCGAACTAGCTAGTCCGTGCCACATGTAGCCACGCAGCACGGAGTCCGAACTAGCCGGCATTTAAAAATGGTGCCGGCCGGCTTCATGCAAATGAAGCCCGGGAAATTCAAATCCCGGGCTTCATTTGCAAGTGCGGATGACTACATTACCCCCGCTAGTTCAAACTAGCGGGGTAGTGTAGACATACCCGTAAAGACCAGAGTGGCATCTAAGGCTCAACGGCAGCTGAACACCTTAGATGGCAAAGAGAATGTGATGTATACTCTGGTGTGAGGAGGAAACTGAATAGTTAGGACCACATAAGACATGCTTCTCTGTTACCCTTGCATACTCACATTCATTTACACACGTCAAGTAAGTAAAAAATGGTTTTGAAACACTATAGGAATGATTTATACCTACTTTGTAGTGGTTAAAATAACTAAAAATACACTTCAATGCAGAATCAAGACTATAAGGTAACAACCTTTCAAAGAAGGTCCTGAATTCCTTAGTCCCTAGCCCCGCCACGCAGCAATCACTAGCTACCCCATTGCCCCACTGTTTTTCAATGTGTTATACATTAAAAACACATTCGCTCAGTATTTATACTAAAAGGATCAATATGAAATAAATAACAACATTGATACTTGAACTGTCATTAAATTCAGTATTAACACCTACCAAAACTGATAGAACAGTTTGTACTTCTCCCTTGATTAAGGCTACAGGCTGACTGTAGTCAGCTTCCACTGTACTGGATTAAATTCAGTTCACATTTTGAAGGTTACCTTTGGAATCATGAAAACAATGTTGCTGTTGCAGATGTTTTTGTTTTGTTAATTGAGAACCTAATTTTGCTCCAGAATTTATGTGGCAAGTGAAAAAAATGGGGATTTATAGGCACGTACACACATACATGATTACATAATAAACAGAATGCTGCTCATGAAAGATATCAATCTCTTTGAGCTGGTATATTATAACAGACCAACATATCACCCATTCTAAATGTAAAGAAAAACATGCTATAGATAAAAATGTAAAATAAAAGTTAGTCAAGTGAAATTCAAACAGAAATACTTTTAGTTTTGCAGATGACTGCTGAGTTAAAAGAGAAGTTCCTACTTAAGTTTTACTAATGAATGAGCTATACAACAAATATATTACAGTAATTTTTGTCATATACTCACTCTGTTATGACCTTTTGCTCTTCTTCCAAAAGTATATTCCAAGGCTAATGTTGGTTTTGGAATTTCATCTCTATCCAAGGAAGATACAATATATGTTGTCTGCATATAGTCTTTCAAGATTATTAGAATTTACTTCACATACAATAACTTTTACCTAATTCAATATAGTAACCAAACAGTAAAGAATTTATACTGAATAAACATGTATATAAAAAGTATAACTTAAAACAGACAGTAGATGCGTCAGTTCCTTAATGAATCTCAAAGGGACACAGAAGACCAAATTTTCAAAACTGTGCACCTTGTGACTGAGCACTCAATCTACCAGGGACAGCTCTCTAGAAATGTGGTTCTAGTGCTGAAATGTTTTACTAACACATTACAGATGTTTAGATAGCATTAATTCTTCAAAAATAATGCATCAGGTCACTAGAGAGAAAATGTAGCCTACTCATCATCCATATTTTTACACAATAACTTTACTAGCATGTAATGCTTTCTGTAATGCTGCTACAAAATATTGTTGATGATATTACTCCCAGAAATGCAAAATACTTTTCAAAACTTAACACATACCTGTCAAGACACCTCAGTATAATAGTAGTCTTTCCCTGAAAATTAAAAACAATGAATAACACTATTGTAATGTCATTAAAGCATAAAAGTTATTTAATTGTACATACTGTAATGCTTTATTATTGGAATGATTAAAATAATGTATTTGAAAATTGTAAAGTTATGCAATAATTTGTAGTCTCATTACTAGAAAGTTAAGTGCCTACTTTCTATCAGAGTGTAGCTACACTGCTATTAATATAATTGCAATAAATTGCTGGATATGACAGAGTACAGGCAGTCCCCGACTTACGCGGATCCGCACTTACATCGGATCCGCACTTACGAACGGGGCTTTTCTCGCCCCAGAGCTCGCGGGCGGCGGGACCACCCAGAGCGCAGCGGTCCCGCCACCGCGTCCTCCGGGGCGAGAAAAGCTGCTCCGGGTCTCCCTGGTGTGCTGCGGGGGACTCCCCAGCACAGCAGGGAGACCCGAGCAAAGCCGCACAGGCGGTGGGACCCCGCTGCCCGTGCGGCTTTGCTTCTTTGCCTCGGAGCAAAGCCGCAGAGGCGGGGGACCCCGCCGCCTGTGCGGCTTTGCTCGGGTCTCCCTGCTGTGCTGGGGGGGGACTCCCTCAGCACAGCAGGGAGACAGGAGCAAAGCCGCAGAGGCTTTTGTTGTGGGACGCCTGGGGTAGAGCAGCTGGGGTGCTGCCGGGATGGTCCTGCGGGGACCTACCCGGCAGTGCCCCAGTTGTTCTGTCCCAGGAGTCCAGATTCAGCCGCTGTTGAAACTGATCAGCGGCTAATTCCAGGAAGCCGGGGGCAAAGCAACTCTGCCTAGGGCTTCCTGTAGTCAGCCGCTGATCAGTTTCAGCAGCGGCTGAATCTGGAGCCACATACAATTTGGACTTACATACAAATTTAACTTAAGAACAAACCTATAGTCCCTATCTTGTACGTAACCCGGGGACTGCCTGTAATAGCAACAGGATCCCTAAAATCAGACAATACATTAGTGATCAGCTTGGCCAACTGTATTAAACTGTCTAACTGCTGTTAATTACTCATAACAAGTTAATCTAACGATTGGCTTCCAGTGAATATGTGTATATCATAATTGAGATAGAAATAAAAAGAATGCATAAAACAACACAGTAAAGCTGCATATCTCTGAATTACTATGATTCAGATTCCAAGTTGGGACAGCTTAATTTTAAAAAGGACTTCATACATGAAATTTCAGAAACTAATCTTTAATAAATCTGTAAAATCCATTTATCTATTCTTAATGCTTATGTAAGTTTAGATGTGGCACAATGCTACTCTTTTCTGTACTCACACATATGCTTCAACTCATTCACAAAGATAAAAAGGTAGGTACTGCCTTATTTATATTTCCAACAGTTATCAAGAAAAGAGTGGTGAGAAAGAAAAGCTATTAAGTAAACATATGAGTTATGAATCACAGTATTCAGGCAACCCTTGCTCTTTCAAACACTTATTTACATTCTTAAATTGATGTCCCTTTAAAATCATATACACTAGAAACGTGAATAAAATTAAAAATGGATATAAATTTTAGAAAGGTCCCATGGTCCTTCTATAGATTCACAGATTCCAAGGACAGAAGAGTTAATTATGAAAATTTAGTCTGTCATCCTTTATAACACAGGCCATGAAATGTCCCCAAAATAATTCCTAAAACATCACTTTTAGAAAAAAACTCCGATCTTGATTTAAAAATTGTCAGTAATGGATAATCCACCATAATCCTTGGTAAATTGTTCCAATGGTTAATTACACTCACTGATAAAAATGTATACCTTATTTCCAGACTGAATGTGTCTAGTTTCAATTTCTAGCCATTGGCTTGTATTATTCCTTTCTCTGCCAGATTGAAGAGCCTATTATTAAATATTTGTTCCACATATAAACACTTTTAGACTGTGATCAAATCACTCCTTAGCTTTCTGTTTGTTAAGCTAAATAAACTGCGCTCCTTGTAGAATAGTAATAGAAATATAGCCGTGTTAGTCTGGTCTAACTGAAACAAAAAATAGGACTATGTAGCTCTTTAAAGACTAACAAGATGGTTTATTAGGTGATGAGCTTTCGTGGGCCAGACCCACTTCCTCAGATCAAATAGCGGAAGAAAATTGGCATGACCATATATACCAAAGGATACAATAAAAAAAAATGAACACACATGAAAAGGACAAATCAAATTTCAGAACAGAAGGGGGATGAGGGGTGGAGGTAAATGTCTGTGAGCTAATGATATTAGAGGTGATAATTGGGGAAGCTATCTTTGTAATGGGTAAGATAATTAGCATCCTTATTAAGACCTAGGTGTAAAGTGTCAAATTTAAGCATGAATTACAGTTCAGAAGATTCTCTTTCAAGTCTGGTACTGAAATGTCTTTGAAGCAGGATGCAGATAGTTAAGTCCTTTAGACAATGCTCTTTCTGGTTGAAATGGCAAGAAACTTTTTTCTTTGTGATCCTGTTTAATATCTGTTTTGTGTGCACTGATTCTTTGGTGAAGTGTTTCACGAGGCATAAGGGAGTGGTCGACAGGCTTCCCTTGTCAACTGATCCGCATCTAGACTGCTGCACTGTGCCAGATCAGCTGATTGTCAGCACAGCACGGTGGCCATTTTTATTTTAATGAAGCGAGGATTATTTAAATTCCCGCTTCATTGACTATGTCGGGTAAACTAGTTTACATGGCTCCGTTGACAGAGCCATGTAGTCTAAACATACTCCTTGAGTCTATTGCTATAAGGCATGTTTCTCATCCTTTTAATCATTCATTCTCTTGCCTCTTTTCTGAACCTTCCACAATTTATGACATCCTCTTGAATTGTGGAAACCAGAACTTAGCATTTTATCACAGCAGTGGTCATGAACATCAACCCTTTTCATAGACTGATATCAGAAAAGTTTTCTTATTTCTGGAATGGATATGGTACTGCAGATGTTTTCAGTGGTATACAATCTTTTCAAGAAAAGAACAGCTATCAAGTAAAATAAAGCATTCAGTGTTACCCCATTTTTGTTTCCCATAAAAAGTAGTGATTTTTCCCAAACTTCCACTCCATCTCCATCGCTTTCAAGATTTTCTTTCTTTTCCACTTCAGCTTTAGCAATATCCCACAGAGTATCACTAGTAGAGAAAACAAAATAAGATGTTTTCATAGAAAATACTCTTTTCCTGGACCTATACAATATTTCCTAACTAAGGTTTGAAAGGCAATGTGAAGATTTTTAATACTACAGGCAGTCCCCAGGTTACATGGATCCGACTTACATTGGATCCCTACTTACAAACGGGGTGAGGCAACCCCGCACTAGCTGCTTCCCCCCAGCAGACCAGGGAGACGCGGAGCGGCTTTTCTCAGCACACACCTCAGCTTGAGAATAAAGGACTGAGGGAAGTGAGGTGTGGGAGAATAAAACTGAGCTCTGGAGAAATGTTTGGCTAGAGTTTCCCCTACAATATGTACCAGTTCCGACTTACATACAAATTCAACTTAAGAACAAACCTACAGTCCCTATCTTGTACATAACCCGGGGACTGCCTGTACATTTTCTCTGCAAATGTCCTTGATCAGAACTAGCTATGTGCTTTAGTAAGGAAACTTCCCTTAGATATCACAAATAAATATGTGGAGCAGACAGGCATGATAGCTTATTCTAGACCAGCAAAATCTCATAGCTTTAGCAGATAAACTCCTTCGTTTTGGGAGCAATTTTAAGAAAGTTTAATGTTACTTCCAATGTCACTGTATGTAACTTCACAAAGGGCAGTGAAGGGCAACTTGCAACCCATGGGCCATATGCAGCTAATCAGGGTTCCATATGCAGCGCACACAACCCCTCTCTCACCTCTTAGCTTCACTCTTCTTGCACACTGAGGGCCCTGCACTTACCTGCTCCTCCCCCAGCCTCCCAGCACTTCTGGAATGCCATGAATCAACTGATTCATGCCCTATTCTAGGGATGTTAGCAATCAGGTAATTGAATAGTCATGTAATTGCATGCAATTTTAGCAGTTACAGGACTATTCCATAGTCTGTGGGGGCGGGGCCAGCAGCCAGTGTGTTCCTGGCCCCACTCCGCGGGAGCCCCCTCCTACCATGCGCTGCTTCATCTGTATCAGTTTAAAAGCCAGCTCCCCTCACAGAACGGCTGCCAACAGCCCAGTGCTGCTGCCTCTGATAAAGAGGTAGCAGCCCGAGGTGACAGCAGCCCCTGTCTGTGGGGAGTCTGAGCTCCCCATGGACAGAGGCTGCTCTGTGGGATGTGGAGCAGCCTCTATCCACAGGGAGCTCAGACCCCGTGCAGACAGGGGCTGCTCTGTGAGGCAGCCTCTGTCCACTGAGGGCCCACGCTCGCCATGGATAGAGGCTGCTTTGCATCCCACAGAACAGTCTCTGTCAGCAGAGAGCTTGGGCAAGCTGTGGACAGAGGATGCTTTGCAGCAGCCTCCCCTGTGCTGCTGCCTCTAATAGCATGGAGGGGCAGGCAGCACCATGGAGCTGGTGCTGGGGGGAAAATGACTTTTAAGAGGGCTGAAAGGCAGCAGCATGGGAGTGGGTGGGGGAGGGGTCAGGGAAAGTAGTCAACAAGATTAACCAATAAGCCTAGGTTTATTGGTTAATCATAGTCAACTACACATTGACATCCCTACCCCATCCTTGCTCTATTGCCTCTCTCCCAGAGTTTGACCACCAAGAATCAGATTTGTGGCATTCAAGCTCTGAGAGGGAGCAAGAGGAGAGGAGATGTTCCTGGTGCTCCAGAAGTGTTGGAAGGAAGGGGAAAGAGCAGGGATGGGACCGGTTTGGGAGAGAAGGCAGGGAAGAGGCCGGACAGAGATTTGATATTGTAAAGTTTAAATGTTTCTTTTTTATTATTTGAAATTGATGACAGTGCTATTAATATATGAATGGTTAAAGCATTTATACTTGTTTTGAAATACTCAGCATGTCATGTATTCATATATTTAATCTTATGCTTAGAATCATGGTTAGTACACGACTGATTTCAATCTTGCAGCCCACTAAGATGAAGGACAGCCACTCATGCAGACCACTCACTAGCCCATCGCTGACATGGGGTATGGCTACCAAGCAAAAGTTGTGCAAAGGGATGTCTACCTACATCAGCATGAATCAAGCTAATGTGAAAAATTGGGATGCAAAGGGTCAACCGATTAACCACTTATCCAGTAAGCAACATCCCTAGCGGGTGTTGCTTACTGGGTAAGCAGTTAACCATCCACCTGGCAGAAGTGAAGCAGCTCCTGTCTCCCTTTTTAAAAGGGATTTTACATCCCTAATGGAAAACAACAGTGGTGAAGGCAGTGCAACATAGGTAGTGTAAGCCCAGAATGGATCCTAATATACATACTCATTAGCCCCGTGGTCCCCAACATGGCGCCCGCGGGGGCACTTGCATGCGCCCGCCAGGTGCTCGGGGCTGGCCTGGCCCCGGGCACATGGCGCGGCGCTTGCGGGGAGCGTCGGCCCCGGGCGCGCGGCGCTTGCAGGGGGGAGGGGGAAGCGCCGGCTCCGGCCCCGGGCGCGCGGCGCTTGCAGGGGGGAGGGGGAAGCGCCGGCTCCGGCCCCGGGCGCGCGGCGCTTGCAGGGGGGAGGGGACTGGCCCCGGGCGCGCGGCTATGGGGGGCCCCGGCCTATGGGGGGGCCGCCCCCGGGCGCGCAAGTGTCCCCGCCCCCTGGCACCCGAACGGCCACACCCCCTGGCGCCCGACAACCTCAAAATGTTGGGGACCACTGCATTAGCCCACTGTGAAGCCTATGCTGCACAGTTCTCACTATTAGTACTACCTGTACTAGCTGGGTTCAAGCTAACTCCAGAAGCTAGCCTGGGCAGACCTAACCCTATACTAAAGAACTAAGGGCTCTTTCAAAAGCAGCTGTCGTTATCCCTCTGTATCTAATGCGGAAAGTTGCGTTTTTCTTAAAATCTTGGAAGGTATTTTAGCAACTCCTACCACAAGTATGAAGAGTGGGGTCCCGGCCCTATCGCATGGATCCTTTGTATGGAAGCTGGCAGCAAAAGGCAATGACGACAGTGACCTCTCTGAGGCCTACATTTTCAAAAGAGGTCTGAGTGGCTACTGGAACCTGGCCTAAAGCAGCTTGCCTGTGGCGCACACTGGGGATGAGAGGTGTTAAATCCTGGTTGACTGGGGTTTACTAGCGTTTGGGCAGTTAACCGACTGAAGAGGAATCCTAGGCTGGGGACCGCTCCAGCTCAGCAGCCCCTGCCTGCGGCGGGCCACGGCTCCCTGTGGACAGGGGCTGCTCCGGGCAAGAGCTCACAGCCCCTCGCCCCGCGCGCGGCCGCACCTCCGCCCTGTCGCTCGTGGCTCTCCAAAGCACCAGCCTCTGGGGCCGGAACTGCCGAGGGGGCGGCTCTCCCTGCAACCAGCCCCCGAGCGGAGCGAGCCCCTGGGGCTGCCCGCAGGCACAGCGCGGCCTGTGCGCGGGCGGGGGGGGGATGGACGGGCGCGCCGAGCCCCTTGAGGCGACCCCCCGAGCGGGAGGCCCCCGCCACCTAGTTACCTGGCTTTGGGCATCGTGGGCTGGGCGCGCTCTGACTTCGGGCCTAGCTCCCGGTCACCATGGGAATCAAGCGGTTGCTGACGCCACAGGGCGCAGAAGCATCATGGGAGTTGTAGTTCCCTGTGTGGCGGCCCCTCCCCGCTCCTCTTCGTTAGATGGGGTTCCGCTGAGCAGAGATTTCCCTACAACCCCCCGCAGTGGCGGTGTAACCCCTCCCCCCCCCACGCGCACACAGAAAGGACAACTAGGTACATGCGGAGTTACCGGTTTACTCATTGGTAGGAAACTTGATTTGAAATTGAAATATTAATGCCCATGTTGAAAACATCTATAGACTAGTCTACAGTGCCGGTTTTGCTGGCAGTGCGTATGCAAATGAGGCATAGATTTGCATATCCCGGCATCTCATTTGCATAATGTATGCACACCGTCTTTACAGGGAAAAAAAGTACTGTGGGCGTTTTCTTTTTGCACAAAAACCCCTTTTCCCACCAAATGGGTAAACCTTCTTTTTTGGGGCAAAAGGATTTGGCGGAAAAAGGGGTTTAGTGGGAAAAGGGGTTTTTGCACAAAAAGAAAACATCCACTACTTTTTTTTCTGCAAAAACCCTTTGCTCAAAAATGACTTGCATAAAGTATGCAAATGAAGCACCATAATATGCTAATCTGTGCCTCATTTGCATACCCACTGCCCACAAAACGGACAGTGTAGACATAGTGTCTGATACCATACTTCTATAGTATAATACAGGTTGAAAAAAAGTATAATATAGGTTGAAACTCTCCAGCCTGGCACCCTAGGCACCTGACTGGTGCCAAACCAGAGAATTTGCTGGACCATGGAAGGTCGATATTATACAGCAGCAGCATTACTAATACTTCCACTGCTTACTGGGTTCTTAGAAAATATTTAGGGGGTAAATTAGAGCTAATAATAGCAAAGAACACTCTGAAAGCTAGGATTGTTGGCTGTAAACAAACTTTAGGGGAGTAGAGGAGATGAAGGAAACTTGGCCACGCCACAATTAGTGGACATCTGGCTAACTAAAATCATGCCCGACCATGAATGTTGCCAGACCAGAGAGTGCCAGATTAGAGAGGTTCAACCTGTATGTTTGAACGTATGAACTGAGCCTAGCTTACTCACACAAGTGGTGTTTTTTCTGACAATGTTGGTGCATTCATTGCAGGAATGTTGACCAAATTTATAATTTCAAATTATGATTAGTAAGAAGGATCTGAATGAACTCTTCTTTGATACCATCTGTATGTTTTGTTAGTCTATAAAGTGCTACCAGACCAGTTGCTGTTTAAGTTTATCCTGTACAGACTAACTTGGCTAGCCCCTGAAACTTCTTCTTTGATAGCTAGTGATGAGCCAGGATTTACATGAACTCACCTATTCCACCTAGGTCTCCAGCAGGCAGAGCTCCGCTGCCCACATGAACAATTTTGGCTGGTATTGGGTCATAAATAATTTTAGTAGTGAATGAAGGAGTCATAAAATGTTAACTTTATTGTGTGAGTAAACAGCAGCAGGACTGTACTTAAACTGTCCTGCTTAAGGGGCTCTCCCTCAGTGCTTAATTTTTTCCAGGAATGAGCCCTGGCACCTGTAGGCTTGGTAGTTCATATCCCTGGGACCTCTGGGCTTGCCCTATCAGTTACAAAAGTAAAACATTTGCTTTAATCCCGGCACTTCTTTCATTATAAATTAAGCACTGGACACCCTCAACTGACCTGTACTTGCTAAGCCTGGATGGCAGATCCCATTGAGAGTGATAGGATAGAGATTTTGCTTGGTGGTGTAGGCTATGCCTAAGAGTCACAGGCGCTATTTGACTTGTTCTTCTCATGTAGAAACTTTTCCAGATCCCTAATTATTCTAGTTGCCCTTTTCTGGACCTCTTCTGTCTTGTTTTCACTGAAGATAGCAAAGTCATATGAGTCATACAAAGAACTTTACTTTCAGGGAGAATGTGACCAACATATGTAATATATATAAATTGGAAATGTCCCATAGAAAGTGTTTGCTGTCCAGTGTCAGGTGTATCTTCTATCTGAATAAGTAGATATTATAATTTCTAATCTCAGTTTTACTCAATTTATAAAACTCAGCTGTTTTATTGATGGCGATAGTAATAATTTGCTTTCAACTATTGTTTGGGACATAGCATTCATAGCATTGTGTAGCATTCAACAATTTTGGGCCTTTATTCCTTTATTCTTGTGAAGTTAGTTCTTGTAAAAGGTTCTGAACTGGATATTCCTGAAGACTGGAATTTCCAGAAACCTGGCTCTGCACAGGCAACATTGAGAATGAAAACTTCCTACCAGTGAGACCAATGGGTTTTTTTCTTATGTGAATTAG
This sequence comes from Pelodiscus sinensis, assembly GCF_049634645.1. Lineage (NCBI taxonomy): Eukaryota > Metazoa > Chordata > Testudines > Trionychidae > Pelodiscus > Pelodiscus sinensis. Next base: position 166,941,883 of record NC_134713.1, read on the forward strand.
ACCAGTAAAATCATGTCATATGGCGCACTAAATAGTCATCCAATGACAGGCATTTGTGATCACTCCTAAATTGAACTGGCTTTGAACTGACAACTTGGAGATGAAAGGTTTTCTGATTTGGATGCTACAAGTATTTAGGTCAAGAATTTAAAAACTAGTATGATGGAAGTCCAATTTGAAATCCTTTAGAGAAACTTGATTTTTGAGGGGGATCAGACAATGAGGGAACAGACTATTAAATAAAAGTAGATATTTGGATTAAAAGAGTTAAAGCTTTATAATCATTAAAACAAATAATCAACATCATATGCCAAAACATATAAAATACATATCCTTAAATTGAACTTTTATGTTTTAAGAAGCATTTTTCTTACTTCGCCTATCTGTAAATTGCAATTTTTATCAATTTTGTTGGTTGTGTGTGTTCAATGAAATCAATGTTTACTGACATTTATTGGAAAAAAAACCTAATCCTTCCAAGCCCACATTAATCAGTAGCACTTTTTAAGCTTAATGTTACCTATGCCTTGGAAGTGTTTTTTCCTGATACTTAAACCTCCTAGTTCACAAGATAACATCCTAACACGAATGAATGAAATAAGTAGTTTTTTAGATAGAATTATTTTTATTCCAAAGGAATAAAACATTATTTGAAAGACAAAGCATGAAAAAATGTTATAACTATAATTCTTCATACAACATTATCTAGAAAAAGATATATACAATATTTTACTTTTTATCAACAACCAAAATACAAAAGAAAAAACTCTTTTAGAAATTGCATAACACTTACTCCATTTCAAGAAATAATTGATCTTTCTTAACCATGATTAGATCTGGTTATGTAAAACAAACATTGTTTTGCTTAAATCAAAACTGTATTCTTCATTTAATTTTACCAACTTTAAATGACATGTATAGATATTGCTGTCTTAGTAAAAGGCTTCAATAATTTAATTTTCTTTTGTTTAATACCCACTATATTGTTAGGTCCCATAAGGCTTATGTGACTTGACATTTAAAAATATTAAAACCAGTATAAAAGAAATGTCACTCTAAAATTTGGTTTGCCTTCATTGTGCTGGGTTTGAATATTATTCTGACAGATCTCTTTGGTAGTTTCCTCATTTTTGGAAAGATTTAAAATAATATAAAATGCCTTATACAAAAGTGAATGCTAAATATACTTAAGAATAAATTCAAAAAATCTATACATAAATTAATTATGCTCCAATTACTAATTTGCTGTGAGAGCTACAGGTTACATTACAACATATTGATAAATTAAACATACAATTACTATTTTTCCAGCAGGTTCAGTAATATATACTAGAGATTTTTAGATGGCCATGTTATGCCATTGTTTTTTTAATGGCTATTTTTGTATTAAATAAACTACTCTCAGACACCAAAAGCTTCCGAAGGGGCTGCAATTATGTTATCATTAAATGGTGCTCTTTGGCCAATACAGTAGACTTCCCATAATCCAGCACCTTTGGGACCTAGGTGGTGCCGGATTATCGGCTATGCCCGAGTATCGGGAGGTACTCTGGCGGGGGCTGTGACGAGTCTGCTGAGACCCGCACCGTGTCCGGGGGATGGGCGGGGAACAGCATGCTGAAGGGCGAACTCTCCGCCATTTTGCAGGAAGGTGGGGGAAGCCCCGCACCGCCGCCGAGAGTTTCCAGGAAAGGAGCAGGCTCCCCACCCTCCAGACTGCAGTAGTTATCTCCGAGCAGGGTGGTGAGGGGCAGCACTGCGGGACCAACCCGGCAGCACTCCAGCTGCTCTGCTCTGCAGCTTCCCCACGTCCACCACTCATCTGTTTCAGCAGCGGCGGACATGGGGAAGCGGCGTGGAGCAGAGCAGCTGGGGTGCTGCCGGGTTGGTCCTGCAGCGCCGCTCCTCACCCCCCTGCTCGGCACCCGGCAGCACCCCAGCTGCTCTGCTCTGCTTCCCCAAGTCCGCCCCTGCCACTGCTGAAACTGATGAGCGATGGACTTGGGGAAGCTGCGGAGCAGAGCAGCTGGGGTGCTGCTGGGCGCCGAGCAGGGGGGTGAGGGGCGGCACTGCGGGACCAACCGGGCAGCACCCCAGCTGCTCTGCTCCGCTGCTTCCCCAAGTCCGCCTCGTCAGTTTCAGCAGCAGCGGACTTGGGGAAGCGGCGGAGCAGAGCAGCTGGGGTGCTGCCGGGTTGGTCCTGCAGCGCTGCCCCTCACCCCCCTGCTCGGCGATAACTACTGCAGTCTCGGGGGTGGAGAGCATGCTCCCCTCCCCGAAACTTGTGGCGGCGGTACGGCGCTTCCCCCGCCTTCCTGCAAAACGGCGCCGTTCCCTGCCTCCCCCCCACCTCCACCCTCTGGCTGGTCGCAGTGCAGGTCCCGGCAGACCTGTCACAGGGGTATAATCCCCTTCCCCTCTTCTATCCTTCCCTTTCCCAGCCATGAGTGCCCATGGGGCTCACAGCAGCTCCAATTGTCCAGCTGGCCAGAACACTTGTGGGTTCCAGTTGGTGCCGGACTATCGGGAGTGCTGGATCACTGGATGCCAGACAATTGGAGTTTTACTGTATTAAGTATTCATTAGTGGTTAGAAGACAAATTAGAAACCACCATTGTTATGCTTGCATTATGTAAAACTACTCCAGTGAAATTGTTCTGTCATCTGATAACTATGTGGCATGTCCACTGAAATCAATGGAAATTTTGCTTTTGACTTCAGTGGGCCAGGTTTTTACCCCTGGAGTAATAAAACACGAGCATGTAAAATGATTCAATCTGAACGATTCCCGTAAAATCACAACACCTTCTTCTCCTGAGAATGGCTCCAGGCTTTGGCGTCTGTATACGTACCCATACCCAAGAAGAAAGTTCACCTCCATCTGGCATAAAAACAATTTAAACATGCTTGTGTAGATGAAACCAAACTGTTTATCTGTTTTACTAAAATATGTTGCTGCCCTATACATCAGTAATATGTTGAAACAAAGAATGATACAACACAACTGGCATAATTATTCCCCAACATAGTATATCTGGCTGTGCAGATGACCCATATAATATTTGGCCAATATTAATCTACAGGCAATGCACAAACTGGGGAACTACTATGGAGTTGTAACAAACTATGGAGCTACAACACAAGTCTGAACTGGGAAGCACAATGAAATGAAATTAATAAAGAACAAAAGATTTTTTTTTACATTCTGCACAACCTGTGGTTTGCCAGAGGATGTTGTAAACTCCAATACTACAACAGGATTCATGGATATTAGCCAGGATGGATAGGGAAGCTCTCCCTAGCCTCTGTTTGCCAGAGTCTGGAAATGCATTACTTCATGATTCTCTGTTAATTACCTCTGGGACACCTGACACTGGCCACTCATGGAAGACAGGATACTGGGTTACATGGACCTTTGGTCTCATCCCTTATGGATATTCTTATGTGCTGGAGACTATACTCAAAGCTCAGGGCTATCTTTGCCTGCAGAACTCCAGCAGTAATTAACTCTCATTATCCCCAGAAACAAGCAGGGACTGTTTACTGATGCTAGTGCACAAAAATAGCTTTTGGCATGAAAAACTGAAGAAGGTTCAACAAAAATAGACATTCATTTTACTTCCATTCTAAAAAAAATTTCAAACTCAGTGATTACCAAATTAAAAAGAATAAAAATTATAAAGGAAAATAATAATACTTAACCATTCCATAGAGCGCTCTATTTTCAAGTCCCATACAAGTGCTTAATCTTCATGATAGGTCTGTGAGGTAGGTATATATTAATATTATTCCCACTTTACAGATGGAGCAGAAGAGGAACATAAGTTAAAGCAAAACATTTCAAATTTGAGTGCCTAGAGTTAAGCACCTAAATCCATATTTAGGCATTTAAATGAGTGGATCAATTTTCTGAAGTGGTGAACAATAATTGTTTCAAGAAAGCCAAAACACACACTTCCGAAAATTTTGGTTTGTCTTAAAGCTACATAGAAAGTCCATGACAGATCAAATGTCAGTTTCGTGGCCCTCTGTTTTGGCTATTCTCTAATTCATCAAAATTATAAATACAAACTTTGGAGATAGCATCAAAAGGGTCTGTTCAGCCCAGACCCAAGCCATTCTGGCACTTCCAGGGATGTCAGAGGGAACAAGGAAGAGAGAATATGTGCTGCAGGTATTCTTTACCTGAAAGGAACAACTTTCTGGTGGGTCTCTCCAGACAAAACAGGCAAGGGGAGATTTAGAAGAGCGTGGGAAGAGGCCTACAATAGCCACAGGGCTGGAGAAAAGTACCCTGAAGGCATGCTTAGGCAAGTAAGTCTGGAGAGTCCAGGAGCTGCTTGCCATGGCAGCAGGCATGGAAGGCAGGGGAAGGCTGTGGCTCTGCTCCCAGGCCAGCATTCTTCCCGGGAGGAAGCCCAGGATGTCAAACGTGGCTGGTGGTTCTACCTGACTGGTGCTCTGGGGCTGGCTGCCTGAGTACCAGGACTGAGGCCACCTAAAGCCTCGGGGTTGGGGGCATGGCAGCCATGCCGTACAGAGGCTCTGGAGCACTGGGGCTAGGATCTTGTTCCTCTAGCTCTCAGCCTTCTGGTTCTAGAGCCAAGCAGGTCACAGGGGGGTGTTCTGGGATCCTGCAGGAGGAGGAGGGATAGAAGGGGAGGTGGTCAGAAGAGGAAGGGTGGAGTCTTGAGTACAAAGCCAGGGATTAGACTCCCCAGGTAGGTAGGTCACTGGCCATTCATGCTGCTTGCAGCTCCACGTTAGAGCTGTGGAAGAAACTCAGTGGTACAGGAGCAGCTAGTATGCTTCTGCACTGAGGGAGTGAACATTCTGAATTTGTTTGCTTTGTTGGATTCTTGTTAACATAGAGGCCACTTTGCAAAAGGTCCCTTGTGTTTATAAACATCTCTCGTTTCAGACTTCACAAACTGACCATACCAAATACATTGCTTATAGTATATTTGTCTGTAAAGGGCAACAGATACGATCTCTGCTGAAAGCTTGCAACTCATCAATGTTCATAATCATGGCATGATGTGTGTACAGATCAGACTGAAGAAATAATGTAACTCTATTTAAGTTTATGCCCTTATGGTCTGATGGTTGCAAGGAGTCACCAGGGAGTAATTAGCAGGCAGGTGATGGCCTGCAAATGCAGGATGGAGCAGCCACCCTTCCCTGTATAGCTGATGAACTAATACAAGGCTCAGTTGTCTACTATTGCTCCGTTCCAGAACAGTCAGTGGAAAGCCATCAACTAACAGAATCTCTATGCTTTCTTAAATAAACTTTTGTTTGTTTCATTACAAGTGTTGTGTGTTATACCAGAGCAGCAATTTAAGGTAAACTGTGGTTACATTCAGATCAAAAGATCTGGGATTTCTGTGAGTAGCCAGGGCCAGGGACTGGTTATCATAAGTGAATGGTTCAAGAAGGCTGTGGGGGGCACTTCAACCTTCAGACCATAAGGCAAAGACAGAACTGGCATTGCCCAGAGGAGAATACTTGAGTGGTTGAGATGCTGGTTGTGTTATGTAGCTAACATCCTGTTACCACAGACAAAACTCCCTCTAGCTAGAAGTGGAGCTCACAAGGTGACTTTCAGTCTTCTACCCTGAGAACAGTCACACCCTGAAAGAAAAAGTAATTTTTGAAGTTTGGCTGGAATGTTGAACCTCCCTAAGCAAACAGAGGGAAACTGTGGTAGCAGCTACCATCGTACAATGATAAATAGGTAAAATACTGCTTGCAAGGGGAGTCAAATATTAAACAATATAGATTTTAAGAGTCTTCTTTCAAATTACAGAAGAGGAGAAATATTATAACACTGTTCTTCAGATGTACTAAGACATACCAAGATTCTGTATGAAGGTTCAAAGTTTTGCGTATGGATAGACAGTGGAGAGACCAGCAGGTTTGATATTGTCACTGAAGTGCAACAAGGATGCATCTTATCATCTCTCCTCTTCTGCACTGTGATAGATTATGTGATATGAAAAGCAACAGCAAGAGAAGATACAAGAATTATATGGAGTAGAGGAAAATTTCAAGAGCTCAATTTTTCTGAAGACATTGCTTCACTGGACACAGAAGATGATACTATGTGAAAGACCACTATCAATAGCAAATGTGAGGCCACTAAAGTAGGATTAAAAATAGGCCAAAAGAAAATGAAAGTCATCGGAAGACAAGTTGGCAGTGATAGTGCATAGGTCATTAACAGTGAAAAATATGGCATGGTTAATGAGTTTGCGTATCTTGGAAGCAATGTTCCAATGGCCACATCTATAAGGAGGTGGCAGAAGAACTGGAAAGACAAGTGGACCCTTTCTGAGACTGACAAATATTTGGAAAAATAAGGAGACTAATACAAGAATCAAGATAAAGTTATTCAATACCACTGTGATACCTACATTGTTATATGCTTCCAGAACTTGGCAAATGCTAGGAACCCACAACAGAAAACTTAATGCATTCCAGCAGAGATGCTAGTGAATAATACTTTGTGTCCACTCATGGGATAAAGTAATTGTGCCTGATGTGTTATAAAGGACTGGCGAGCAGGCAGTAGAAAGAATGATTTGAGACAGAAGGTTGAAGTGGTTTGCACACAAGAAGCCCTGTTTTGTGGGTAAAATAGAGCTCTGGATTTCTGTAGTTGGTTCTATCTTTCTTCAAAATAAAACATTTCTCTTGAATAATACCGCTAACAAGATGAGAGAAATTCCTTGACATTAATTACTAAGGTACTGATTCTAAAAACATTTATGGATATGTGTGGCTCATTGATGTCAATGAGACTATTCACATTCATATAATTAAGCATGTGTTTCATTGCAGGATTGAGTTCTAGGGTTTGATGCTGCACTTTAACTTCATGTAAATGAGGGCTTTGCCAGTGTAATGACTTCAGTTGTTCTCAGTTTATACTTTCCAGAACAGAACTTTAACCTTCAGTATCATTAACAAAATAGTATAGAAGTCATGGAGACCAGTGGATTTGGCATGATTTCAGGCTTTCAGAAGAATTAGATGCCTCATTGAGTCCTCTGTAGCATCCTTGCTATTAATTCAGCTTTCAATGTCTTTCTCCAGTTTTTAAATGTGTTCTGTGTAATGTGTTCTTTCCTGCAAACTGTGTTATTTGTAACCTGGCCCGAGTCTTTCAGGTATATACACCGTTTGCCTCACGTAAGGGGTAAGCCTCATGAGATGGATACCAAACTTTTTTTAAGTGATACCATAAATAGAGATTATTAATTCCATTCACTGATGTTAAAAATTCAGTATTATAACATTACTCCAGGTTCTAGAATAAACCACAAGGGACAAAATACAGTTTTAAGTGACAAATGTACTTGATAGCTAGTATTAGTTGCCACAGAAATTAAGAAATAGCTACAAGATCAATGATTTATAATTGAATTTAATCTATTAAATGATTTTTCTAGTGGGCAAGAGGCCCTCATACTAATATTAAGGTGTGAAATGCATGGATAAAATTTGAAAAATGTTAAAACAAAAACAAGTAGAACACTTTCTTGTATTAGGCATATATTTATAAAATATGCTATTCTACTGGTATGTACAATGTACATGTCACATATTTTATGAAATCTGTGCCTCCACGTTTACACGTACCTATTCATGTAAGTGCTCTTTATATTGCTTTTGTGGTTTGAATTCTAACTTACTAATTTTTGGCCTATGTTATTTAAAGATGAGACAAAACTATGGAAGAAAACTGATTTTTTAAGAATTCTGACTATAATTTTTTAAAATACGTAATCCACAACATATGCCAAATTTAGCTTTAGAAATTCAAAAAGAAGAATTGTGTAGATACTACCAGACCACTGCTGTGGATTAGACAAGTAAACTGTTGTATAAGGAAGGACATTTATAATAAAGTATACAATCAATGATGTGCAACCAATACTTCAAAATAGAGCTTTCATAAAAATGTCCCCTTTTGACTGTTTCCTGGGTTGCATGTATTACAGACAAGAAAGTGCGAGGGAATGGAAAGTACATGTATTTGTTTTCCCATTTAAACAAACATGCTTTTTTATAATCAAGGTTATACAACTTGTAAGAGTAGAAAGGTGAAAATATTGTCCTTCATGAGAAAATGTCTTCAAAATACCTGACATTGAAATAAATTAAGAGACCAATTCCCCATCCACAAAAGAACCTTCTTCAGAAGTATTTTTGAATACTCATGTCCAAAATTGGAGTTAGCATCATCAGACAGGATAATCATCCCATCTACAATAAAGCTTAACAGGGGCCTCTAACTAAAATGAATGGAAACCAGACCAGCTTTCTTGGCCTGTGTTACAGACTAATATATGCTGTATATATGGCACATCCAAAGATGTCCCGTCAATGCAGGAAGCATACCATAAGGCATTAGTATACATTTTCAGAGGTATCTGATCCTTTCATAACAAAGTAGGACCTTTGGTTGGTCTGCTGTTTGAAAGAAGCAGCTGACTCCCCATTTCTTTGGTTTTCTGTCCTGTTTGAGGTGAGAACAGTGTTGAAGTAGAGAGATGATTAACAGCCCCCTTTTGCTGATGGAAGTGGTTAACATAGCTGGCAATCAGTAGAGTGATCTCAAGAATCTGTAACAAGAAACACTATAATCTGTATCTGGAAAATATAACTTGTATTTTGACTATGAAGAAATAGCTACGTTTTTAGTGAGAAACAGACATTGTATTATACAAGTTCTTATCTCTCTTTATATATCATTTTTTTTTCCCTGTGAGACAACAGAGTGATATTACATCACTTTGCATCCCGCCTGCCTCCACTCTGCTTCCCCCCTCCCTGGTGCTCAAGGGGAGAGAGCCCGGGGATGGCCTGGCCCCCACCCGGCCCCTGCCCTAGTAGTCCTGTCCTGGGAGAGGGCGGCAGCTGGGGGGAAAAAAGCTGGGGCTGGCCTGGCCTTGCCCAGCCCCTGTCCTGGTAGCCAGGGGAAGAGAACGGGGCTGGTACAGCCTTGGCCACCCCCATCCCCTCCCCCATGGTCAGGAGGAGAGAGCCAGGGCTGGTCAGGCCTCCGTCCAGCGGCCAGGGGAAGGAGGGGAGCGGTGAAGGCAAGGGGCAGCCGTGGCTGCTATGCCTCGGCCCTCCCCAGTGGCTGGGGGAAGAGCCAGGGCTGCCTACTCCCAGAGAGAGAGAGAGAGAGAGAGAGAGAGAGAGAGAGAGAGAGAGAGAGGGGTTGGTGAGCTCAGCGAGCAGGGAATGCAGCCCCCTAGTATTTCATTAAAAAATTATAAATGGGGAAAATAACTATTAGAGTTAGTTATCTTGCTTATCTCTCTGGATAATGCAGGATTATTCCCTAGAGTAAGTACAAGGAGTATTTTATCCTGCACATTTTTAAATTAGTCAAACAGTTAAGTTTCCACCACTTCTTTAGGAGAGAATTTTACAGACCAATAGATGTCTCTCTTATGGAATAATTTTACTACATGCAGCTTAGTTTTTCCTATGCAGTGTTGTATGTCTCCGGCATAAGCATTAAAGAACAGTCCAGATGGGCTGCCACTCAAGTAGCTGTGGGTTTATCTTGGTTGTGTACCATGCCTTCTCTATGGAACCGCCAAAAAAACTCCTCTTTAAAGGGAGTGATTTGACAGAAAACTGTTGTGTTTCTTACACTTACATACATACGTGCATATTTCTATGAAGAGACACAATTTTGAACTGAAGTTACATACTGGTAACCAGTATTACCAGTGAGAAAGAGTCTAGACTAATATCTAGGTTTTCTTAGACCTAGAATTTTGGAGAAGTATGTAACCTTTCAGAAAGTTATCAGACAATATAGACACTGCTTTACTGGGATCCAAACTGTTTTTTAAATTGTGGCTATACTAATTTTTAGGCACCGCATATGCTTCCTGTCTTTTATCTCCCTAAATGTCCTTGTCCACAAAGTCTGAAACTCTGGGGGAAGGGTCATTAAACAAAAAAAAGCAAGAAAACTGTATGAACTGTTTTATGTTTTGAATTGCTTTCCCCCTTTAAATTCATTATGTAAAAGCTAATGACTAGAGGATATCTGAACAACAGGTGCTGCATTTTGTGCATATACACACGGACACTAAAGTAGAAATAGGCAACAGACACTGGAAATTATTTCAGCTAATGTACCAACCTTTGGTTTTGCCATGGCAAAAAGGAGTTTTTCATTTGACTTGTCTTTTGACTGAGCATTGTTAACTATCAGCATAAAGTCATCTTGGTAGCCTCCAAATGTCATCAAACTTTTGTGTACATATGTAACTATTAATCGCTTTAAAGAAAGAAAGGAAAAAAACCTGTTACATTAATTCAGAAATATACAGGGAAAAAAGACTTTGAACTTAATTCCTGCTTTAATTTCTAAACATGTTTAATTTCTAAATTCTGTAGAATTTTGAATCTAATTCAAATTAAGTGCCTGATTCCTTCAAGAGTTCATTGTGATGAATTCCCATTGCAGTATGACATCTCTTTTTCCATGAGTGTCTCAGTTTCTTATTAAAGTAATATATATTTATTTAGTTTAATGGCTATGTTTTTGAGTTTGGACTCAGGCACATAACTTACATTACAAATGAAAGACCTAGTCTGACTCCTGTTGAAGTTGGTGCTAAGAGTCCCATTAGGAGTTGGATCAGGCTCTAAAGAAGTTAAGTATCAGGGCCCATACTTAAAAAAGGATTTCAACCTTTGTGTGTACAAGTGATCTAATTTAAATTGACAAAATTCATTTGTGCTCTCTAATGGGGGATAAAATCAGTGCTGGCTGACAGTACTAACAGAGAACAAAAACTTCTGCTTCAAATTTTTGGCCTCTATTATTCAACACACAGCACTGGACATGTAGCTTATGAGTCACTGCCATTTGTTGTGCTAATTCATATTTAATATTATATAAATCAATATAGACAGATATGCACATTTTAAATTATCATGAAAAAAATCTCTGTAAAGTAATTATTTTAATCTCTTGGGTACTAAACTCCTTCTTGCCCTTGTTTTTCAATTAGCAAAAGGACATCATCCAAACTGTAAAAAACAGAATTACCCTATCTTTCTCCTCAATACTTTTTATGTTAGGTTTGCCTGCGTTTTCCAAGAAGCGGTAAGAAACTCCACAAAGAGGCTTCCCTTAACTGCACCTGCTAAGTACTCCTGACATCCTTGATGGACCATCCTGCCTATCTGGCTGAGAAAGCTTTCAGGCCAGTTCTGAAATCTAATAGCAGCAGCAGCAGCAGCAGCTCACTGGCTGGTCAACATCCACATCCACAGACTCTGTCTCCCTGTGCTCATCTCTCCAAGACCCGCTCCTGTTCTGCTCCTCCTCAACTCCAGCCTAGTACCTGTGTTGCACCCCAGCCTTGTTCCCATCCTGTCTGGCCTCACTCCTGACTTAGAAGAGAAAGCTAGTCACCATGTGCTGTAATTATAGCTCTTTGAGATGGGCTGTTCCTGTGGGTGCCCCACTTTAGGTGTGTCTCTGCTCTGCACTTGTAATTGGAGGTTTGTAGTAGCTTGTATTAGTGGTTAGGTCATGCATGTACTGTCACATGCTCCCTTAGGTGTTTACATAGCACTGCATGACCAACCATCCCTCAGTTCCTTCTCAACTACAGAGATCTAGCATGAAACTCTGAAGTAGAGAGGAGAAGGGAGGGTGGCAGAGCACCTATTGCAGTGGGCCTTCAGGACAAGGCCCAACAGAGTAATTTGCTACTGGGCTTCGAGACATTTCGTTTATCTTGACTGTCTGCAGGTATGGCTCTCTGCAGCTCCCACTGGCTGTGGTTCACTATTCCCGGCCAATGCAAGCAGCCAGAAGCAATGGGAACAGCAAACCATGGCTACTCGGAACTACAGGGGACCGTGCCTGCAGATGGATAATGTAAATAAAATGTTTTGCTGCCTGCCAGGGGATTAACCTGATAGGCCACGTGCTGAAGGTTGCTCACCCCTGGCTTATTGAGACAACCTCCTCAAAAACCTCAGTTACTGCACAGAGTTAAATAATCTTCTCTTCTTCTGTGGGTGCTTTACTTTTGATAACTGACAAGCAGTGCCCCTCTGTGGAAGGGAAGGGCTTCGGAGTTGCATTTGTGATGATTCATAAACAGCGAGTCCAAACAGAGCCTCTGATAATGATTGTTATTTCTATAGCAATAGTGGTTTGTAATTGTTTGGTCAGACACCCAAATTGTTGCTTTGCAAATGTCCATAAGGGTATGTCTACACTGCAAAGTTAATTCAAAATAACAGTCATTATTTCGAATTAACTTTAAAAGCGACTATACATGTAAACTGCTATTTCGAATTTAATTCGAAATAGTGAAGCCCTTAATTCGAATTTGGTAAACCTCATTCTATGAGGCGTAATACCAAATTCAAAATAGCTATTTCAAATTAAGTGGTGTGTAGACACTTAATTCAAAATAGGAGGCCTTCAACCCTTCCCAGGGAGCTCTGATGGCCAATCTGGGCACAACCAGGAAAACTTACTCTCCTTTCCCCAGCCCCAGAGCCATTTAAGGAGTGGACCCTGGCCACAGTGCCTGTGCCAGCTCCAAGCCTGCCAGCCCAGAGCCAGCAGTGGCCCCAAAACATGAGCCAGCAAGCCACTGGAAGCCAGCCAGCCACTGGCAGCCAGCCCTCCACCGCTCCCCAGGAGCAGTCTGCCAGCTCCCAGGAGTCTAACAGGGACTGGAGAAGGTGGGCGCATTGCTGGTCCAGGATGGAGATCATGGACCTTATTCAGGTTTGGAGGGGGGTGCTCCCAACGTCCATGATCTCCGCACTAGATGGAAGAACGCAGCAATCTATGGTAGGATAGCTGCCAGCCTGGCCACCAAAGGCCACATGCAAACCTAGGAGCAGGTTAGCATGAAAGTCAAGTTGGTCCAGCGAGACCCCCAACCCTGAGCTTCCCCTCCCCCTTCTTCCCCTTGCTTCCCCCTTCCAGCTCCCTCCTCCCAGGTTTCCCCTCCCCTCTCCCACCTCCTTTTCCCAATCTCCCCAGAGGTTCATCCCCCATCCCAGTTTTGTTCAATAAACCCAGTTTCTATTTTTGAACATACGTGTCTTTTATTTGACATCAGGAAGGGGAGCTAGCGAGGGGTAAGTAGAAGGACATGAGGGAGGAATGGGGCACGAGCCCCCAGTGGGGAGGAGCAGGGAGGCTGTGAGGACTCCTCTGGGTGGATGCTCTCCCTCAGGGCCTCCTGGATCCTGACAGCCCCCCGATGGACCCCTGAGATGGCAGCCTGCAGTAAGTGCATTCAGGCTGATGGCAATGACCCCACGAGATGCACCGGCGTGCCCAAGGGCAGCTCTGGCGCCATATGGCCGAGTGCTGTGGTGTCCTGAGTGCGGGCACTCAGGGCACTCCAAGACAGGACTGCTTTGCTGTCCCTCATCAAGGTAGACAAGCAAGCGGGGAACCCTGAGAACTGTCTGTCCGGGGTGGGGGTAGGGTCCATTTAAGCACGGAGCTCAGTTAGCCTCAGGCAAGCAGCCCCACACACTAAGTCCTAACCTGACGCCCTGCTGGCACTGGTTCCAGCCAGCCTTAACTTCGGTTCAGGGTCCACTCAGTGTGGACATGCTATTTTGAAATAGCAAAACACTATTTTAAAATTGTTTTTGTGTATAGATGCGATATTTCGAATTACCTTAATTCGAATTAACTATTTTGAATTAAGTTAATTCGAAATAGCACAGTAGTGTAGACATACCCTAAAGGATGTTAGAAGTGCTCTGGTAGAGTACATGACGACTCCTGGTGGGGCCTGTAACTGATGTTTTTTATGGAAGTGGATGCATCCTGATACCCATTTGTATAGTTTCTGCTTTGAGATGGTTTCCCTTTTTGATCCTTCTGTTATAGACTAGTAATTCTGGTGATTTACTAAAGGTTTTTGTTCTTTCAGTACAGAAGGCTAATGCTCTTTGGACATTCAGAGTGTGGAGTGATGCCTCTCTTTTGTCTGCATATGCAGTTCTGAAAAAAATGCAGATAAGTAAATAGTTTGGTTTAAATGAAAAGGAGTGACAAGTCTGGATAGGAATTTGGGGTGTGGTCTCAGGGTAATTTTTATTTTTAAAGAAAATTGTATATGGAAGGTGTGCCATTAGGTCATCTAGTTCTCCCCTATGTCTAGCAGACATTATGGCAATGATGAAAGCCACCTTCATAGATAGATGGAGTAATGAACATGTGGCTAGTGGTACAAATGTGATTTCTATAAGTCTGTGCAAGAGAAGGTTGAAATCCCACATTGGAGCTTGCGCCCTTATTTCAGGGTAAGTGACCTTAATGCCTTAGAGCAGTGTTTCCCAATTTTATTTGACCATGGAACACTTTTCAGCTTAAAAGAATTTCAAGGAACCTCTAGGGTTCCCAGGATAAAATTTGTCAAGCAAAAAAAAAAAAAAAAAAAAAAAAAAAAAAGCCACAAAATAGAGAGGGCAGTGGAGTTTCGCAGAGCACCAATTGGGAAACACTGCCTTAGAGTAAGCATTTGGCTGTTGGGGGGGTGAATTGAGTGATCCCATTCTCTGTACTGAAGGAAGCCATTATAGCCACAAGATTTACCTATATGGAGCTTATGGACAAAGCCCTGTAATTCTGCAGATCTCTGCTTTATATCCACAGGTATTCACATCCACAAATGTGGATGCAGATATCTGTGGCTCATTTTTGCAGATATAGATGCAAGATACAAATTTTGGATCTAGAATTATGCAAATTTTTGGATATCCGCTTAATATCTGTGTGTATTCCTGTCTGTGGATGAAAATATCCACAGATCATTTTTTTAGATGCAGATTCAGATACCAGTTTTGTATCCACACAGGACTCAATTTATGGAGTCCCAGTTTTTTAGTTCCAAAATGTAATCCAATACTCTTAGTAAAGGAGAGGATGTTGTTATGATTTGTTTACTTTGGCACCATATGCTGAAACATTTTCATTTATAAGTATATGTCTTTCTTGTATTTAATCTATAAGGGTGTGTCTGCACTGCACCCATATTCTGAAATTATTTTGAAATTTGGCACTGTCTACACAGCACTTATTTTGAAATAACCCACTATTCTGAAACATTTCTTACTCCTTGTGGAATGAGGGTTACAGGGACAACAGAATAGTGAGCCTGTTATATTTTGAAATAACAGGCGTGCTCAAAAGAAGTGGAACAGCTAACTCTGCAGTGTGGATGTAGCCTGACTGTTCAATAAAATGTCTTTTACTTCTTCTGAGCAGACTGCTTCATTTTCTTTCAGCCATAGAGTAGTTACACCTTGATGTGAAGTACTCTCAGGTAGGGCTGGTGGATGTGTCCCACATCTCGGGAGAAGAGATGAAGTATTAGAGAAAGATTTTAAGGTGGGCATGCCACCATTTTTAATAGATTCAGGACCCATGTTTGTCTGGGCTATCTAGGTGTTATTAGCATGACTTCTGATTTGTTCCTCCTGATCTTATATATGAGCCAGCTGAAGAGGAAAGGCAAACATTAACAGTACATCTCATTTGATGAGGAGAGTGTCCCATAGAAGGTGGAGTCCTAGTGCTCTGTAACAAAGTTGTGGGCACTTGTTCTATGCTGTTGTGAAGAGATGTATGGTAAGTACCCCAATAGTTTGAATACTGTGCCCTAGATGGGGCTACTATAAGGTAGGTGCATAAATGGCTGGATAATTGTTCTCAGAGAGTAGTAATTAATGGTTCACAGTCATGCTGCAAAGGCATAACAAGTGGGGATCCACAGAGGTCAGTTTTGGGACTGGTTCTGTTCAATATCTTTATCAAATATCTAGATATTGGCATACAGAGTACACGTATTAAGTTTGCAGATAATACCAAGCTTGGAGGGGTTACAAGTGCTTTGGATGATAGGGTCATAATTCAAAATGATCCAGACCAACTAGAGAAATGGTCTGAGGTAAACAGGATGAAGTTTAATAAGGACAAATGTAAAGTAATCCACTTAGGAAGGAATAATCAGTTTTACACTTACAGAATGAAAAATGATTGTCTAAGAAGGTAAAATGTAAAAAAAAAAACCCAACAAATAGTCTAGTAGCACCTTAAAGACTAACAAAACATGTAGATGTTATCATGAGCTTTTGTGGGCAAAGCCCACTTCTTCAGATGACTGGAGTATTAGAAGTCCAGATCCAAGAATAAATAAGGGAAAGGGGGGAGGAGGGGAAAAACAAGAGAAACAGCGAGTAACTAGATGGGACCTCGGCTGGCTTGCACACTACCGTCCACATCCTAATGACTTAACAAACCAAACAATAGAGGTGCTAATTGTTCTTATCAGCCTCTTGTAACTACTTGAATCATCTGCTCCCTGACTCTCTTTTTTTCCCCTCCCCCCTTCCCTTATTTATTCTTGGATCTGGACTTCTAATACTCCAGTCATCTGAAGAAGTGGGTTTTGCCTATGAAAGCAAACATAGCATCATACCATAGCAAACATACCAGCTACATGTTTTGTTAGTGTTTAAGGTGCTACTAGACTATTCATAATTTTTTTAAAAAGTTTTTCCTGTTATAGACTAACTTAGCTATCCCCTGAAGCTGTCTAAGAAGATGTACTGTGGAAAATGATCCTATGGGTCATGATAGAGCAGAAGCTAAACATGAGTCAAAAGTGTGACGCTTGAAAAAAAAAAAAAGAAAACATTCTGGGATGCACTAACAGGAGTGTTGTGAGCAAGACACAGAAGTCATTCTTCCACTCTACTCTGCACTGATTAGGCCTCAACTGAAGTTGTGTCAAGTTCTGGGCACCATATTTCAAGAAAGATGTGGAAAAACTGAAGAAGGTCCAGAGAAGAACAACAAAAATGATTAAAGGTCTAGAAAACATGAGCTATGAGGCAAGGCTGAAAGAATTGGGATTTTTTAGTTTAGATAAGAGAAGACCGAGAGGGGACATGATAGCAGTGTTCAAGAACCTAAAAGGGTTTTACAAAGAGAAGGGAGAAAAATTGTTCTCCTTCATCTCTGATGATAGGACAAGAAGCAACGGGCTTAAACTGCAGCAAGGGAGTTCTGATCCAACTTAGATTGGTGACCTTCAAGGAGTGAGAAGTGTGTTGGTGGAACAGAATGCTGCAGCCTCTATTTCATCTCAATCTGCCTGATCACGTTTCTCCCTCCTCTTTCCATATTTTTCTACCTATTACGTTTGTCTAACTTCTCCATACCTATCTTTAAATACAAAGGCAAGTTAAGTGAAAAAGTCTACATTAATGCAAAGGTACGTTTGAATTTCCTCATGTGAATAATTTAAATATCTGTGTTAACATTCTGATAGCAAAATATAATTCTACCCCTTTGGAAATTTGAAAGAAAACATAGCGCATCTTAGGTACAAGAGATTTACACCAGTGCCACTCCATTGATTTCAATTGAGATACTTACAGTGGTGTAAAACAGTAGTAAGAGGAGAACCAAGATTTTAGTTATATGATTCAATACCACCAAGCAATATGACATTCGATTCAACAAATACAATGGGAATAATACTGTAATCAGATTATTGTAATGTAATCATATTATGTAATGTAATCATATTATGTAACTGTGCATTTATGTACACTTCACATTAGTATTTATTGTCTTATGACTGAACATTTAAATGAAAGCCTCAAGTGGGAAGAGTTCAGTTTGTTGTCAGAATCTTAATTTATGAATTTCTTTATCATTTCATTTACTAGTTTGATAAAATATAAAATGTCTCCCTTAGAAAGATGATAAATACTGAGCAAAATAATGAAGAGATACTTCCACTATCAGCACTAATATAACAAGGACAGTAACTTTAAAGCATTTTATAGTAACATATTTACATTTTAAGAGACAGACTAAACATCTACATATGCGGGATGAATTTTGACCCTGGAGTAATTTCATTTTAATTAGTGGCAATACATCAATAATGTATTTGGCCCACATATTTGTTATTAAAATATATTTAAATCTAAACTAAAACTCTTTTTCTTTTACCAGAAAGCTGTATTCTAGAATGCTTACTCCATCTTCATGGACAACAAGCCATATGAAGGAATTCTCAAATGTGGATGTTGTTAGAGGCTTCAAAGAGAGAAACAGAATTCCATTACATGTTATAAATGGGGTTAGTTTTAAACAGTAACTTAGTTAAAAAATGCAGACATTTTAAAGTTTGTTAAACACTACACCAAAATATAAGGGAACAGAAGTGCTGCAAAGGAGTTAGGGTATGTATCTTAGGATTGTCTGAAAGGAAATAAAGAAGAAAAATGACACTACAGCTCTATTTACCAGACCTGCATTGTGGTGTGTGTGTCCAAGGGTTAAGCATAAAGCTTATTGATTTTTAGGGTTTTTATTGCTGCAAAACTTCAGGCTCAATTTCTTTATTATTAATGTTCCAGTCAATACTTACTGTTTTCTGTAGTAATGAAGTTCTGGAATGTTTAACAGTGATTTAGAAGCCAGTAAGGGAGAATCTGCTTGTAATATATCCTGTATATTTAATCTTTATTAATGCTTCTAAGGAAAAAACCCAACTCTCATTAAAAGTCTTTATTAGGAATTGAATCAGACCCCAAAAAAGTATTAATTTAAAAAGCCTGCTTCAAAACAAAGTGAAAGACAGTGAGAGGATGCTGTATGGAGTGATATAAGAATGCAGGAGAGACATGGGCTAGAAATTATTAGGATTTACTTATTATTAAGATTACTAAAATTAATCGGTGTGTTACTTAATCCAAGCAGTGACACGTTAATGATGATTCAGTCAACAGAAACACTTCAAACCCACTTTCCACTTAATTTGTTTTCCTCTCATGTACTATATTCAAACTTAAATCACCCCCTTCAAACCCAAAACTGGTATATTTTCTTACT
Source organism: Pelodiscus sinensis (assembly GCF_049634645.1). Classification (NCBI taxonomy): domain Eukaryota; kingdom Metazoa; phylum Chordata; order Testudines; family Trionychidae; genus Pelodiscus; species Pelodiscus sinensis. The sequence continues at coordinate 166,960,832 of NC_134713.1, forward strand.
TTTGCCGCAAACATTTTAGCACCAAAGAATGACCATTTTCTGGCTACCGTGAGATAAATGCGCACACAATCAGCAGCACTTTGCCCCCGAAGAGCCATCCATCTAGTTGATAATCGCTGACGAAGCTGTCTATTGAAATGAAACACATGGTTAGAACATATTTTTGATTTTATTGTTTAAAAAGGTTACTGGTGAAAACTCCTGGGAATGGTTTGATTTTGCAAAAAGAGTTTTCGAAAGTGAAAGTAGTCTGAACACATTTTTTTCAGCACCTCCCCCTTTTTCGAAAAGCTGCGTAAACCTCATATTTTGAGGAACAGCGACTTTTCGAAAAAGGGGGGATGCCGAAAAAACCACGTCCAGACTACTTTCACTTTCGAAAGCTCTGCTTTAAAAAGTGAGATCGGAAAAAGATATGCAAATTCCCATGGAATTGGCATATCCTCTTTTGACACTTTAGCGTAGTCTAGATGAGCCCACAGAGAGTAGGTTGGTGGTATCCAGTCTGTATACCCAAGCTGCTGGTCACAGGGTCTGGACTGGAAACTGATGGAGGACTGAAGTTCCTCTACAAGTGAACCCTGCAGGGAGGGCTGAAGTTTCTCTACAGCTGAACCCTGCAGACTCTTATTGCTGGAAGACACAGCTGCAGATTTTTGCTGCTGGGCTATGCTGAAATGCCTGACAATCAGCAACATGAAATATAGATTTTTTTTGCCAAAAAATTAAAGCATTTTCAGATATTTCCTGCTCTTTTCAGCATTGCAGCTATATGTTGGTTTTACAGTAACATTTTCCTGTTTTTCAAATCTTTTTCTTTTCCTGTACCTTCTGTTTGCCATGAGCCATGGGAAAATAGATGGTATAATATTAGCAGAAATTAGAATACATTATTTTTGTTCAAAATATATGAAATACCCAATGTTTGACTAAACAGATACATATTCTGCAACATTTACTCATATAAGTAGTTCTCACTCATTCAAACAGTTTGGTTGATTTCAGCGGATCTATTCTTAGACCAGACTGTGGCACCCTTACTCAACTTTAGAATAACAGGTTTATTAAGGCATAAGCTTTCATGAGTAGATTCATCTGATGATGTGGGTTTTACTCATGAAAGCTTATACCCCAATAAATCTGTTATTCTCCAAGGTGACACAGGACTCCTCATTGCTTTTGCAGATACATACCAGCATAGCTACCCCTGTAAGACTTAATAATCTTGTTAATTTTAATGGAGCATTCCAGGTGAATACGAGTGTCAGAATCCGGACCTTTATGAGTAAGGTTCTAAGATCTTAAGTAATCTGTGTATTCTGAGAGCATTTATTCTTTAGCATTTTGCTAAACTTAATAAACCCAGTATATCTGGGTAACAAAGATGCAGAGGAAATCGGTGGTTCTTAATCCATTCGGTAAAAATAATTTCAGTTTGATATATATCTCTAGACAAAAATTTCTCATAATTGTATGTATGTCTAAATCTTCCAATGCAACTGAAAAAGCCTTATTTTGTCTCTAAACTAACAGAACCCTAAAAGTTAAAAAAACCCTTACATCTTGACTATCATAATAATTTTCCCCTCTCACCTTAATTGTTCTTCTGAACAGCCATGCCTATATCTCTTTGGGTAGAATTTCTCCACAACTTGTTTCAATGTTTGATTGGACTTGGAGGGAGAAGTAACTTGCCCTGCTGGAGTTGAGAAAGGTCTTTCAAAGTCCCCAATTTCAACCTAGTGGAAAGGCCAGGAAATATAAGATCTTTGTTCATGCAGTCATTTTAGAACTTAAATTCCTTTTATACAATGTCTTGTTGATGAGCATACTGTAAAACTTAAAACGTTTTGTCCATTAAATTATATTTTTACTGATGTAAATATAGAGTAAATTATATAAGACTTCCAATTATACTTAATTCACCAGACAAAAATTAGTTAGCACAAATCAAATTTAAATGGCAAAAATACAAAACATATTGTATAGAGTTTTCTTGCATTTAACAGTATTTCATTCAGAGGGACAAATCCTCAGCCAGTTTAAACTGACAAGTTCCAATGAAGCCAATCCACAAAGTAACTCTCAAACGTTTTTATGTGATGGTCTCTGTGTTTTTGTTTATAAAAAAAAATCTTATTCAGAACTTGATCTATTGATACTGAAATTTATATAATTTTCAGAAGTAATTCATGGCACAGTGAATGGGAGACCTGTTAAAGACCCCCTGTAATAAAAGCAAATAGCTATGCAATTGGCTATGCAACTTAGGCTATGCAGGCCTGAGTTAACTAGGGCCTGATTCTGCAAGATTCTGACAACCTCTCACACTGATGTGAACAGAAGTGGAAAGTACTCAGCATGGGCTCTTAATGTACAAGTTGACAGTTACCATATACTCATAAATTACCTGAGCTAAAAGAGCTGCCATTTCCAGTGCCAGTTCTTTGTTTACAGGAAAAAGTCCATTTACTATTTGGTCATTTGTCTGATACATTAACAACAGCTTTTCCCTGTCTGTCTCTCCCCGGGCTTGGATTGCGAAATAAAGCCTATAAATGAAGAAAGAAAAGTAATTTTAAAATGAAAATAGAGGAATTAGACGGATCCTGGGAATTAGAAATGAGGCCTATGGCCTTCCACTTCTGGGCTACTAGTTTGAAGTTAGTTCTGACCAAAAATTGTTACCACCTGACGGCTCACATTGACTCATGTGAAATGAGTTGGTGATATCAATCCAGTTTGTAATAGATAGATGTTTCTATCACAAATTGTGCTTCAGCAGAGAGGACAAAAAGTGAATGGGAACAGTGACTAGCACTTCAGCTCTGAAGGTAATCTGCCCAAAGCAGAGTTGAGGCACAGAGGAAAGGCAGCACTTGGAAGCTTTGACTGCTATTGTACTAAATTTGTGGACAAATGGAGAAAATCAGTGCCCAGAATTGTCACTCTAAACCATTTTATTAGCTATACATTCATTATATAAAAGGTAGGGAAAATGACCAGTTAGTATCTTGTCATTTTAAATTTTTTGCTTTCATTAAGCTCATTGTCCATAGAACAGGGACAGCACAGGAATAATACAGTAAAACTCCATTAGTCCGGCATCCAATGCTCCAGGACTCCTGATGGTCCAGCACCATCAGGAACCCGGAAGTGCTGGGGCAGCCAAACAGGCTTCCCCCATTCAGCTGCTGCTGAAACTGACCAGCAGCTGAATCGGGGAAGCTGGGAGCAGAGCAGCTGGGGTGCTGCCGGGTTGGTCTCGTAGCGCTGCCCCTCGGAGCTGCGGGACCAACCCGGCAGCACCCCAGCTGCTCTTGGGGACACCTGGGGCAGAGCAGTTGGAGTGCTGCTGGGTTGGTCTTGTAGCGCCGCCCCTCGGCGCTGCGGGACCAACCCGGCAGGACCCCAGCTGCTCTGCCCAAGGGGTCCCCAAGTCAGCCGCTGCTGAAACAGATCAGTGGCTGATTCCAGGAAGCCCCGGGCAGAGCAGCTCTGCCCGGGGCTTCTTGGAATCAGCCGCTGATCTGTTTCAGCAGCGGCTGAATAGGGGACCCCTGGGGTAGAGCAGCTGGGGTCCTGCCGGGTTGGTCCCGCAGCCCCAAGGGGCGCCGCTACAGGACCAACCGGGCAGTACCCCAGCTGCTCTGTCCCAGGCGTCCCCAAGAGCAGCTGGAGTGCTGCTGGGTTGGTGCCGTAGCGCCGCCCCTCAGCGCTGCGGGACCAACCCGGCAGCACCCCAGCTGCTCTATTGCAGGCATCCCCGATTCAGCTGCTGCTGAAACTGACCAGCAGCGGCTGAATCAGGGACGCCTGGGGCAGAGCCAGACTATCGTAAGGGGGGGGCTATGAGGGGCCTGGGGTGACATCCCCTCCCACCCCACTCCAGACCCCTCATAGCCCCCCCTTCTGATAGTCCGGCATATCTGATAATCCGGCACCCCCTGGGTCCTAAAGCTGCCGGATTATCGGAAGTTTACTGTATCTTGGAAATCTATAATGAAAGTAGAAGACTAGCTACTCTGTAAACTGATCACTTAACATATATCCTTAGTTTTACATTTAAAAAACAGTACCATTGCACATGTATATCTTATTTTTAAAAGAATGATACAAAATCAAAACTAAAACATTTAAATATGAATGGGATTAAAATGCCAATTTCAAAATATTTTAAGATATAAATGCCCACCAAAATATCTGTTGCTTTTTTAATCTACATGAATAAAGTTTAATGTTTTCCCAATTAAGCAGTGATTTGGATATTGCTTTCATGAAGTTCAAAGCCACTTGACAATTAAAAAAATATAAATCTTCCAATGGTATGTAATAGTACAAATTAGTACCGTAGTTTTTCCATCTCTGTAGATTTAGGGTCTCAGCCTAGTTTCTGTGTATACAAAACTCAAGTTCCAGCAAAATTTAGCACAATTAGCAACTGATGCTCAGCAGAGACCAAGGACTGAGCAAAAGAATGTTGCAGATAAAGATAAAAAATTGCTTCTCAATATCTTTCACCCACAAATTTAAAAATTAAATTCTGATACATAACATAATTAATTCAATTTTACTGGATGTTGATTAGAGACGCAATTGGACATTACAGTTTTCTAAACTAAACAGAGTAAAAGAAAACAACTTCTGATGGAAATTACCATGTGCCCTCCTTTTTACCACAGTTTGAGCTCTCTTAGCCAGCACTTTTGGGACATGACCAGTGCCAAACCAGACAATTTACAAGAACTCAGGAGGTCAATGTTGTTTGGCAGCATTACCAACAATTCTACTGCTTACTGGGCTCTTGGATATATATGGGGTAATTAGAGCTAAATAACAGCACAGAACACTAAAAGCCAGGACCGGTGGCTGCAAACAAAATGTATGGGACAGCGGGAAAGTTGGCCACACCAATGATAAGTGGACAACTGGCTAAATAAAATCATGCTGGACCATGGATGTTGCCAGACCAGAGAGTGCCAGACTAGAGAGATTCAACCTGTACTAAACTATGAAATGTCGACCAGTGGCTGTTGCTTATTGGCCTGGTGTACTCTAGAACTTTACACTGACTTTAGCTGCATATGGACGATTTTCTAAGAGATGCATCTCCATTACCAAGCCTGTCGTGTCTACCTTAAGGGCTGTGGAAGTCGATTTAAGTAATCCTGTTTTTCCATGAGGAATAATGCTATTTCTGATCTTACATGGTCAAATTTATGGTCGTGTAAATGCAGTGTTACAGGGAAGTCAAGGCTATGGGCCTCCAGGAGGCCTCCAGCAGTTTCCTGCCCTGATTGCCTCTGGCCAGAACTTGCACCTCTACTTCTCTCCCTGGTGAGCACAAAACGCCAAAGGAAAAGTTGATTGGCCTTTCCCATGTGGCCAGCATTGTGAACACATTAAGGATGAGCAGCACACCACGCCACATGTGGAGATGACCTTGAACAATCTGACCAACAATGAGACAACTTCAAATACTTCTGCTCCCATGTACTCCAGTTCCCAGGGGCACAGAAGAGTGCCAGTGTAGAGTGTTCAGGAGATCCTGGAACTCATTGAGGTGCAGGGAGATGAAGCCATCCTCTCCAAACTCAAAACTAACAAAAGGAACGCCAACATTTATGGCAAGATCGCAAGCACCTGGCGGCTAAAGGCTGTTCCAGGGATGCCCAGCCATTCTGAGTCAAAATCAAGGAGCTTAGGCAGTCCTACCACAAGGCGAAGGAGGCAAGTGGACGGTCTGGTGCAGAACCTCACATGTGGCTCTACTACGAGTAGCTGGACGCCACTGGGGGTAGCGCCTGGCCAGCTTCCCCAGAGCGGTCGTGGAGTCAGGCCAACATACACCTGGCATCAGCATGGAGGACAACATGGTGGCGGAGGACAGGAGAAAGGGAAGGAGGAAGAGGAGGAGACTAGCCAGTTGGCAATGCCTGAGAGCCAGGAGCTGGTCCCCTCCTCCCAGGATATCTCCCAGTTGAGCACCAACCCCAGGGAAGGCACTTCGGGTGAGTTCACAAACTTTTTCTAACTACGAGCAGGTTAAGGCAATGAGTGTGATGTATGACGCGCTCTGCGCCTATGTGGTGGGATGGGGTGGGGGGGGGGAGGGCGGCTTGCCATATTGCAAGCTTCCACAAGGCAACTGCCACGCTCTTCTCCATGGTCAGAGTGGGTCTCATGCAGGTATTCTAGTGCCCTAAGGCAGGGGAAAGCCATTCACAATGCAGTACCATCAGTCTGAGATTGTCTCACAATGCCAGAACCAGTGTTCCACTGTGTCCAGAGGATTGAATAGCAGCTGCACTTGCATCAGCGCCAAGTCTTGCATGAGAAATGTCTCCATGCCACACTGAGCTTCGGCCTTGTCCTCTTGTTGGAAGCGCTACTCTCCAAGTAGTGAACCATTAGGACACCACAGCACACATCACCATCACGATGGCTGGCTGCAAAGTGGGCTCCATGCTCGTGCTGTTATGGCGCCTGCACGAGCGACCACAGGCAGTGTTCCCTCTAAGCCCCGTACCTGCTTTATGAGCCCTGCTAGCCAGGGGCTCAGAACCTGTGCACAAGGCTGCCTGGTAGGGGGAAAGGCACTTCTCCCTTAGCAACAACAACAGCTCCCACTTGAGGACAGAGCAGCAAATCTCTCTAAGCCAGTAGGATATGACCCCTCTGTATTGGCTGGGGTTACATAATGGCAGGGACTATTTTTAGAGATCACATTAATTGGTAGCCTCTCTCTCCTCTTGTTAGGTTCATGATATGTGTTGAAAATTCCATCCACATTGGATTTGCATGCTCACTGAGCCTTATTTTAAACTTGCACAGCCGGAACCTACACAAAAGCCAATAAGACCAGCTAAACCTCAACAAATGGGATCTTGCAAGGTGCAAAAATGGCCTGGTGGAGGATGTGGGAAGGAGCCACATCCTCTAAGCAGGGTCATGGAAACGGGTGTCCAATTAACCAGCTGACTGACTGAATTAAGAAAACAAACTAGGATAACTGACTCTGTAATTTCAAATCTGCTAACTTGTAAGAAAAACAAACATCTAAGGATTAGATGAAGGTTTTCAAAATATTGATACTAGTAGAGAAAATTTATTTATTTAACAAATTAATGTTTTCACATTTTTTAATAAAGTTTTGGATTCAGTTGATACATTTCTAGATAAAAAAAACACCATAAAAATTAAAGAAAATTCCAAGGATACAGCAGGGGAATTATACTCAGTATTATATACCTGTTTTTATATGTAAGGCGCACAGTTCTTGTGCCTTCACATTTCCCAGGATGCTGTTCTTTGGAGGCCTGCTCCCATTTAGAAATAATGTCACAGATCTAAAAGGAAAATGAATATGTGGAACTGTCATTTCTGTAGTTTCTTGCCAAAACAGCACCTTTGAAGGAAACCATCTGTTTATTATGAAAGAATCATGTAGCTTTAATTTTTAAACTTGTGAAAACTACCTGTCCAGGGACTTTTTTAGCTGAAGATTTAGTAATTAGATTTTGTTGTTGTTACTCACTTGTCCTACAAGACAGAACTTGGGTTTGGAATCTACCCATAAAATGCTTATACAGAAAGGAAAGGTATATAATTTAGCCTTTCTTTATCCAAAACTATTTGTTATATAACTAATCAAACTAGTGACTTTTACAAAGAGAATCATTGAACATCTGTACTGCATGATGTGATGGTTCTTTTTCTAAGCAGGGTGTTGTGAAATTGGAGACTCACTTGGTCCCTTCTTCCCAGATCAGAGGCAGAATGTGTTTCAATGGTACCCATGCAGAACAGATGGGAAGAGACTATTTAATTACCTTCATGGAAAGACTCAACCAAAATGTTAAAAGAAACCAAAGGGAGACAAAAAAATCTCACATTAACAGAAAGCAGAATATGAAAATAAGTAAATTGAATTTAATAGCCTTTTTTCTTTTTGCCATCCATGTCATTTTTCTGGTAGGGAAGAAGAATTCTTCCTGGCCCTATTTACCTCCTGTTGCATCATAATAACCCTTCTTACAGCCATGGAGGACAGGATGCAGTTCCTCATGTTGAAGGCCACCGGCCCGGGTAAATGGTCCTCTTACCCCAAAGCCTGATGCTAACACCTCCCCTTTTGCCCTCAGCCACAGCGCTGGATTGGAGTGGCACCTGCTGCAGCCTCCTCCAGAGAGCAGCCACCAGCTAAGGCCACCAGCTACTCTGATCTACTTCACCTTTTCAGCTCTGAAAGCTCTTCAGTATTACTGGGTATTCAGCCACAGGAGTTGGACTGAGAACACCAAATAAAGCCACTGAATGAGCATTAGACTCTAATCACTTTTAGTCTGTAATAACAGTTCTCATGTAAACTGGTATTCTGGGATGAAAAGTTCTTTATTCCATTTCAACTGCCTAAGCCATTCTAGTTTGCCAGGAAATTTTTTTAAATATATTTCACTGAATAAATTTCAGTGAGTGCAAAATTAGTTTGTTTTCATCTTTTCCTTTGATGTTTGTCAAATGAGAAAAAGCAAAAAAACATGTAATAAGTAAACAATTTTCCCTTGAATTGTTTGTTTGGAAAGGCCTCTGTAAAATTCAGATATTTCTGTTGTTTAAGATGTACAGCTCATTAAAGAGTTTAGTTTACCTTGATGTTCCCATGAAGACAGTGTTCTATATCCTTGCCAGAAGGATCGTCAGTAAATAATGCAAATCCTGACTGGACTGGTTTTCTCATTCCTGTGTCCTGATTAAGGGTGTTCAGAAATTCTTCCACCGTGGTGGAGGCATCAAACCCAACAACCTGAACAGAGGAGGAAAAAACACTTTAGTTACAAAAGCTCTCAAAAATATCAAATATGTGATTTTTAAAGAAGATACTTTCTAGAACATACACGGAAAGAGAATTCCATGTGCTATCCTCTTTGGATAGATTATTGTCATTACAGCTTGATACAGTCCACTACAGCCCCCCACCCAGGCCAGCTGAGCCATGTGCCCAGGTTCCCAGTTCCTGCCCTCCCTCCCAACAGCTCAGCTGGGACACATGCCATCCCTTCCTGCACCCCTGCATTGCACCAGGCTCACAGTCCTTCCACCCCTTGCAGGGCGCTGGGACTCTGATTCTGGATGTTGCCAGACCAGGGAGTTCCCGGTTACAAAGGTGCAATCTGTACTACTATGTCACAGGATGCCGTGGCCCCTTTATAAGACCTTGTCTGCCTTCTGGAGATTTGAAGGAGTTTGCCTAATAAAGAATCAATGAATGGTAACGCACATGGGGATGAGCTGAAGGGGTTCATAAAATTGGTAACTCACTTGAGGAGTGTTTGGTTCAGAAAGAGAGGTATTAGGAATAGGAAATACTTTGGCTGAAAAGAGGGGAGGAGGATAGGCAAATGGTAGTCTATGGTAGTGGGAGTTTAGAAGAGAAAGATGGGCTGTAGGCAGGGGTGAAAGTAATTTTAATTTCTTACAGGTACTGTCATATTGCAACCCCCCCCCTTGGAAGTGTGTGAGGATCTCAGGGCAGAGGGTTGGGTTTGTGGGGGTACAAGAGTCAGTGCAGGGGCATGTGTACAGGACAGAATGCAAGAGGTAGGTTTGGAGCTGGGGCAGTCATGGTTGCAATCAGTTACCTAGTCCCTTTCTCACGCTGCTCCTATTCCTGGCTGTGGGGTTACTGCATATAGGCAATGGCAGTGTCACGCGAAGACTCCCTGCTGCTTTCTTCCCCTTCTCCCTATAGGTCCCCTGCCACAGGGAGAGCACATGCCTGTGCTGCATCCAACCAGGTGCCTGACTGAGAGCATGCACCTCCACCTATAGTGCCCCAAGCCAGCCTCTTTCTTGGCATGCATGGAACTTCCAGACAGTGCGGGGCCAGCATGACTGACTGGGAGTTAAACATGGAGCTGGCAGGAGCCTGGCTGAGAGCACGCACCTTTACCTGCAGAGGAGCACCTGCCAACCCCTTTCTACCAGTGCACCTGGGTGCATCAGCCTACTTTCACCTTTGGTTGTAGGAGAAGGAAACACTCAGAGCATTAGGTCCTAAAAGAAGGGCAGGATGAAATGAAAGCTGGGGCTTGGACAAAAAGACTCAGACTAAATAGCTAGGCCCTGAAAGAAAGGTCATTTCCGGAGATCAGGGTGGGCAGCAGCCGTGTGTACTGGGATGCAGCTTGCTTTTCTTCCCATTCCCCCAACAACAAGGAAGTGAAGGAAAAGTATTTGGGTTCTGTGAATTACTCCTCTGCCCTCTCCCTTCAGCAGCCAGGAGTAAGAGGCATGCACAGAAACCATGTATTTTCCCTTCACCCCCTTATTGTCAGGGGAACGGGAAGAAAAGCAAACTGTGTCCCAGTACACAAGGCTGCTGCCCACCCTGCTTTCCCGAAATGGCGTCCTTGCCCACAAGCTAACTCAGAGACTCCAGATATCTGGTTACTGGAGGCATGGCCCATGGTAAATTGAAAGCCTTTAAAGACACTACAAACCTAAAAGGGTCTAGACACCACAGCAGGGACGGGGAAACTTTTTTGGGCTGGGGGGCCACTGACCCACAGAAAAAAATCAGTCAGGGACCACACACAAGAAGCAAAAACCAAAACTCGAAATCCTCACTGACGTGGTTCCTGACTGAGAAGGAGAAAGATCCTTCCCACGGTCTCCCCCTCGCATTCCAGAGTCTAGGGGGGCTCAGCCTAAAATATTTTGTGTGCTCAGATCCAGTGGTGGGACAGAGTGGGGGCTGAAGCATCAGCGCAGCCTCCCCAGTGCTTGGGATAGCTCTGAGCCTCGTGGGCTGGATCCAGGCAAGCCAGGGATTCCCCACCCCTGCACCAGAGGGAGTCTGATAGGTGGGTCAGAGGATGCTATTGCATGCATTGTGCCTGGAGAGAGTGAGACGCCACTCTGGAGCAATTGTTATTCGTGACATGATAATTTTCAGTTGACAAAACTAGAAGATTTTAAAAGATTTGATTTAACTGAAAAGCCATTTTTCATCATAAGATATACTGACAGAAAACTCTGACCAGCTCTAATCATTAGGGACATTAAGACAAAAAGGGCTGATGCGGTTCTGAATGAAGTGAATAGAAAGGTTCTCTCAGGGGGTATGTCTACACTACAAAGTTAATTCGAACTAACAGACGTTAGTTCGAATTAACTTTGATAGGCGCTACACTAGCGCTCCGCTAGTTCGAACTTAATTCAAACTAGCGGAGCGCTTAATTCGAACTAGGTAAACCTCATTTTACGAGGACTAACGCCTAGTTCGAATTAACTAGTTCGAATTAAGGGCTGTGTAGCCACTTAATTCGAACTAGTGGGAGGCTAGCCCTCCCCAGCTTTCCCTGGTGGCCACTCTGGGCACCACCAGGGAAACTCGTCTGCCCCCCTCCCGGACCCGGACCCCTTAAAGGGGCACGGGCTGGCTACGGTGCCCGTGCCAGGTGCAAGCCTGCCAGCACCCAGCCAGCAGACCCTGCACCTGTCACGGCTCGAGCCAGCCACCCGCTGCCACCCAGCCCTCCGCCTCTTCCCAGGACCAGGCTGGCGGCTCCCGGGAGCCTGCCCGGGTCCGCAAGAGGTGGGCGCCCGCCTGGTCTAGTGCAGAGATCATGGACCTCATCCACGACCTCCGCACTAGGCACAGGAAAGTGGCCGTCTAGGGCAGGATAGCTGCCAGCCTGGCCACCCAGGAGCAGGTGTGCATGAAAATCAAGGTGGTCCACTGAGACCCCCGACCCTGAGCTTAGAATGGCCGTACTGGGTCAGACCAAAGGTCCATCTAGCCCAGTAGCGTATCTGTCAACAGCGGCCAACACTAGGGATCCTGGAGGGGATGGACCGAAGACAATGACCAAGCCATTTGTCTCGTGCCATCCATCTCCAGCCTTCCACAAACAGAGGCCAGGGACACCATTTCTACCCCCTGGCTAATACCACTCCATGGACCCAACCTCCATCACTTTATCTCACTTCTCTTTAAACTCTGTTCTAGTTCTAGCCTTCACAGCCTCCTGCAGCAAGGAGTTCCACAGATTGACTATTTGCTTTGTGAAGAAGAACTTTCTGTTATTAGTTTGAAGCCTGCTACCCATTCCTTTCCTTTGGTGTCCTCTAGTCCTTCTATTATGGGAACTAATGAAGAACTTTTCTTTATGCACCCTCTCCACCCCACTCATGCTTTTATAGACCTCTATCATATCCCCCCTCAGTCTCCTCTTTTCTAAGCTGAAAAGTCGCAGTCTCTTTAGCCTCTCTTCATCTGGGACCTGTTCCAAACCCCTGATCATTTTAGTTGCCCTCCCCCTCCCAGCCTCTCTCTTCCCCTCTCCCACCTCCTTTTCCCAGTCTCCCCCAGTTTTGTTCAATAAAGAGAGTTTCTATTTTTAACACACGTGTCCTTTATTTTGTACATCAGGAAGAGGGGCTAGGGAAGGGTAAGTGGAAGGAGGTGAGGGAGGAATGGGGTACGAGCCCCCAATGGGGAGGACTGGGGTGGCTCTGTGGGCTTCTCTGGGTGGAAGCTCTCCTGAAACCCCTTGATTGACCCCCCCCGGATGGCAGCCTGCGGCAAGTGCAGCCAGGCTGATGGCCGAGTGCTGTGATGTGCCGAGTGTGGGCACTCAGGGCACTCCAAGCCAGGACTGCTTTGCAAGCGGGGAACCCCTGAGAACTGTCTGTCCGGGGTGGGGGTTGGGTCCCTTTAAGCACAGCCCTCGGCTAGCCTGAGGCAGCAGCTCCACACTCTAAGTCCTAATCTGATGCCCTGCCGGCACTGCTTCCGGCCAGCCTTAATCTCAGTTCAGGGTCCACTCAGTGTGGACTTGCTAGTTCGAATTAGCAAAACGCTAATTCGAACTAATTTTTTAGTCTAGATGCACTAGTTCGAATTAACTAATTCGAATTAAGTTAGTTCGAATTAGCGCTGTAGTGTAGACATACCCAGGGTGTGTCTAGACTGCGTCCCTCTGTTGGCAGAGGGATGCACATTAGGCAGGTCGACATTGCAAATGAGGCAAGGATTTAAATATTCCGTGCCTAATTTGCATAAAAATGGTCGCCACATTTTGCCGACTCAGCATTTTGTCGGCAAAAAGCGGCAGTCTAGAGGGGGATCTGTTGAGAAAGAAAGCCTTTTTTGACAGATCCTGTAAACCTCCTTGTAGGAAGCATAAGGGATCTGTTGAAAAAGGCTTTCTTTCTCAACAGATCCCCCTCTAGACTGCTGCTTTTTGCCAACAAAGTGCTGAGTCGGCAAAAATGGCGGCCATTTTTATGCAAATTAAGCATGGGATATTTAAATCCCCACTTCATTTGCCATGTCGACCTACCTAATCTGAATCCCTCTGCTGACAGAGGGATGCAGCCTAGACATACCCTCAGACTTCAATGGGATCTTAATTGGCTCCAAGAAACTATAGAGTATATTCTGCCTGTAATAAATGCATGTGTCCTATATTAATCATGATAAGAGGTACACATTGCCTCATGATCGTCAAAGAACTTCCAAGGTGCTCAGTTGGAGAGAATATCTTTTAATTTACCCCATTCTTTTTCCCAATCTGCTCCATTCACCTGATTGGTTAAAGAAGAAAAATTAAGTGGATGTTATAGGCAATAATGGCTTTTAAACTTTTTTAAAGATACTTTGCACAAAACTTTTTTTATTTTTTTTCTGAAACACTGATCATATATGACAATTACTTTGCCAATTCTACTGTCAACAACCAGGAAGCAGAAAGTCAAGCCATATCTTAATGCTCATAGTTCTCCCTTCATGAATGTGCTAATAAAATCAGGTTGGGCAAGTTAAATATCAGCTTATGAGCCTACCTGATATATACCATTCATGAAATGAACTGGAATACTGAAGGGCAATGAGTGGTGATAGGGGTTTCTTAGAAGAGTTGAAAGGATTTCCATCCTAGATGGCCTTGCTTCTCGATCTCCATTCTGCTGGGTTCTCTCAACACATCGCTGACAGTAAATTGCATATTTCCCAAATTCAGTTCTGTGACAAAGAAAGAAAGAGAGCATGACTCAGGGACTGATTCTGTATGTGTCAAGCTGAGAGTAAACCCACTGAAAGCTCCCAATGGAAGGAGAACTGTAAGGTTTCCTTGTAAGGTTTCCAACAGCTCTTTACATCAAAGGTGGGAATGTAAAGGGTGTTAACCACTGAAACTAAATCAGTTTTGCCAGGAATGAATTTGCCTCAGAATGTAGTGGGTAGCCTGTGTATTATGTTTTTACATTCTGTGTTCAGATACTCTAGCACAATTTCCAATACAAAGGATAATTTTTCAAGTGATGCATGTATCTTATGTGTACAAATGATAATTTGTAGTATCTATGCACAAATGTCAGAAAGTTTATTTTAAAATGTATCCAAGAAGCTTCAGCAGAGATACTTAGACAGTAATAAGTATGCACACCTGGAATCGGCATTCTTTTTTAAGTGAAGTTTGAGGAGCCAAAGGAATGGTTGCTGAGGAAGGAATAGTCCAACACAGAGAGCTAACAGCTGCAAACCCTGGACAAAAGAAAAAAATCATCATGGGCCTCTTACAAAATTAAAAAAAAAAAAAACTTTCTACCGTTATCACTTGTCAAATCCCAAATGAAATTACAGACAATTAGAAGGAAAAGCTCAAAACTATACGTGAAAAGCTTAAATGAATTATGATATTAACTCTTCAGAAGCCCAAGATGTCATTAACTCTATTTCTTTATTCCCCCTCACTCCTTGCAACTCTTTTTGATTAAGTTTATATATAAAATTACATACAAAAACTATTAAAAGAATGGTAAGGATGCAAATCAATCACTAAAACATTGGAGAATACTAGAATCAAGGTTGCTTGTGCAAGTTTAATTCAGCTGCCCTGTGAATACACATTATAGGTACAAACTTTAATAACATTACATCCCTATTTTCCCCGCAGGTACTCTGCTTCATTCAGACTACAGTATAAACAATGCCCACTGAATGAGCAGCTATTCAACATTTTGTTTTATCTTCATTTTTCAGTGCACAGACCCAATACTTATTTACTGCATGCTATTTAAACCTACTCTGAATACAGAATTATTAATTTTCTTGTGAGTTTTTGTTTGGGGCTCACCACTTCAGCACTGATTTCAAAATATTCATTAATTTATTTTCACAACATTCTTGTGAGGTATTGTCAAATCCCTGTGAGGTATTTTCACAATGTTCTTGTGACAATAATGTGATATTATTATCTGCATTTTATATCTGGGGAACTAATGCACAAAGACATTAATGTCTAAAGTGTAAAATAATTGTTGTGCCAATGTTAAGATGTTTATAACCTGACTTTTTTTCAGAGAATGTAGCATTTTATTTGTTCAACTTTCATTGACTCCAGGGGCAGTTATAAGTGTCCAGTAGTTCTGCAGACCAGAGGAGTCTCAATTGGGACACCTAGAAAATAAGAACTACATAGTTAATTAAAAATTTGGTTTAAATAACTTGTCCTGCATCAAATAGGACAGAAATCTGCTTAAAGTGGCATACAGTTCCCTAACCATCAAACTATTCATCACTTGCTGCAGTCCCCTTTCTCATTCATAATGCAACCTCCAGGATCTGTAGCAAATGAAGCAGGGATCCTATAAACATATCTCATTCACGGATATATTTCCAGGTCACTAGTCATACTGTGCACTGAATAAGGCTTGGATACTATGGAAAAAATAGTATGTGACCACATAATTAAAGACTGTATATATGTACAGATACTAAGGGGCTGATTACAGTTGCACTGAGTGAAAGGAAGATCTCAGGTCCTGTGTATGGCAACACAGCTATCTATGGGTGGTGGAAGGAATAACCTGTATGCACACTATTGATGGAAATTTCAGAGAATGTAGTTGTTAACAAGTCTCTACTGAATATACTCAAACACAATTTTAGAGATTCATAATTGAGCCAGATTTGGGGAAAAGGTACAGTGACAGCCCGAAAATCAGGCAACCAAATAAATTTTAAATCCCTGTTTCAAAGTGTGCAGGTACTAGAACATATTAAAGCATTGCAATAATTTTTTAATTTGAGTAAAAAACATATTTTCCTTGACCTCAATCTGAGAAACTTGAACATTTTTGCTGATTTTTTTCCACAATAAATCAGTCTGAGGCAAATACCTCACATGGGAAATTTTACCCCAAGTAGTTTAAGATGGCAAAACTGTAAGCAACTGAAAACAGGAACTTATAATGGCAAATGTAAGAAAACCTCAATTATAGATCTACCTATATTCCCTCCCAGATTTCATTTGCTGATGCTATCCTCATATCTGCACTGCTCTAGCCCAGGACAAATGCTGAGGGATAAACAATGAGGCAGCTTCACACCTTACCTGCAGCTTGAGTGGGAATGTTATTATTTTATCTAAGAATCTGCAGTTTTTTTCTCTCTGCCCATTTAAAGCCTTATACAACTTCCATTAATTTAAGGAAAAATGAATGGATTTCAATGAGTGACGGATCAGACTTTTATTGGGAGTGACACTGACATGAAAATGTTTGAGAGAAAAAAATATCCACCCTTAATGATCTAGGACCTCAAAACATTCCCTCACTTAATTATTTTTATTTTATGTAAGCACTTTAATGTACTTTTAAAACCATTATAGAAGTTTATAACATTTTTTTATCTATAAAGGGATGCCCAATCAATAGGTCAAGAGAATCAAAGGTTACATTAAAACCATCAATTTCAGTTTGTGAAATCTGTACATACTACTTAGATTATAATCCTTCCCTCCTCAATTTTATTTTTTCCCTGTTTACAAATTTGAAGAATAATGTAGTTCTTCTAATAAAACACAGTGAAAAAAAACACAATTATGTTCTGCATATACATTATTTGTTATGCCGTATGTACATAAGATCAGTGGGATTCTGTAAGGTCAGGCACTGGAAAAAAGATATGTGTCTGAAAACAGGCATAATCCAAAGGATGGTCAAATATGGGAAATTAATTCCACCTACTCAAGCACACTTTAAAAACAAATGGGCTGTGTGAGTTAAGGGCTGAATCTGGAAGTAATTTATGAAGACGGGTTTTCAAGGAAGCATGCAGCAGCTGAGAGGAGAACCACAGGAGTACGTGCATTATACCTTACTTTAAACTTTAGTTGTGGGAAGCCCAAGTTGTATTGTGTTCAGCCTTTAAAAGATATGAGATGTTCTTTACACTTATTTTTCTGATTTACAATAAAGCATAGCACAAAGATATTAATTTTACCTAAGCATGCAGAGTTATTTTCAGTACTCAGTGGTCTGTCAAACTTCTTCATTGTTCACATGAAGGACAATTTATTAAAAGAAATTACTCATTAAAATAAATTACTCATACCTGTATTGGTCCAGCTTGGTTCTGTGGATGTCGTCTTCTTGTTTGTTTAATGAGCTGGCAACAGATCTCATTTTGAAGCTCAGGATGAGTGAGGCAGATTTGCAAAGCACTTTGGGCCAAAGATACATGGTAATCAATGGCAGGAGAGTCAACTGCAGCATTAATAAACAACTGGCAGGTCTGGATGTAAAATAATAATATGTAAGTTTATATATGAACCTCCACCTAGCCTCTTCACAGAGGTGTTTAATAACAAAAATGCAATAATATTTAAAGCATCATGAACTAAATTAAAATAATTTAAAAAACACATAAGGTTCTGTCACTAGAAATATACAAGAATAAGGAGCGTGGTTCTCTACACAGCCAGATTTAAGATAAAAATATCTCAACAGTCTACTTTCAAATACTTTTTTAAATCTTGGGAGAAATAAAACGAGGCAGGTTTCTGCAGGGTCTGAATTCTACTCACTGGAAGCTGTAACAGCAAAACCACAATCACCTACTGAGACATGATGAGGTGATGTCAGTTTTCAAAAGGTTCTAAATACAGCCAGGAGTGGACTTATATACATTTTTTTAGAACTTTGAAATCCAAGAGGGCCAGCTGAGAATCAATCATCTACTATTGTAAAGTCAGTCAGTACAAAAACAAAAGGTGGACATAACATGATCATAAATATGATCATGGCTGGTCAGTCCTGTGAGATGTTGCGGTGTTGCATGCCATAGCAAGGCTGCTGAAACAAGATCAATAAACTTTAAAGGCCTCATGCAATCAACTACAAATTGACCAGAACACTGGGCTTTTTTGTTTCTTGAACTTTTTTTTTTTGCATTGGGAAAATTGTCAATGTGAGAAAGGGAGAGGAAACAAAGAGGGGGGAGATATTGGGTGGCACAACTAGTCAGTTCAATAGTTCTTTAGGTCGTGAGTCTTAAGTTAAAATCTGGGCTCAAGTCCCATGAGTTTGATGGTCTCATTGTGAGTCTACTTGTTCATATCACAAAACCAGGATAACATTTTGCACCACTGGCAGTCTCTGCTCAACCAAATCCCACTGCAGAAATAGCTAGGAGCGTCCATAAAGGGATGGCAATGCTGTAATAGATGCATCACACCTTCCCTTGCTTTTGTGATCACAAAATCCACTTACACATTTCAAACGTTAATCTGTAAGGAATTATTTTAATAACCACAAAAGAAAGAGCACAAACTATCAACAGATTAGATTCCTTCTGTCTGGAGATGATTAGATATATTTGACTAATTTTAATTAGCAGCAGAAAACTAAAAACAAATTTAAATGCCTTTCTTTTGATTGATATATTAGTTTTAAATCAAGCTGAATTCACTTGTCAGAGCTGCATCCTTGCAGAAAGGCAGTTGTTATATAATCTTTGTACTATTCTTAATAATATGGTGTAATTTTTTAGGTCTAAATATTTTGAAGAATCTTATTCTATAGTCTTCAAATACATTTTATTTTACTATATTTAATATATAAAGGAGAATATTTGTATGTTTGTGCGCTAATATCTTGGGAACTATAAGAGCTACCACAACCAAACTTTGCATGGGGTAACCTTTCCTCCAGGAGAAGGTTTTAAGGTACTTTTAGCAGGGCGGGGAGAAGCAGCTTCCTGCGGGAAGCGGCGGCGACAGTCACTAACTAAGGCCGGTGGTGGAGGCGCGAGGGGAGGGGCAGTGCTCCGAGCGGCAGCTGCCACACTCACCTCTACCAGGCCATTCCACTGCGCAGACGTGTCCAGGACAGGGAAGCCCCCTCTTCCCTCCCCTCTGGCTGGAGCTCGTGGCTGCCACTAGGGGGCAGTTGTGGGCGCAGTGGGGCGAGCCCAATGAGGAGGCGGCAGCGGCGGCGGTGCTGGAAGCAGCCCGGGGTCCAGCACAGCTTCCTGGTCATGTGGCGGGGAGCCCAGCACCAGCTCGCCACGGCCCGCAGGAGAGGGGAGCCTCCGGCGTGACCACTGGTGCGGCAAGTAGCAGGACAAACGTTTTGGGGCGGGTGGTGGGGTCATTGCCCTCTGCGGCACCTGCAGCCCCGGACGTGAGCTGGGCCGCCTCACCCACCCTAGGTCCTGTGCTCGCTCCTCACATGGGGCACCCCCGGCAGGACCCCACCGCCCGCCCCGAGCAATGCCAGGTAACTTCAGCTAGTCTAATATATAAAGGAGAATGTTTGTTCACTAATAACTTGGGCACTATAAGAGCTACCGCAACCAAACTTTGCATGGGAGAACCTTTCATCCAGGAGAAGGTTTTAAGGTACTTTTGGACCCTACTGGGCCCGAGCTCAAGCTGTAAAAATAAAAAAGTAAACCGCCACGCTGCGCTGCAGGGGCCATCCCGTCCACCCTAGGTCCCATGCCCACCACCTGCGGCCCTCAGCGCCATACGGGACTTGCCCCCTCCCACCCATGAGGTTACATAAGCGACCCTCTTTCCCCCCTCAGCCCCGTGCCGGCACGCAGTGCCCCGACCCCCATGCACACAACGGCTCGGGTACCCGCCTTGCCCACTGCGGCACCTGCAGCCCTGGGCGTGAGCTGGGGTGCCCCTCCCGCATGTAACCTCCCCTCCATCCGGGATCGCACCGCGCTCAACCCGCCCGGGTATGACCCGGACCTATATTTTTATCCCTATAGAAATCAGTGCAACTTTTCTACCATTCAAAAAAAAATAATGGACTACTGTTTTTCTACATTTTGTTCCTCCAGTTTCCTGAGCAACACTGGGTAACTCCAGCTAGTTATTATTAAAAAAGACATATACTTTTCATTTGTTCACTAAATTTGAGAAGGATAACATATGTTCAGCTTAGATATGTATATGAATAAACTGATAATATTTAATTTATAAACAAAAAAGGACAATAAAAACTTTCCCTCCTAAGTCAGCAATTTGAATTCAGTCAAGGTCCATAACGAATGACAATCGTTACCATATTATTAGAGTTACTTCAAAAATTAGAACAAAAATGTTAAGAAATGATGATCTTGGGTTTATTTGTTTTGGAGTTTTTTGGGGGAAGGGCTACATGTTTCCCCATCAGAATTTGTATAATGATTTCCATCTAGAGAACTGGTTGAAAACCATCATAAAAGATACAATTATTTTATTTTTTGTAGTGGTAATTATTTCTTTAAAATGTACTTGAAAAAAGAAATTTCAGAAAATTTCAACCTGCTCTCTATCTCATGGATGTTTCGTAGCCCATGAATTTGAACCTAGTATCAATCCAAAGATCCATTATCATGCTTGGCGCTAATATAATGCTGATAGGCAGAACCAAACCTGGGACCTCTGGAGCTTAGCATGCAGCTTTTAGCTCAAGTGGTAGAGGCTCAAGTAGCTTGCAGCTAAGACTTTAGACAAAATTTATTCTCTCTCTCTCTCTCTAAGTGGCCTAAGTGCCATGACATGGGACAGTGAACCAAACCCAGAAGGCCAAAAATTAACAGGTCTGTAGACTGAACGGCTCTTTCAACCATGCCACTGTCCAGGCATTATCTGTTCTGAAGATAAAGACATAACTTTTCTTTTCAGCTTGTGATGGAGTGTACCAACCGCACACTGGGTCAGAAGGGGTTGATGAGAGTCTGTGAACTCAAACTCCATCCTGCTATGCCCGAAGTAGGTGTCAACCCTGCAGGGAGGAGTTAATAGGGCTGCACCCAGCTCACTTGGGGGCTGACCAAGAAGGAGCACAGATTGTTGGCTATTACTCAATGAGAGAAGCCTGCATGGAGTGAGGCTATTGAGTTGGATTACTGACAGTGTCTCCCTGAAAACAGCCCAAAACAGTAGTGAAGGAAAGCTAGAGAAGTGAGCCTCCCCAGAATTCCCCACTCTAATGAAATAGCTAGAAGGGAGCAGGCACTGTCCTGCCAGAAAAGCAGAAAAAAACTCTTCTGTAGCAGAATCAACTGTGTAGTAGAAAATGCTAAGAAGCTATGCAATGATACTGTAGAAGAAAGTTTAAAGAGAGAAGCTGATACACTATGTGCCTGAGAAAAGTCTGTGGGAAAGATCCAAAGTAAGAGCTAGCAATGGGACTGTGTAGGCAGGCCTTGACTACTTATTAAAGGGTCCTAAGATCTAGTGCAGCGGGAGAACCTAGGTTTCGCTATTAGCCCAATGATGAAGATGGAACAAAAACCTGCTACTAAAGGTAAGGGCTGTTGAAGCCCCTGATATCTGAGATAAGGACTACTGATTCTAGCGCTGGACTGAAAATGAGATTAATGGACTATTCTTTGGATTCTTGACTCACTCAGAAGGGGAGACCAGGGTTGCCAATTTTGGGTGGATGAACACCTGGATGTTTCAACACGTAACATAATCTTTAATTAAAGATTAATCTTTAAAGTCTCCAGTAGATTGCAGGACAATCCTGAAGAGTTTGCAGCCACAGAGGTGGGACCATATATGACCTGGTGAGAGGGCAAAGAATCAGAACACTACAGCTGTCAGTGGTGGAGAGCCTGGTACGCCACACAGGGATGTGTTAGCTGGTGAGCCACACTCCTACACATAGACTCCTTTAGTGAGAAAATGTTTCTCTCTCTCTCAGAAGAAAATACAAACATTTACCAGGATTTTACCTTAAATAATTTAATTGCTTCAGTTTGCAGGGCCTCTGATGGCAGTGTTGTAAGAGGTGAAGCAATTCCTTCTTTGCTGTGACAAAGAGTAGGATGTCTCCAAATTTGAGAGGCTGGACAGAGAACACATGGTCACCTCTTACAAGAAATCATTTAAGATAATGATTTTACATAACATCTTTCATCCAAAAAGAACCCCACATATTTTATAAATTCTTAGTAATTGACTTTACGCACACAAATCATTTTGGCCACCAATAAAGTGCAGCCATTTCTGGGGCAAATCATAGCAACACATAAAAATGCATAGGAACACTTTTAATAGTAAAAGAAGAGTACCGCATTCATTTGACATTTCAGGGCAACTTATGAGACAGAACCAAATTACCCATGTTGGAACAGATGTTGGAAGAAATAAAAGTCCTTGTATTTTAATAACTTGCAAATGTCATTAAATCTAGGTGCTGCACCTCACCTGAAAAAGCACTGCTTTCACCAGCACAGGACTCCCTTAACACCTTTATAGATATTGACTCAGCAAGAAAACAAACTCATCTGTCCTATGATTGAATAACAATCACTACTTTTTCAGCAAAATATGTATTTTGTTTCCATTCTGACTGTCCAAACACACAGTGCTATAGTTGAGTTAAAAGGCTTTCACTATTTATTTTCCCAGATAGCTATGTTTATGGCTTTCACATTTTGACAGATATGGAGAATATATGGAGAAATATATATTTTCTGAGAAGTCTCCCATTCAAGTACTGAACTACAGGTTGGACCTCCCTGGTTTAGCACCCTCGAGACCTGAACGGTCCCACACTAGGGAATTTACCAGACTAGTGGAGGTCAGGTCTTGGGTTCTCCCAGTGCTCCCCTCCTGGCCGCAGCCCCAGCCACTGCACTACCCCCTGCATGCCTGCTCGGCTCTGCTGACCCCACCCTCTGGTAGGGTTCCCTTACAGACCACTGGCCTCACTCTGACTACCTGCCCCCAGCCAGGCTCTTCTCGAGGCCGCCGGCCCAGCTCCGGCCGGCAGGGCTCCCTGCTCCCAGCTGGCAGGACTTCTCTGGCCTCACTCCAGCTGCAGCAGGGCTTCATGCCCCCGGCTGGCAGGGCTCCCTGCCCCCAGATGGAGGGACTTCTCTCCAAGCTGTTCTTGCTCCAGCCGCAGCAGGGTTCTGCATCCCAAGCCAGTAAGGCTCCCTGTTCCTGGCTCTGCTCTGGCCAATGAGGCTCCACACTCTGGCTGATGGAGCTCCCTGCCTCCAGCCACCAGCCCACTGGCCGGGCTTCCTGCCCCCAGACCGCTGGCCTTGTGGGGTGCCAGTTGTTGGCAACCTATGTGCCTGGGGCTCTTTGGTCTTGCAACATCCATAGTCCTGCCAGACCACAGATTTTGCCAGACCAAAAAGTACTGGAGCACAGAGGTTCAACCTGCACTTCAAAGCTCTTTAATTTGAGGTGACCGTTTGAAATGATATGCTCTGCTGTGTGTATGTCTAATCAAAACAGAACATTCAAGGCAAGTCTGGTACAACTCCTGTTTACTTGGCTCACTGTTTCCAAGCTCCATACCCCAATGATTAGTTCCTATTAGGGATGTTACAATGCATATATTTATGAAAAATCCAGTGGTTATATGTTTACATGCAGAGGCGTGGCTCTCCGGGAGCTAGTGTATGGGGAAGCACCTTTTATCAGAGGCAGCAGCACAGGGGGAGGCAGGTGGGAGCTGGTGCTCACAGGGAGCCAACTTAAAAGCCAACTCCCCACGTGTACCAGCACTTGCCTGCTCCCCCACACTTCTGCTTCTGTACCAGAGGCAGCAGCACAGGGGGATAGGCAGCTCCAATAGAGGCAGTGGGGGGGGGGGGAGAGAGCTGCTGTGTGTAACCATGAAGGTTAATGGATGAATACAGGTTCATCAGTTAACCATATGCATGTGTACACTATCACATCCCTAGTTCCTATATAAAGTTATTTTATGCTAGAAAAGTCTGTACCATGAGGTCTGTCCAGAAAAGTTTCAGCAGTCGTTTTCTGGCTCAAGAAGCTCAACAAAACCAACTGCCAATATAATTTTGAACATCAGAATCTAGCCACTACAGAATGTGATTTGACTTACTGGACTAGTAGGGGACAAGAACTCAAGAGACTCACAGTAAGGATATTCTAGGGATGGATGAGAAGCTATAGCAAGCTATGCTACTGTGACATGCTATGGACAAGAGAAGAGTGCTGATATACTGTTGAGGACTCAGGCAGAACATCGCCACTTTCTTTGTTGCTTGCCGTAAGGGCTGTACCCACATTCTCCTTTTGCTTGATAAGACAATATCAGTTTATTAATGATGTATTTCTCTACTTTCTAAAAGAGCCTATCGGTTTAAACTGTCAAAGACCACACCAAGAATATATAGTTGATAATGATCTCTCAGTGAATAACCACATTCACCAAGACCTGTAAATAATATTAAAAAAATCTCATGCCTGATCCTGCTGCAGCAGCACTGTGTGGGGGCAAATGGCCTTTTCTCCACATTCTATGTCTACCCCAGGTTAGTGCAGAAGTGGGTTTATTTTGGCATGGTGAAGTTTCTCTCTTGAGTAATCAAAGTGCTTGCTTGTTGGCCAGAAGGAAAGTGATTCAATGGTCCTTTGTTTAATAACACCTGCCCCTTGCATGGCCTTTTCAATCTGCAGATATCAAATCACTTTGCAAAGGAGGTCAGTGTTTTTATTGCCCTGTTAGAAATGGGAGACACAACAGCACCGAGAGGGAGGGGAAATGACTTTGTTCAAGGTCGCACAGCAGGACAGTGGCAGAACCTGATACAGAATCCAGGTCTGACATGCTTCATTTGCTCCCTACACAAAGCCTCAGAAGAGCCTCACTTTCATTGTAAGTCTCATAAAGGAAGGTGAGATAAAGCCGACAAGCAGCATGAGCCTGGAATGGGTACCGTTGCTATGATGTTCGAGTGCTGAAATAGTATTTCTGTGAATACAAGGTTGCGCATGCTGCATGTTTGTTTAGCAAAATGATCATCCTATTGTCTGTGTCAAAACTTTAATGACTTTAGTGAGTGTTTATGTGATGTTCTGTAATTGTAACTGGCAGTAGAGGTGCCAGGTTTTGAGCTCTGGTGGAGTGCATGCTGAGGGGAAGTCATTGGTGGTTCCACCTTTGGTTATACACATTGGCTTGAAAACGTGCCATACATACACCTACTGACTTCTTGGGAGGTATTTGCTTTCCCCACACACTGCCCTCTTATCATCACCAACACTGTAGAAAGGCAAGGAAAAAAAATGTAAGAGAAAGGGAGCTGGTACTAAATGATCTATAGCTATGGTGTCCAACACTCTAGCCATTAGCCACGTGGCTATCTGGCAGGGTGAATGTGGATAGCTGGCCAATTGAGTGTGGCTAGATCACTATACAGGTAGCCACTACAGAGGCTACTGCTTCAGAACTAGTTGGACACCACAAATCTATAGAATTATATCCCTGGTTTGCATTTCCAAGGCTTTGTGTTTAGACCCTTCTGTACACAAACAAGTAGCACTTCTTACTGGCTCAAGAGATTTCTGAAAGATTTGGTGTCCTTTGACCCTCCAGGTAGCACATGATAGCAGCAGCACAGGCAGTCAAACCGCTTCTACTAGGCACTTAGATAGCAGTGCCCTAACTCAGAACCAGTAAATATAACACCATCAGTGGCACATTATACAAATGTCAAAACTTAAGTATATTAAAATGGATGGAAAGTTCTAAAGGCTCTTGGCCACTTTTATGGTTAATTCATATTAACAACAGAAGACAAAAGGCCAAAAAAGTCTACCTGGTAGCTTTTGCTTATCCTTGAATGAAATGTTTTGAATGCCTTTTAATATCTAATGAAATCTAATGACTAAACATTTACTGTTCATGAAAAACACATTTAATTCTTGTTCTGAATTAACAAAATTACTATCAAAACACAAGCACTGGAAGATATGCCTCCAAGTATTACTACACTTTTGACATGTACAAAAAGAGTGACAAATTTGGGACAAATATGCTCTGATTACAGTTGATCAGATAAGTATTAAGATTGTGAGAACCAAAAATAAACTTACTATGCTCTCCTTCCACATTTAGCAGTTTGCAAACAAGCTGTTCAAATTCTGATCCAACATTTACATTGGTGCTCCCAGCAGCCACAGTCAGGTGATAAAGCCAAGTGTCCTACAAGACAAAAACAAAGAAAGCCTCGTCATCATTTTAAGAAGATTTAAGAACATAAGAACAGCCATACTGGGTCAGACCAAAGGTCAATCTAGCCCAGTATCCTATCTGCCGACAGTGGCCAATACTAGATGCTCCAGAGGGAAGGATCACAATAGGTAAATCTCACGTGATCCCTCCTCTGTCACCCACCTCCAGAGAAACAGAGGCTAGGGATACCATGCCTACCCATCCTGGCTAATAGCCATCGATGGACCTAACCTCCATGAATCTATCTAGTTCTTTTTTGAACCCTGTTAAAATTCTAGCCTTCACCACATCCTCTGGCAAGGAGTTTCACATGTTGACTGTGTGCTGAGTGAAGAAAAACTTCCTTTTGTTTGTTTTAAACTTGCTGCCTATTAATTTCATTTGGTGACCTCTTATTCTTATATTGTGGGAATAAGTAAATAACTTTTCCTTATTCACTTTTTCCATACCCGTCATAATTTTATAGACCTCTATCATATCCCCCCCCTTAGTCTTCTCTTTTCTAAGGTGAAAAGTCCAAGTCTTTTTAATCTCTCTTCATATGGGACCTGTTTCAAACCCCTAATCATTTTTGTTGCCCTTTTCTGAACCTTTTCCAATGCAAATATATGTTTTTTGAGATGACGCGACCGCATCTGCATGCAGTATTCAAGATGTGGGCGTACTATGGTTTTATATAGAGGCAATAAGATATTTTCTGTCTTATTCTCTATCCCTTTTTTAATGACTCCTAACATCCTATTTGCATTTTTGATTGATGCTGCACACTGAGTGGATGTTTTCCGAAAACTATCCACAATGACTCCAAGATCTGTCTCTTGAGCAGTTGTAGCTAAAATAGGCCCCATCATATTGTATATATAGTTGGGATTATTTTTTCCAGTGTGCATTACTTTACATTTATCAACATTAAATTTTCAAAAGGTAAAAATATTAAATTCTTTTATGGAAATTTTCCAAAACAAAGAACTTCAAAAATATCAATTTTCATTGAATTTGGCAATCTTAAACATTGGCTTCATGCAGATAGGGTCTCCAGAAAGTGCAACCAAAAACATCTTAATCCTGACTTGCAGCAAGCTTTCTAGTCTACATAGGTATCTTTCAAATGGAAAGTATATTTAAGCCAGATGTGATGGATGTCCAATAGAGACTAGGAAAAGGTACATACTTAATGTACCTATGATGGAATGTAAGTGCCTGAAAGCTGAATCGCAGTGTGCTAACTCACTGAATCACTGATTCATCTTATAAGAAAGCTTCTTCCCTCCCACATCAAGTGCTATACTTTCCTGTGAAGGCCCCAGGATTTCCCCTTCTTTTACTTTCCTATCACAAATCAAAGTCTTATATTACAATCACCATTCATTTTAGCCTAAGAGAGCAGAATGGAGCTAGAGATCATAGGGTATGTCTACACTAGCCCCCTAGTTCGAACTAGGGAGGCTAATGTAGGCATTCGAAGTTGCAAATGAATCTCGGGCTTTAAATATCCCGGGCTTTATTTGCATGTTCCTGTCCGGTCGCCATTTTTAAATTCCACTAGTCCGAAGTAACTGCCCGCGGCTACACGCGGCAGTGAAACAGTAATTCGAACTAAGTCCTTAGTTCGAATTAACTGTTACTCCTCATGGATATTTAAATCCTGGGCTTCATTTGCAACTTTGAATGCCTACATTAGCCTCCCTAGTTCGAACTAGGGGGCTAGTATAAACATACCCACAAACCCTATGTCTACACCACAGAGGTTTTCTGGGATACCGGATCCAGGGAATGCATCTACTCTTCCACTTCTTTTTGTGGAAGAGCAGACACGCTCTTTCTGAAGCCCTGTCTTCCTCCTCCTACGAGGAAGAAGGGGTCTTCTGAAAGAGAAGCCTTTTCCAAAATTTGGCCCAGTGTAGACTCTTCCAAAAAAACTATCAGAAAAAGGTATGCAAGTTGTGGAGCGCAATTTGCGTACCTTTTTCCGATAGATCATTGTAGTGTAGACATAGCCTGAGAGATGCATGGTATTCCCTCCTCTTCTCTCTAACAGGCTAATATGATGCATTTCTATTACTTATTGTCCTCCCAACCTAGGAAATAAGATCACAATTCAAACAAGGTCTACAAAATTCTTCAAACTTTTATTTTATAATGTTCTGAAATAATTTCTATCAGATTATTCCCCTTAATCTTCTCTTTAGTGTAACCTTGTTACTATTACTGCAGAACTGGCCAGTAAACTGGAAAAGAGTACCCACAGGAAAATCTACTGATATTTTCCAGATACTTTAAATGGGGTCAGTTAACTACAGGCAGTCCCCGAGTTACGCTTTGCTCCGCGTCTCCCTGGTCTGCTGATTCAGCCGCTGCTGAAACTGACCAGCGGCTGACTACAGGAAGCCCGAGGCAGACTTTCTCTGCCCCGGGCTTCCTGGAATCAGCCGCTGATCAGTTTCAGCAGCAGCTGACTTGGGGACACCTGGGGTAGAGCAGCTGGGGTGCTGCCGGGTTGGTCCCTGCAGCGCCGAGGTGCGGCGCTGCGGGGACCTACCCAGGAGCGCCCCAGCTGCTCTGTTCCAGGCATCCAGATTCAGCCGCTGTTGAAACTGATCAGCGGCTGATTCCAGGAAGCCCGGGGCAGAGAAAGTCTGCCTCGGGCTTCCTGTAGTCAGCCGCTGGTCAGTTTCAGCAGCGGCTGAATCTGGACACCAGTTCCGACTTACGTACAAATTCAACTTAAGAACAAACCTGCAGTCCCTATCTTGTACGTAACCCGGGGACTGCCTGTATAGTGATTACTCAAACTCTGATTAGTATTTGTAAAGTCGTGACCCCTTGTCTGTTACATCAGGTGGCCTGCTAGATTGGGGTGGGCAAGATCCAGCCTGCAGGCAGGATTTGGTCCACCAAGCCTTTCGATCTGGCCCATGCCTGCCCCTGCAGGAGGGAGTAGTGCCAATCAAAGCATCTAGCGGCTCTGAGTTCCTCTCTATGCTGCAGGGAGAAGGGAGGAAGGGAAAGGCTTCAGCATGCTGCTCTTACCCCCAGCAAAATCTCTCAGTTCCTATTGGCCAGAAATCGGCCAATGGGAGCTGAGAGATTTTGCTGGAGCGGGGGCAGTGGAGCATAATTTCTCAGCTCCCATTGGCCAGTTTCTGATAAATAGGAGCTGAGAGGTTTTGCTGGGGGTGGGGGTGGGAGTAGGGTATGAAGCCTCCCCTCCCTTCCTCTTCCCTGCAGCACAGAGAGCCATGCACAGCCAGACAGTGGTCTGGGGCTGCTGAGGGGAAGCCTGCCTGAGAACGTTACTGGCTAGGGCTGCACCTCCCGGCCAGAGCCTGCCTCTGACACTCATAACCCCTACCAGACCCTTCACCCCAATCTCCTGTCCTGGATCACAGTCCACTCCTTTACCCAAACTCCCTCTCAGACCCCACGCCCTCTCCTGCACCCGTGTCACCTACCCTGAGCTCCAATCTCCACCCAACCTCCATCCCAGACTCCACAGCCCTTCTATAGAAAAGTGTGGCCTTTGACCACTAACCAAGATCCTGGTGTGGTATCCCCCCTCCCCCCAACAAAAAATTATTGCTCACCCTGTGTGAGATGCCAATTGTCTCTGACTATCCATATCTTACTCGCTGTAGATAATGTTCGTATCACAATACCATAATCATAGTTGTCTTATTGAAACTTAAGAGACTGGGTATTTTTACTACCTTCTCATGTTTGGATCCTATAAGAAGATAGGTAGGTCCTTGCTCTTTAGGATGGATAACAATGGTATAATGTGTTGATAATAGACTGCGACCACTGGCCTCGTAATCTTCATCTGAATCACATGACCTGTCAACTTCTTCAACTTTAGCTTCCCAGAGCATGATTTGACCAAGAGGAAACTAAAAGTAAAGATAAGCAATAATCAGGGAGCTAATATACATCTTGGAAAACATCAGTTTTACAGTTCTTGATTTACAAATGAAGAGAAACGGATAAACTAGCGTCAACACGCTTTGAACATTTGAAATTGGGAAAGTCCATATAATTATCATCTATTTAATGTTATCATCTAAGAATTGTAGGGTAAGCCATCTTCCCAGTTTACAATCCCCCAGGAGAGGAAATGTGGTCTTATAAAAGCACAGTCCTAGGAGTCACATAGTTTCAGTTCTATTCCCAACTCTGCTTCTTTCTCCTACAGGCTATATTGTTCTTGATTGCTGCCCTTGCAATGTGCAACCTATCTGACATAATAGGTCTTAATTGTGGGAGAAGATGCAACACTGGAAATAACCCAGGCCCAATCCATTTGATGATTTTCAAGCTCAAGACCAGGACCTTGAATTTAACCTGTGGGTATGTCTGTATGTAGCATGCTGCAGTGACTAAGTTGCACTGATACATCTGCACCAATGCAGCACATCTGGTGAAGATGCTCTATGTCAATAGCAAAGCTCTGTCTTGTCAGCATAATAAAACCACCTCCACAAACAGCACAAGCTCTCCCACCAACATAGTGCTTTCCACACAGGTGCTTATGTTTCTGTAATTTATGTCACTTGGAGGGTGGTTTATTCATAGCCCTAAGGAACATAAATTCAGTCAACATAACCTGTAGTGTAGACATAGCTTTAATCTAGTATTTGATGGCTACCACTATTGCTACCACTGGATTTTTTTCAGTGTCTCTGGTTTCATTCTTAGGTATAGTGTATTGTAGTATTTAAGTCTGGAGGTTATAAATGCATATATGATTATGGCCAAATATATTGAATATGAAGGGTGAGGGAAAAGTGCCTTGAGGAACTTTCACAAATTAGGGATCTGGTGTCTAAAGAACATTTTCCTCATCACTCTGAGCTCAGTCTGAAAGGAACTATTTCACTGTGCTGCCACATAGACCTGCTAAGAATCTGAGATAAGCCAGGCACAATTTCATGGTCTTTGGTGTTCAATGCTGTGGAGAGATCCAGCAAAAATAAAAGGGCTGTTTGTCTGTCTATGACCAAGAGCAGGCTGTGCACTAAAGCAATCAGCACCATATCTATGGCACATGATTAGGTGGGAATGTTTTTTAAATATCACAAGAGACAACAAGAAATTGGAGATTATATACCAGGAAGTAGCTGCCAAGTTTGGTTGCATCAAGAATTGTATCCTTGGATATTGATTGGAAAATGAGTGTTTTAACACTCTTACAAGGTTTGTGAAGGATACAGATTTTTTGGTTCTTCTTCCATAACCAAAATGGACATGGGTGAAAGATACACATGGAGGCTTGCCTTTCTGGTTGTGCTTCTTTATTTCCTGCTTTACGACCAAGCCAAATTCTGAGAAAGAGGCTGCTAAATCCTAAGGTCCAGAGATGCTATCTCAGGTCTAAGAAAACTCTGCTATGAAGTACCTGTGCTAAATAGTATTTTTATTAAAGCACAGGATACTAATTTAGGTTTCACAAAGCTGTGTTGACAGATTATTTCAGTTAGTATAATCCTTCTCTGTTGTTTGGCACAAGGTTTTCAAAATAATGATATTCTGAATCCTTTTACCAAAGGGACTCTGTTAAAGCATAACATGTGCAGCAATTTACATTTCTGGATGCCTCATAGGCTCTTTATATTTATACACACATCCATTGTAATATAAACGTAAGCTTTCAGTTAACTCCTCCAATATTGAAAAATAAATCAGTTTTTTAAAACTTTGCACATATAAGTATTTTAAAAGCACATTCTGCTGGTAATAGTGGCACTTGCTCCACATTATCATATAATAAAATAGTTGTCCATTTTGATTTAAAAAACTGCAATAAAACTTTTCCAAATGTCAAACAACTATTTATGATGAGACAGCTAACTGCCTAGATAGTTCAAAAAGGCCTGTTCACAAGGAATAATTTTCAAAAATAAGAACTTGAAATTTCTTGTACTTTAAACATTTAGATTTCCTATTTTATTTGAAGTGAAAACCAAGTTAAAACTAATTTGTCATCAAATCTCAGTCAATATTTACATTGAAAATGTAAGCATACTTTTCTTAGCAGCTTCTCTGTAAAATGAGATACAAGTTCATCTGAAATGAAAGTGTTACTGGATTTTGGAATATTTCAGAATTAGTATTATACTTTTGAAGTGTAGCATTAACTAAACAAAAATCTGGAAATGTGGCTTAATACTACTTGTTACAACAGAGCTACTCAACTTTGGGAGCCCCGGGTGCCACAATGATACTCTCAACACATGCCAAGGGCCACAACTTAAGTGTGGTTGCATATATGAAAATATATGCAAATAGCTTATTTCACAATGATGGGCATGAATACAAAGCACTTCCCACAATGTCCTGGTGTTCCCAGCAACTCCTTCCTGGGGGCTAGAAATGCCAACACCCTGTACCCATCTGTTCCAGCCAGTCTGTCCACTTGCATCTTTCAATGCTCACCCCTCCTGGGAGACGCCTGTGGAATGCGTTCCCAGTGGACACCATGTTCAAAGGATCCCACCCGCAGGCCATGTGTTCAGCTCCGCATGAACCCAAACTGCACCACAGGCCACAAACAAACGGGCCATGGGCCGCGTGTGGCCCCCGGGCCACGTGTTGAGTAGCCCCGTGTTACTATGTATGGTACTATAAATAAGCACTATTTTACCAGTTTAAATTTTCCAATTGCCTTTAGTGACATTACTTGCATTGCAAAGTTACTTATATGCTTCAGTGTTGCTAGAATCTGGCCCTAAATTAAGAGCAAACAGGAGGAGGTCACAACAGGGGGAAGAAAAAGGGAAGGATGATGAAAGAAACAAGACACAGGATCTAAAGCCCAGTGAAATCACTATTGAGCTCGACATAGTTACATGATATTTAGGAGGTTAAGGTATACATACATTGGAAGTAACAATGGAGCTTCTCTGTGCTGCTTCTATTACTACAGGCAGTCCCCGGGTTACGTACAAGATAGGGACTGTAGGTTTGTTCTTAAGTTGAATCTGTATGTAAGTCGGAACTGGCGTCCAGATTCAGCCGCTGCTGAAACTGACCGCCAGTTCTGACTTACATACAGATTAAGAACTTAAGAACCCCAAGCTTCCCCAAGTCAGCTGCTGCTGAAACTGATCAGCGCTGATTCCAGGAAGCCTGGGGTAGAGCAACTCTGCCTCGGGCTTCCTGTAGTCAGCGCTGGTCAGTTTCAGCAGCGGCTGACTTGGGGACGCCTGGGGCAGAGCAGCTGGGGTGCTGCTGGGTTGCTCCAGTAGCACCGCTCCTCGGCGCTACTGGACCAACCCAGCAGAACCCCAGCTGCTCTGCCCCAGGCGTCCTGATTCAGCCGCTGCTGAAACTGACCAGCAGCGGCTGAATCAGGACCTGGGGCAGAGCAGCTGGGGTGCTGCCGGGTTGGTCCAGTAGTGCCCAGAGCGGCGCTGCAGGACCAATCGGCAGCGCCCCAGCTGCTCTGCTCCAGGGTCCAAAACAAAAGCCTGGTCTGCTGGGGGGGGGGCACACTAGCCGCGCCCCCCCCCCCCCCCCCCCAGCAGACCAGGGACACCGGGAGCAAAGCCGCAGCGGCAGCGGGGCGCCGCGCCTCTGAGGCTTTGCTCTGGCTTTGCTCCAGCAGACCAGGGGCACCGGGCGGGTTCCCGCGCTTCTGAGGCTTTGCCAGAGCAAAGCCTCAGAAGCGCGGGAGCCCGCCGCTGCTGCCGCTTCAGTCCGGGTGCCTGTGGTCTGCTGGGGACGGTCCAGGCACCGGGCTGGGGACCACAGGCACCGGGACTGAAGCGGCAGCAGCGGCGGGTTCCCGCGCTTCTGAGGCTTTGCTCTGGCAAAGCCTCAGAAGCGCGGGAACCCGCCCGGTGCCCCTGGTCTGCTGGAGACGGTCTCCAGCAGACCAGGGGCACCAGAGCAGCTTACGAACGGGGCTTTCTCGCCCCGGAGCTCGCAGGTAGCAATCCACTACCTCGACCTCCGGGGCGAGAAAGCCCCGTTCGTAAGTGTGGATCCGACATAAGTCGGATCCGCGTAAGTCGGGGACTGCCTATATTTTAATATCAATAGATAGTCAGTTGGCTACTGAATTTAATTATAATTAGGTTTTCATTGAGTAAAATAAAATATTCTAAAACTCAGGGGTTAACAATAAGACTGCTCAGATAACACTACAATCCCCATCCTTCATCTCAGCAATAGAGATGTTTGCTCAGACAGGAGGGAGAATGTACTACCCTAGAAGGGAGAGGGGGGCTGATATGTTCTCCATCTCAGTAGATGATGCGTTGTTATAGTGGTTGAACCAGGAAAATGGCCGCATCACTTTCAGAACTGGGGGAACAGAATAAAACATGTGGCCATAGATGCAGGAGCAGGGCCTCTCCTGTTCCTTGGATTCTTGCATCTCATGGGCTGTCTGGGGGCAACATCCTGAGTCCTTTGCCTCTTCAGCTACCCTGCCCTCTATTTGCAGATGGTGAACGGTGCTCCCCCAAAATAGTCA
Organism: Pelodiscus sinensis; assembly: GCF_049634645.1. Lineage (NCBI taxonomy): Eukaryota > Metazoa > Chordata > Testudines > Trionychidae > Pelodiscus > Pelodiscus sinensis. Next base: position 166,995,603 of record NC_134713.1, read on the forward strand.
AACCCACTGCATTTTGGAATCAGGAAGGATTTTTGTCCATTTGACCAAACTGGCTGTGGACCAGTGGTTTTCTCACTTTCTTTTTAGCATTGTGAAGGCATAGTGGGGTAAAGAAGAGGAGCTGGATGTCTGTATATAGAAGGATTATATAGAAGGGTTCAGTTTGTTGCAATATGTAGCTGAAGTTCAGAGCAGATAAAGGCTAAAAAGGCTAGCTCCAGAGATCAATGAGACTGAGGATTTGTATTGGAGGACCTATAAGGAAAATGGGATACCTGAAGTCTTTGTAGATCAAAGTACCACACTTTAGTATTCAGCACCTCCCTTGGGAGAAGGGGGAGATGAGAGGACTTAGAACTGAGCTCAGTCTAGGGATTCAGGCTGAAGCGTCTACCCTCAGTTAGTTGTTACATAGTAGGAACTTGTAACCCTGTACTACGTTCAGTTAAATGTCTGGAATGAGATAGTTAGGTATATACAACTCATATTTGTTGTTGATTAATAAAGCTGCAGCTTCTCCATTAAAAATCAACCCCAGTATCTGTCTTTCATTCATCTGAGAGTCCTGAGGCAACAAATCATATTATTTTAACAACTAGAAAGACATACCTTATCTTCTTGACTACGGAAATAGTAAAGAGTTTTTCCAACCAGAGTACACCACACTCTTTTGGAGTATCCATGTTTCACCTGAAATTACAGTACAGTTAGGTACAAATTATTTTTGTGACACGGGCCCAGCCAGCGAAGCTTAGATATATATTTCAACCTCTCAGAATTCTGATGGCTGGAATAAGGATTTAATGTAAAACATTAATATAAATATACAAATTTGAAATTGTGTGACTTTCTGTATTATAGGTATTACAATTAAAGACCATTCAAATCAGTTGTAGTTTTTCTATTTGGGTTTGGATCACGCTTTAGATAGAAAAAGCTAAAGAAATGAAAACTGAATGGGACACACAAACTACTACAGCTAATTAAAATACTGTAGTGATATAAAAAAAAATTAATGGAGATTGCCTATCTCCTAGAACTGGAAGGGACCTTGCAAGGTCATCAAGTCCAGTCCCCTGCCTTCACAGCAGGACCAAGTACCATCCCTGATGAATTTTTGCCCCAAATCCCTAAATGGCCTCCACAAGGATTGAACTCACAACCCTGGGTTTAGCAGGCCAATGCTCAAACCACTGACCTATCCCTCCCCCCCATGGGGGGGGTTGGGATGAGAGAAACCCCCTGGGGGTTAGTGCTTTACACGCAAGAATTTCCAAAAACTTAATGAAAACTGAATATCAAAAACATATGAGGAAGGCAAGTATTAACATGCCTACTTCCCAGAGAAATAAAAGCAAAGGTAGAAAGAGGTTATGTCTCGCAATAGGTCAGGAGCAGAAGCTGAGAGTTCTTGACTCCTTGGTCTGTTATCTAATGGTCAAATCAGAATCTTTCTCATGCTAACTTTGACTAACATGATTCCTCTGAAGAAATAAAAACTCAGCAGATCACTGGCTGATGAATAGAGAGGGTAACAGAGTAAAGTGCATTGTTGCCTGCTTTCCACAGATTCTTTGAGAAAATTAGCACAAGATAGTGCTAAGTGAATATCTGAGAAGTCTAGTAATAACACAATAGCCATGGGCACTTAAATGATTATTCTCCATTTATGAAATGGCATGAGTAGCGTTTACAATGGGGAAAGACATTTTAGAACCAGCAGTAAAGTTACTGTCCCAAAATTGCACAGGTTAGTGCAGACCGTTTCCTTATTCCTACCTATGCTTCAATTCTCATTAAACCATTGTAAAGAATAAAACAGTGGTACATTTTTTTGGAGAAAGCCATGAAGCATAATGCTTTTTCTCTGACATCACTGAAATAAAGGGATGCCTTTTTATTTACATGACCTAGATGGGAAATCATTATTCTGGCTCAATGGTTAACTTTTAAAATTATTAAATATTAGCAGACTTACCCTGTGTTGCCTGGGGCCTTCAGGATAGAGGGCTGATGGCATGCAGGTGCAGGAGTCAGGGCAGAGCCCTGGATCTGGGAGGGGAGGGGGGCAGGGCAGGAGGTTGAGGGTGGGTGCAAGTATGAGGGTTGGGGGTGAGGAGGGCCTCAGGATGCGGGGGAAGCGGGGTGGGCACCCAGCATGGGCCTTTTCTTTCCCCCCGGGCCCTCCTCACCTGGGGCATTTTCTTTTCCTCTGGCTGCCTGGAGTGTTTTCTCTCATCCCAACCCCCCTGGGGGCTAGGGGCATTTTCTCCCCTCCCCAGCCACCCACCAGGGGCGTTTTCTCCCCCCCAGCACTCCCCCTGGCTGCCAGGGGCATTTTATTTCCCTCCAGGTTCCCCTGGCCACCAGGGACATGTTTTCCCCCCTAGATCCTCCCAGCTCCCAATCCCAATCCAGCAGGGGGACTTCTCCTCCAACTCCCTCTGGCTACCAGGGGCCTTTTTTCTCCCCCCACCCATACCTCAGCACTACAGCCAAGGGCCGGGAAGGGGAAAGGGTTTGGGACGGGGGGCTATTTACCCGGTGTGCTTGCAGGCAAGATGGCGGAGCCCCAGCCCTACTGGCCACTCCCTTGGTGGTACAGCCACCAGTGGGGACATTTATATCATGTCCCACTGAACAACAGCCCCTCACTTTCAATGTTATGGAAAACAGTCCTTTTCGTGGGGCTTCTGGTTATCCTAGCACAACCAAACCCAGACATTGTTTTAAGTTAGGAGAAGAGGAAGCTGCATACCAAATTTGGTCGCCTTAGCTCTTACAGTTGAGGAGGAGTTTTTGAACAAACAGACTCACAGACAGATACACAGACAAACTCACTCTAAAGTATACATATAGACTAACATATTTACCGAGTGTTGCTTGAGTTCATAATTCAGGAATTTCATCAAATGTATTTTGTTTTTTCACCCCTATAAACTTTTATCATTCACTATGTTTTAATCAAAAAGGACTATACTCAATTTGATTTCCAACTCATTCTCTTTTAGTTTTCAATCTTTAAGCATTGATTTAGCTGTGCCAAAACAGAGCACTACTCCAAATTTCTCTGTTTTATCTCTTTTTTTTAAGGTTTATTGAGAAGCAATCCTATTCTAAGTTCATACTATTTTTCTGGCTCATCTTGGTTTCATCTTTCAATATGCACTCAGTTTTGTCAGTTTTCTGTATTGTACTTAATTTGGTGATTCTGTCTCTTTTCTGTTTGGTTTTATGAGATACAAACCCATTCCAGGCATAACCAAACCCTACATTGCTTTAAGTTATGATAAGAGACCAAATTTGATGGTCCTACCTCTTATTGTTTAAGAGGAGTCCTTGATCAAACAGACAGAAAAACCTCTCTAAAATATTTAGTAGATTTCAAAGCTTCACATTTTAAAATAAATAATGTAAGACAGTCTTGTGTTCACTCAAGTATCTACTGTCCCTGATGTTCTATTTATGATCCAAAGCAGCTGGTTTTAGATGAGCATCTGTAGCCAGACAGGAACCCCCCCTGTAACATCCATTTTTGCTTTCCTGGAGCATACAGGACACACAGAGCAGTAAAAGACTTGAACAGAAGGCCCTGGATATGCAGGCTGCTGTGACCCTGGATGGCTGTAAACAGAGATACGCCAATTGTTGACCAAGAGGCTGCCGAGGAGTGCCCTTTACTGAAACCTATATTGATATGAACACACACTGTCCGGGGGGAGGAATCTCCAGCCCAGTAAAAAAATGTCCAGTACTCACAATTTAGTTCTCTCTCTTGCAAGTGTAAATTAAGTTGAAACTCCCGTGTAAGAACTGGCGTCACAAAGACAGACCAACACAATTTGGCATCTTAGATAAGAAAGAGGGTACGGGCCCCTATGGGTATAAAGATGGGTCCAGCAGCACATTTACTCTGAGTGTCAATCTACTATCTATTTGCTGGTCGGGTTAGGTGTCTGACCTCCCGAGGTTCCACAGGGACACCCACCTCGTATTCGTCTTTCCTAGGAATTGAGGGACTGGCCCTGGCCTGATACGCTGGAGTCGAGAGGCACAGAAGGGGGTAAAAATTGTACCTGGATGTGATCCTTTGTCTTAAGTGTACACATAGACTTAGAGCTCTTTAAAGATTAAGCTGTCACTTGGTACCATTATTTCTATTTTCTATCTTTATTTCCTTTGTAACCATTTTTAAGATCTATATTTGCTAGTAGTTAAAAAATAGAGCAATAGCCATTGTAACCATATGATTTATAAGCAAAATTTCTTGATACCTTAAATAACTGCTTCTTGGAGCAGCTGGTACAGGAACCCACAAGGGGAGAGGCAATTCTCGATTTAGTCCTGAGTGGCACGTAGGATCTGGTCCAAGAGGTAACTATAACAGGACCGCTTGGAAATAGTGACCATAATATAACAACATTTAACATTCCTATGGTGGAAAAAACACCTCAGCAGCCCAACACTGTGGCATTTAATTTCAAAAAGGGAACTATGCAAAAATGAGGAGGTTAGTTAAACAGAAATTAAAAGGTAGAGTGACTAAAGTAAAATCCCTGCAAGGCGCATGGACGCTTTTCAAAGACACTATAATAGAGGCCCAACTTAAATGTATACCCCAAATTAAAAAACATAGTAGAAGAACTAATAAAGAACTACTGTGGCTTAACAACCATGTAAAAGAAGCAGTAAGAGATAAAAAGACATCTTTTAAAAAGTGGAAGTCAAATTCTAGCGAGGTAAATAGAAAGGAGCATAAACACTGCCAAATTAAGTGTAAAAATGTAATAAGAAAAGCCAAAAAGGAGTTTGAAGAACAGCCAGCCAAAAACTCAAAAAGTAATAACAACATGTTTTTTAAGTACATTAGAAGCAGGAAGCCTGCTAAACAACCAGTGGGGCCCCTGGATGATCGAGATACAAAAGGAGCACTTAAAGACGATAGTCATTGTGGAGAAACTAAATGAATTCTTTGCTTCAGTCTTCACGGCTGAGAAGGTCAGGGAGATTCCCAAACCTGACATGTCCTTTGTAGGTGACAAATCTGAGGACTTGTCTCAGATGTAAGTGTTATTACAGGAAGTTTTGGAATTAATTGATAAACTTCACAGTAACAAGTCACCAGAACCGGATTGTATTCACCCAAGAGTTCAGAAAGAACTCAAATGTGAAATTGCGGAAATATTAATGATGGTTTGTAACCTATCCTTTAAATCGGCTTCTGTACCCAATGACTGGAAGATAGCTAATGTAACGCCAATATTTAAAAAGGCGAGCCCGGCAATTACAGACTGGTAAGTCTAACGCCAGTACCGGGCAAATTAGTTGAAACAATAGTAAAGGATAAAATTGTCAGAAACATAGAAGAACATAATTTGTTGGGCAAAAGTCAACATGGTTTCTGTAAAGGGAAATCATGTCTTACTAATCTATTAGAGTTATTTGAAGGGGTCAACAAACGTAGACAAGGGGGATCCAGTAGATACAGTGTACTCAGATTTCTAGAAAGCCTTTGACAAGGTCCCTCACCAAAGGCTCTTACATAAATTAAGTTGTCATGGGATAAGAGGGAAGATCCTTTCATGGACTGAGAACTGGTTAAAAGACAGGAAACAAGGGTAGGAATAAATGGTAAATTTTCAGAATGGAGAGAGGTAACTAGTGGGGTCCCCCAAGAATCAGTCCTAGGACCAATCCTATTCAACTTATTCATAAATGATCTGGAGAAAGGGGTAAACAGTGAGGTGGCAAAGTTTGCAAATGATACTAAACTGCTCAAGGTAGTTAATACCAAAGCAGACTGTGAAGAACTTCAAAAAGATCTCACAAAACTAAGTGATTGGGCAACAAAATGGTAAATGAAATGTAATGTGGATAAATGTAAAGTAATGCACACTGGAAAAAGTAACCCCAACTATACATATAATATGATGGGGGCTAATTTAGCTACAACTAATCAGGAAAGAGATCTTGGAGTTATCACGGATAGTTCTCTGAAGACGTCCACACAGTGTGCAGCGGCAGTCAAAAAAGCAAACAGGATGTTAGGAATCATTCAAAAAGGGATAGAGAATAAGATGGAGCATGTCTTATTACCCTTATATAAATCCATGGTACGCCCACATCTTGAATACTGCATACACATGTGGTCTCCTCATCTCAAAAAAGATATACTGGCATTAGAAAAGGTTCAGAGAAGGGCAACTAAAATGATTAGGGGTTTGGAATGAGTCCCATATGAGGAGAGATTAAAGAGACTGGGACTTTTCAGCTTGGAAAAGAGGAGACTAAGGGGGGATATGATAGAGGTATATAAAATTATGAGTAGTGTGGAGAAAGTGAGTAAGGAAAAGTTATTTATTTGTTCCCATAATATAAGAACTAGGGGCCACCAAATGAAACTAATGGGCAGCGCGTTTAAAACATATGAAAGGAAGTTCTTCACACAGCATATAGTCAATCTGTGGAACTCCTTGCCTGAGGAGGTTGTGAAGGCTAGGGCTATAACAGGGTTTAAAAGAAAACTAGATACATTCATGGAAGTTAAGTCCATTAATGGCTATTAGCCAGTATGGGTAAGGAATGGTGTCCCTATCCTCTGTTTGTCAGAGGGTGGAGATGGATGGCAGGAGAGAGATGGCTTGATCATTACCCGTTCGATTCACTTCCTCTGGGACACCTGACACTGGCCACTGTCGGCAGACAGGGTACTGGGCTGGATGGACCTTTGGTCTGACCCAGTATGGCCATTCTTATGTTCTAAACTCCCCACAAAACAACTCTTATGGATTTGAATAAGCGTTGTTAAATGTTAATTGCTGGAAGGCTTCAATAGGCTACTGTAGCAAACCAATTCTACTCATTAGTACAAAATACCGATGATGCTGAGGTGGAGTAATGAAGCAGCTATTGTTAAAAGCAACAGAAGAATTGATTCATGTAACACTAAACTGAATTCAGGCAAGGTTGAAAATCCATGTGCATATCAAGTGACAAAAACAAGGAAGGCCTAGTATGTCTGTACAGTAGGGATGCTAACGTGTAGATGACTATATGATTAACCAATAAGCCTTGGGCTATCGGTTAATCCTGTTGACTACACGCATTCCCCCTCTCCATCAGAGCCAACAAGGGGGAGGGCGAGAGCAGGTGCCTGTGAGTAGCTGGCTTTAAGCAGGTTCCCCATGAGCACTGGATCCACCTGCCCCCTCCATCCCTGCACTGCTGCCTCTGATAGAGAGGCAGCAGCATGGAGGACAAGGGGGGGCAGGCGGAAGCCACTACATATGGAGAGCTGGGAAAGCTGGCTCTCCGCAGGTGCTAGCTTCTCAGACCCGCTTGCCCCTCCTTGCTGCCTCCTACAGAGGTGGAAGAAGTGGGGGCAGACAGGGCTGCTTGCCTCTCACTTGCTGCTTTCTCTTTCAGAGGCAGCAATGCGGGGAGGCTGCCACAAAGCAGATTCTGTCCACAATGAGGTCTGTGCTCCTGAGGACAGAGGCTGCTCCAGCATCCCACGGAGCAGCCTCTGTCCCTGGCAAGCCTGGGCCCACCGATGACAGAGGCTGCTTTGTGGCAGAAGCCTCGGTCTGTGGAGGGTATGAGCTCCCCACGAACAAGGGCCGCTGCTGTGGAGCAGCCTCTGTCCATGGGAAGCTTGGACCTCTGACATTGAGAGGGGCAGCAGGCGGAGCCGGTTTGCATGGGAAGCTGGTTTTCAAACTGGCTCCCCTTGTGGGCTGGCTTCTGCCTGCCACCCCATGCTTCTGCCCTAGATAGAGAGGCAGCAGCGTGGAGTGGCAGGGGGCTCCCCGAGAGAGGGGCTGGGAGTGCACTGGCTGCTGGCCCTACCCTCAGGGACTACCGAATAGTTGTGTAACCGCTAAAAGTCAATGCAGTTACACTACTGTTCAATTACTCACTAACATCCCTACTGGAAAGACCAACATCATATACTTGAATCTCTTTAATCCAGCAACCCTGAGAAGCAGAGGTGCCGCGTATGAGACCCAACATTTTAAAAAATGGGCTTAATTTTCTGATTGCTAGGTAAATAAATTGGGTCAGTCTCTGTTGTTCCGCAATTCCTTCGTGCTGCTCTGGAGGTGCAGGAGACAGGAAAGCAGTTTGATTTTGCCAACTGATCACTTTCCTGGCACAAAGGAGTGGAAAGATGGGGTAGAACTCACATACTCCCAGCTCCTGTACCACATATCCACCCAATCCTGATATCAATGTCGTCAGGAGCATGTACATGATGGAATCATGCTGAGCTTTGACCATTCCCTTCTCATGTATACTCCTTGGAGACAACTGTCAGCTGGCACAGGTTACTGTAGTGTTATGTTGTGACTTATAGGGTATGTCTACACTACCACCCTAGTTCGAACTAGGGTGGTAATGTAGGCAACCGGAGTTGCAAATGAAGCCTGGGATTTGAATTTCCCGGGCTTCATTTGCATATTGCCAGGCGCTGCCATTTTTAAATGTCCGCTAGTGCGGACTCCGTGCCGCGCAGCTACACACGGCACAGACTAGGTAGTTCGGATTAGGCTTCCTCCTACTACTTCCACGAGGAGTAACGGTAGTTCGGAATAGGAAGCCTAATCCAAACTACCTAGTCCGTGCCGCGTGTAGCCGCGCGGCACAGAGTCCACACTAGCGGACATTTAAAAATGGCAGCGCCCGGCAATATGCAAATGAAGCCCGGGAAATTCAAATCCCAGGCTTCATTTGCAACTCCGGTTGCCTACATTACCACCCTAGTTCGAACTAGGTTGGTAGTGTAGACATACCCATACAGGTTGGACCTCCTTGGTCCAGCATCCTTGGGAGCCAAGTTGTCCCAGATCAGGGAGTTTGCTGGACTAGAGGAGGTCAGTGCTCCCCTGCTGGCTGCCCCATGGCCAGCTCGTCTCTATGGAGCTTCCAAGGCTGGGGCTCCCCACCCTGCCGCTGCCCTGATAAAGCTGGCCCAGCTAAGGCTCCCTGCCCTGCTGCCCATCCACTGCACTGGGGGTTTCCAGAGGTTCCCCAGCTAGGGCTGCCCAGCCACGATGCCTCTGCGGGTTCCTCGGGGTTCCCCAGCCCCAGGCTGCCCGGAGCCGCTGCTACTGGGGGTTTCCCGAGGTTCCCCGGCCAGGCTGTTAGGCCAGCCCCACTGCCATCAGGGATTCCCCTGCTGGGGTCGGGACTCCCCGGCTGCCACCTGGCCCTGCCACCGGGGTTCCCCAGCTGGAGCTCCCAGGCAGCTGCATGGCCCTGCTGCTGCCAGGGATTTCCTGGTCAGGGCTACCTGGCCATCCCAGCCCCATTGCAGAGCAATATCCAGGTTCTCCAGCCACCACCGGCTCCGCTGCCATGGGCTTTAAGCCCACATGACCCCACTGACACTTGGGGTTCCCTGGCTGGGCCAGAGACTCCCTGATGCCACCTGGCCCTGCTGTTGCTGGTGTTCTTCTACCCAGCCACTGCTGGCCCAACTGGGATTCCGCAGACCCTAAATTCTCCAGGCTGGCTCTTGCTCCTGGGGCTCTTTGATCCAGCAACATCCGTGGCCTTGCTGATCCACAGATGTTGCCGGTCCAGAGAGTCCTGGATTTTGGAGGTGCAACCTGTAGTGGAATTGGTGCAGAGTTAGGCAGCGAATTACACACTCCCCACCAAGTGGAAACTTGGCACAGCAGAGAATCTCTGTCATTAAGGGCTCTTCCATTGGCACTGGTACAATACACAAACATATAGCAGATTTAATAAGAAGTTGGAAGGTCTCTCATTCTCGATAGAACAGAGGAGAATCTAAAAGGTGAAGCCCTGATAAACTGTGGTGGTTTCCACATTCCTGTGAATACTTTAATAATATATAGCCCAAGAACAATATCTAAATTTGATGAGTAAATTAACATTCATATAGTATATTCCCTCACTCTATATGGTCAAATTGAGTTTCCTCACTCTATTCTCATTATCCTGAAATATCTTGTTTAAGCTGCAGATGTTGAAAAAGAGAGAGCTTCTCTTACACAGATGTTTAAATTGAGGCATGTGCTGAACCAAGGCCCTAACAATGTGCAAACAGAGAATTCAGCGTGGAAATTACGGAATCACAAGGCCAAATGAGAAAGACTTGCCAAAATAGACTTTTATTACAGTATTAGAGAAGTAAGCAGTCCTTCTGGTTTATTCACATTGTAAGAGATGCAAACTTGATAGCATATCTACTTTAATTTATTTACTCTTATGCTAAATATTTATAGTGCTTATACTTTTGGATTTTAACTTGGCAAAAACACTTTTGTTGCCCTTCAAACTGCACAAATGCTGCAGACAGCTTAGATACTAGTGTACAAAGAAGTCCTTCGTAAGGATCCAATCCTGCTCCTGTTGAAGCCAACTGGAGTTTTTCCAATGACATGAAAGGAAGGACTGGTTGCTAAAATTAGTTTACTACACATGTTTTGTACAGTACTTGTGGCCTTTTTTCACTTAGGAATATTAAGCAGAAATCTTTAAAAAAACAAAAACAGAATAAGAATAGTTTGTTAGGGAGATAAGTGTCCCTACCTTGGTCAGCAAACCTTTCATGGCTGGTTTCACATCAGGCTGTATGAAAAGTGGACTAGCAGCCTGTATTTTAAGGACATTCTGCAGTACTTTGATCCATTCTTCTAAGATGTTGGGAGAATCTGCCGTCAGGTAGTAAGTTCGTTTTTCTGTGATCAACTGAATAGTGGCAGAAAAGATGCCTTCACTTCTAAGAATATTATGCATTTCAACTGGTTTAAAATACCCTTATTTATAGATATAAATTACTTGCAACATTTTTATCATCACTTTTCTGAAGAGAGCCTCTTAAAGGCAATACAGAGCAGATGGCCTAATAGTTGAAGAGACCTCATTTGAAAGGTCTCCTTATAGTAGATTACATGGAATTAATTAATTTTACCTAAGCTGAAATTGCAACAGATAACATGTGAACCAGTGGTTTCAGAGTTCTTGGAGAAAAAACCAACCTCTCAGGGTTACATGCTACAGGTAACAATCTTACCTGAACAAGAATATGAAAAAGGTAACCCTACAGAGTTTTTTCTATCTCTAATTTCTATGATTGAAACAATCCCTTCCCCTTCAGATGGAGGACACTCACTGCCTCCAAAAGCAGACACATTTGGAGGAAGGGTTACTTTGGGGGAAGAGAGGACCCTCTAAACATACAACAACACAATGAAGCACCTGAACTGTTTGTTTTCCATCCCCTCTTACAATGTGGCTGGATACGCTCAACTCAATTTGACCATGTGGCTTTCGAATTACATCACTCTGTGTGAAAGAATTAGAAAAAAAAAGGATTATTCATCTGTAATAGCAATAAAATAATGGTCTAACACATTTAAGACTTCATCACTTGAAGCAACCAGCACCTAACACAGGGGTGGGCAATTTGCAGCCCATATGCTGGATGTGGTTCACCAGAATTAGCCTAGACAGGCTAACCGATGCTTTATTGACTTGAGCATCTGCCAGTACAGCTGTTTGCAGCTTCCATTGGCCATGGATCACTGTTTCCAACCAACAAGAGTTGTGAGAAGTGGTGTCCTGGTCTGTGCTGCTTCTGACAGCTTCCATTGGCTGGGAATGGTGATCTGCAGCCAACAGGAGCTGTGAACAGCTGTACTTGCAGATGCTCAGGCAAGTAAAGCATCTGGCGGCCCACCAAGGGCTAATGCTGGAGAACCGTGTCCGACTCATGAACCACTTATTGCCCACCCCTGACCTAACAGATATAGTGTTCTCAAATCCCATGAGATAAGAGTTAAGGGTGCTCAACAACTTAAGGCACTGGGCCTTGTATTATGTAATATCTAATGTAGTAAAATAATTTATTTGTTCATCTGGCAATTTTAGAATCATGTAGAGGCATCAGGAACTAAATAGCAAACACACCACACATACTCACCGGAGATTTGTAGTACAATAACTCACCGCCTTTGAGCACAAACCATCGTCGCTTCCAAGCTTTTACTTTACCACTCATTTTTAACAAATATCCAGATTTTTCCAAAGGCTCCTGATTATTTAAAATAAAAGGTACGTAACACATTGTAGAAAGGTATTTTGCCAAAGAAAAAATGCCTACCTGGTACATAATTTTTACAACACTTTGTCATTTCATAGTACGCAAACCTAGTTTTTACATGCAATAACGTTAACATTCATAGGTGTAAGATAAAAAATATTTTTTTCCTGTTTTACACCTAGAGGTACAGAAATTTGCTCCAACTCACACAAAAAGAGCTAAGAATCAGACCTAGGACTTTTGATTCCCAGGCCTAGGTTCTAAGCATTATGCAACATTTTCACTAAATAATTATGAAAATATTGCCCATAAATCTTGCAATTTTAAAAATACATTTACTCAACCTCTTAACTTTTAGACCTGACTGAACACTCCCAGAGAATTGTAATTCAGCAGCTGTACACAAACTCACCTTCAGTGCAAACTCCAGCAAAATCAGGGGTGCTAATAGTCTATATAGGCCCCTGGGCAAGGTTTGTGAGGGGAGCAGCTTCATGCTCCTAGAAGGGGAGGGGCTTCAGGTGGAAGGGGCAAAGCTAGAGGTAGCCAGCTCTCCATCCTGTGCAGAGCACAATATGCGCTCTCCTCCTCCCCAGCCCTGAGAGCTGCACGGAGCACAAAGCACTCAAGTGGCAATTTAAAGGTCCCAAGGTTCCAGCTGCTGTTGTAGCTGTGGCTGGAAGCCCTGGGCACCTTTGACTAGCCAGGCCCCAAGGCAACTATTTCCTTTGCCCCTCCCTCCTTCCCCCTCCCGGTCAGTGGGCTTGAGCAAAATAAAGCTCAGGAATTTGCTCTATGAGAAAAGTGTCAGGAATTGACCAATATGGTCCTCATTCCCAATCAGCCAAATTGCTTGCATATGCAGGACACAGCCATTAATACAGGCTGTAGTAGGAAATACATATGGAGCCCATTAACCCACACTGTGAGTTTGGATTCTATGATCTGTGCAGCATGTGGACCCGCTGACCACACATCTGAACTGCCCACAGTCCCCTCCATCCAATGTGAGGCAGTTGCAGACAACCCATCTATGGCTGCCGTCTGTACTATGTACAGGGTAGTACAGAAATCTCACCGTCCCTGCTTCTGCTGAGCTCATCCCCCTCCATCTAACAAGGTCTGATTCTTTTAAGATGAGTTTAGGTAATTTACATGCAATAGGTTGCCTCAAGTGTCTGACTGATTAGAGTCAGCACATGGGTCATTTATGAAACTTAACATATTGCTGTTCGGAATCATCACATCGTGTGCCAAGCAGACTTAGTACTGAGCTTTGTTCACATTAGGCACAGAAGAAAAAATCCTATTATTCATTGCATAACTTTGGTACTCACATTTTTTCCATTATCACTAGATGAGGAACAGGTTTTAGGGAGTTTCTGCTCTGGCTCTGAATATTCTGTATCTGTTGAGTAGGCATCAGGAGGAATAGCATAGTCGCTTTCTGAGGCCATAGAAGACAAAGACACACCTGCATGAAAAAGCAAAAAAGAGGTCATATGTATATTTCTTCACCATCATATTTTAGGTAGGAAAAACCAGCTAGGGTGTGAAGGGAATAGCTGAGCTGGTAGTTGGTGACAAGCTAAAATATTAATAGCATTCTAGGGAGAGGGTTTAATTTTTCTGACAAGAATATTGTATGCAGTGCAACTAAATTAATTAAAAGTAATACAGAAGTGTTTATTTAGGAATTTGGAAATGCTCCCGGCATATAAACATAAAGAATTCAAGGAACAATGTGAAAAATGTCATGCTCAAGAAAATGATTAGATGCAATTTAATATTTACTGGCTGTAAAACATTCTTAAATATTAAGTTATTCACTGACTACAAAGCAGAAGATATATTGGGAGAAATTAAAAACCCTCACATGGCCTACAGCTTTCCCCTATTAGAAAATATTTATTTAAATCAGGGGTGGGGAACCTATTTTGGGTCGGGGTCCACTGACCCATAGAAAAAAATCAGTTGGGAGCTACACACAAGTGAGAAGTCAAAAAACAAAAAACAAAAAAAAAAAAAGGCAAACTCTCACCGACGTGGCACCTGCCTGAGAAGGAGAAAGACACTCTCCACATTCCCCTCACACACTAGAGCTTAGTGGGGCCCAGGCTAGTAGATTTTGTGTGCTCCAGTCCCACAATAGGTGAGGGCTCCCCAGTGCAGCCAGTGGCTTTGGCTCCCCACAGGCACTGGCTCCCATGAAGCCACCTACCCTCCATGCTGCTCTCTTCTCTCAGAGAGAAGCAGCAGCATGGGCAGCGGGGTAGGGAGGAGCTGGTACACATTGGAAGCAAGCTTTCAAGCCAGTTCCCTGTGCGTACCAGCTTCTGCAGAGCTGCCTGTCCCCCACATGTAAACGTGTAACCACTAATAATTACAGCAATTATACATTTATTTATACACGATTTTTAATACCCATAGTCAAAGCATCCATGTTTTAAAAAGGAGAAAGCAATTGTTATGAAGAATAAACATTGCACACGCTCAAAAATAATTTTAAGCCTCTCAAAATATTTGTTTTTATGGTTTCTGCCCACCTCGTTTCATGGCCCTAGGGCTACCTGGGCCACTTCTACTTCGAGAGTCTGATTCTGAGGTCTGTGAGCTGCACTGGGAGCTGTCTTCTTCCTCTGATCCTGAAGAGTCATCTAAGAATGGGCTGTTGCTTATTTGAGTTGCTTTCTACAGAAATTAACACACTCTCTTTGAAATTTTACATAAAATATACTATTTTACAGATGTACTTATTTTACTGGCTTTTAAAACTGCCTACAGCTGCAAAAGGCACTATAGACACCTACTGCAATAGAGATATAATTGCAATAATTAAAACAAAGCAAAACCAAACCAAACCCTTACCACCAATTATATAGATCAACAATAAAGGGTGGTATAAAAACTAAAAGTATTGGCACTAGCATTGTTACCAGAAAATCTTAATCAAAACCACCAAATTAACCCATCTTAAAAATACCTTAACTTTACCTTGTGCCCCAATACATATTAAAATTTCTCTCTGGTGGACCAGCAAAAGAACACAAGTATGCATATGATTATATTTCACTTTACAAATAAACTCATGGGCATGATTCAGCAGATGCATGCGATCTAAGTTCTGGTTAAAGCTGTGCGCTACTGCCTGTTAGAGAACCTGTGTTCTGTCAGACTGAGGTCAAGGTTGGCTGGCCCAAAACCATTGTGAGGCTTCTCTATAGGCCAGTGGTAGTAGTAGTTCACCAGGGTTAGGCCCTGGTGGGCTGCTGCCACTTATTTTTACCTGAACATCCACAGGTATGGGCGATTGCAGCTCCCATTGGCCAGGAACGGCGATCTTTGGCCAACCGGAGCTGCAATCCCCAGTATCTGCAGAGGCAAAGGTAAATACAGTGATGTAGGGGCCTGCCGGGGCTAACCTGGCAGACTGAATCCGGCCCATGGGCTGGTATTTTACCACAATTGCTGTAGGCCTCTATGAAATTAACACTGGAGGGATGTGCTAAAATGGGTCAGCCACTGATGCAATATTAAACATCTATGTAGAGGTGACTCCTCTTGTTGGCAGGAATGATTTGCACAGCAGGATAGGTGTGGGGTCACTCTTTGACAGAACTGTGTGTCTGCCAGTTTCATCAGGGGAAGGATATTCTACTCAACTACAAAATTTGGCTCTGTATGATGTGATCTTGAACATTAAGTCAAACTGTCCAAATAGTATAATATTGGTAAGTAATGGGCTTTGCCCAGGGGGCAATCACTAGCAATAATCTATAGCCGTGCTCCACATGCTACAGGAGAAGCTCTCCTGCAGCACAGCTCCATGGCATAAGGGGATAGGAATGGCCTTTACATGCTCTTAGCCCTCTACACAGCACTGGAACTCTACTGGCTCTACTGCATTTAGATTGTACGGAAGGTCTTACTTGGGTCCCAGGATTAAGCACACAAGTAGCGATACACAATTAACTCCCTCCTCTCCAACACCTATCTATTACAGGTTGAACCTCTCTGGTCTGGTAATGTCTGTGGTCTGGCATGATTTTAGTAAGCTGGTTGGCCACTTATCATGGTCCCTTAAAGTTTATTTACAGCCAGCAATCCTGGCTCTCCATGTTCTATGCTGTTATTTAACTCTTATTTACCACTAAATGTCTTTTTAGAGATGAGTAAGCTGTGGAAATGTTGTTAATGTTGCTAGACAATGTTGACCTCCTGTGGTTCAGCAAATTCTCTGATTTGGCACTAGTCAGGTCCCAATGGTGCCGGATTAGAGAGGTGCAACCTGTACATTATTTATGTTTAAGAGCATACACTTTTCAAATTGCCAAGAAGATTGTCAGGAAACAAATAATGCTCTTATTAGAGTCTGCAAGTTTCTGAAATAGCTTTGACATTGACACAAAGACTCTTCTAGACCTAAACTTGTAATTACAGCATTGCACATGATGCAGCTGTTTCATTAGTTAACAAGTGACAGGAAAACCAATAGAGGACAAATCACAAATTAACACAGGCTTGTAACACTTTATAAGCAACAACTTATTTTCAGGACATCTGACATATCCGTTACTTCTGGGTTTTTATGGTCTTTAAACATGATCTAATGACATATTTGGCAAAGTACCATCAACCATACAATGCCAAGTTCCTGAACGTGGAGCCTAACACTATAGATTTTCACACAACTTTCTTTTAAACAACAATAATTTTACCCCTTTCAAAATAGTGTAGACTGGAGTGGTCATGTTCTTGTATATCAAAGAAGTGTATAGTCCAGATATGGTACACGAAGCTATAGCAGCAGTACCTGAAATAAATAGCATAAACACAGTTCTTTAAAATTAGCTTCCAAAATTATTTAAAGCATTTCGTTGAACTTTGATGCCACACCATTGTAACTTTCTTGTCTTCACTAGAGTTATTCTTAAATTATAATGGAGTATGAGAAAATCATAATCAGGATCCTAGTCTTTTTGTAATTTAAATACATTCTCTCATCTTTGATGCCTCATTACATAACCTTTGGCAAGCATTCCAAAGAAAGTCATAATCCTTTATTCACTATAATGTAGGAGTGGGCAATAATTTTTGGCTGGGGGCCACTCCAAGATTTTGGAAAGTGGTCAAGGGTTGCACTTTTCTGTGGAGGATGTGCAGGGTTTGGATGGAAGTTGGACAGAGAAGGGTGCATGGGGTAAGGAACTGGGATGCAGGAGGTGATGTGAGGTCTAAGAGGAAGTATGGGCAAAGGAGGGGGTTGTGACCTGGGTTGGGGATTGGGGTGTAGGGTCAGAGAGGGGGTATGCGTGCAGGAGAGGATTCTGACCTGGGAGAGGGGCACTAGGAGCAGGGTGAAAAGTCTGGGAGGGAACTGTGACCTGGGAAAAGGGGGTGCAGATCACAGAGGGTGTGGGTGGTGACTTGGGGCAAGGGAATGGGGTGCAGGGTCTCGGAGGGTGTTTGGGTGCAGGAGAGGATTCTGGCCTGGTAGAGGGGCGTAGGAGGGGCTACAGGGTGTGGGAGGGAGTTGTGACCTGGGGCACGGGGGTGCAGAGGGTTTGGATGGTGATCTGGGGAGGGCGTTGGATGTAGGAGGGGCTGGGGTGCCAGAGGCAGGCTCTGGCTGGGAGGCACTTACCTAAGCCAGCAGCCCTGCAGCACCCTCAAAGCAGGCTGGGTTCCCTGCCTGTAGCAGCCACAAATCACTTAAAACTGCAAGCTGCAAACCCCACATGGCTCTCAATTCCAGGAGGGCAAAGAGACTTGCACAGATCCCATCCTCTGGGCCAATCTCTCAGCTCTTATTGGCTCGCTGTTTCTAGCCAATATGAGCTGAGATATTGACTGTGGTCAGTTCCTATTGGCAGGTTGTTTCTGGCCATTAGGAGCTGAGGGTTGGGCTGGGAGATCACATGAAGCTTCCCCCTCCCTGCAGAGCAGAGCTTTAAATGTGTGGACTGAGCTTTAAATCGCACAGCTATGTGCCTGGGGGTCCCGGCTGGGTGGTCTGTGGGTTGGATACAGTGGCTTCCTGGCCCGGATCCAGCCTTGAGCCATAGTTTGCCCAGCTCTGCTATAATGAATACATACTTAAGAGGCAAGCATTCAAGAGTAGACAATAGAAATACTGGAAGGTTAAATTTGTTTTACCCAACTTTAAAGAAAAAAAAAGAAAGAAAATTCATATTTTAGAGGAGACTGGGACATCTGGTCCCTTATAAATTACAATAGAGAGAGGATTTTGGCTATCGGTACAAACACTCACTTACTTTTGTTAAAAGAGTCCATGTTGAAAGCTTCAGACATTCGTAAACCTGACTTGGCTACAGCATAAATTCTGCTTTCCTAACATAAAAGCAGAGATGTTTACAGCAGATATTATAAAATTAAAGATATTTCTTCCTCAAATCTTCCCTTTGCCCTCACACTGCTGTAAGTATGTAATATAACAGTGGTATCAATGCTGGCTGAAACGTGACATTGTCTACTTCACACACCAGATCAGTGATCTCTTTCAACCTTTTCCCATACAAGACTTGCCTGTGTACTAAAGAGTTCTTTGTTTTTAATACTAAAATTAGTTTGTCAAAATTCTCCTAAGTTGTCATGGGATAAGAGGGATGGTTCTTTCATGGATTGGTAACTGGTTAAAAGACAGGAAACAAAGGGCAGGAATGAACGATAAATTTTCAGAATGGAGAGAGGTAACTAGTGGGGTCCTCCAAGGGTCAGTCCTGGGACCAATCCTATTCAACTTATTCATAAATGATCTGGAGAAAGGGGTAAACAGTGAGGTGGCAAAGTTTGCAGACGATACTAAACTGCCCAAGATAGTTAAGACCAAAGCAGACTGTGAAGAACTTCAAAAAGATCTCACAAAACTAAGTGATTGGGCAACAAAATGGCAAATTTTGTGTGGATAAAAGTTTGTGTGGATAGAAATTTAATGTGGATAAAAGTAAAGTAACGCACATTGGAAAAAATAATCCCAACTTTATATACAATATGATGGGGAGTAATTTGGCTACAACTACTCAAGTGAAAAATCTTGGGGTATGTCTACACTGCCACCCTAGTTCGAACTAGGGTGGCTAATGTAGGCATTCGAACTTGCAAATGAAGCCCGGGATTTAAATATCCCGGGCTTCATTTGCATGTTCCCGGGTGGGCGCCATTTTTAAATGCCCATAGTTCAAACTACTTGATCACGGCAACATGCGGCACGGACTAGGTAGTTTGAATTAAAGCTCCTAATTCGAACTACCTAGTCCGTGCCGCGTGTTGCCGCGGTCAGGTAGTTCGAACTACGGGCATTTAAAAATGGCGCCCGCCCGGGAACATGCAAATGAAGCCCGGGATATTTAAATCCCGGGCTTCATTTGCAAGTTCGAATGCCTACATTAGCCACCCTAGTTCGAACTAGGGTGGCGGTGTAGACATACCCTCGGAGTTATTGTGGACATTTCTCTGAAAACATATACTCAGTGTCCAGTGGCAGTCAAAAAAGAAAATAGGATCATAGCAGTCATTTAAAAAAGGGATAGAGAATAAGACAGAAAATATCTTATTGCCTCTATATAAAACCATGGTACACCCACGTCTTGAATACTGAGTACAGATGTGGTCGCCTCATCTAAAAAAAGATATATTGGCATTGGAAAAGGTTCAGAAAAGGGAAACAAAAAATAATTAGGGGTTTGAAATGGTTCCCATATGTAGAGAGATTAAAAAGACTTGGATTTGTCATCTTAGAAAAGAGGAGACTAAGGGGGGGCTATGATAGAGGTTTATAAAATCATGACTGGTATGGAAAAAGTGAATAAGGAAAAGTTATTTACTTATTCCCACAATATAAGAATAAGGGGTCACCAAATGAAATTAATACGCAGCAGGTTTAAAACAAACAAAAGGAAGTTTTTCTTCACTCAATGCAGTCAACCTGTGGAACTCCTTGCCAGAGGATGCGATAAAAGCTAGAACTTTAACAGGGTTCAAAAAAGAGCTAGATAGATTCATGGAGTTTAGGTACATCAATGGCTATTAGCCAGGATGGGTAGGAATGGTGTCCCTAGTATCTGTTTCTCTGGAGGTGAGTGACAGGGGAGGGATCACGTGAAGATTACTGTTGTGATCCCTCCCTCTGGGACATCTGGTATTGGCCACTGTCAGCAGATAGGATACTGTGCTAAATAGACCTTTGATCTGTCCCAGTATGGACGTTCTTATGTTCTCCTCCTGCTTAGGAGAAGTAGGAGAGAACATCTATTATTCTAGCATAGAATGTCATCTGTAAAAGCAAGTTATGCAAGTAGCTATTTACCAAAAGCTTTTCAAATTATAGTAGCAAAAACCGATAATGAAAAACTTCCCATGAAAAGTATACTTCATCTCTGACCTTGCCCTCTCCCCTGGCAACAATAAGCCAGTTACTTGTATTCCTGTATGATTCCAGATTCTTCATGAGGTGAGCATAACAAGGTAGAGAAAGAAGACTTTTCATTCTCAGGTTGAAAGGAGATGACTTAGATCTAAATAATTTTAAGAAAAGGACTAAAACAAAGAATTAAAATTTGACCCTTTGTGTCATGATGTAAAAATTGTATATGAATTCTCTTACATTTTAAAACAATGGATTAATGGAAGTGTAAAATTAATGGAGTTTACAGTTCTTCTGTAATCAATAAATTACTACTGCTACAGATTATGAAATTCCTCTGAACAACCAACAAGATTAACAACTTCTTTAAATATGGTCCATTGTGCCAATATATATTTACAATTCTTTAATTCACAAATTAGTGGCCTGAATTGTATTGCTGAGTTGTTAGAGCAAAGGACTTGGAACCAGGAGTCCTAAGTTCTATGGTGTAACGTAGTGTGGGCACCTTGCTGGTTGCTAGGCTTGGGTTGTGAGTGACCTCCACTGGCTGCTGGCTGCAGCACGGCCCAGCAGGGCAGGGGATGAGTCATTATGCAAGGGGGCTTCGAACCTGTCTGACCAGTTATCTCCCAGGGAGCGGAACAATGGGAAGAAGGGGAGTAGAGCCCTGGCTGGGGGCAGGGCTGGGAGTGAGCGAGTTAGGTTTCTGGTTGGTATCATGGAGGAAGCAGCCTAGGCAACGGGCTGGGATTTAGGAGCCCAGGCGCCCTCATCTCAGGGGGGCTGAGGCATCCTAGGCCTGCCCTGTAACCAGATTACATCTGTGCTGTGCTGTATCCTGGAGAAACAATAAACTCCCTCTATTCTCCTGGCTGGTGGAGTCTGTCCGTGCCATTACAGGGGTGCAGCAGATGGGAAAACCCCAACGTGCCATCATATATGTCATAAAGAAAAGTCAATACTTAGAGTTATTACCTAGATGTGTGCACACCAATGAGAACATGAAAATTCGATATGACTGTTCAAAAAAATGTTTCTCAATAAACAAAATAATGGCCACACATTTTTATATGGCATTTTCAAGACAAAGAGCTCATTAACCCATGAATAGGAGAATGGTTGTTGAACGTATGCACTTTAAATATTTCAATTATATGTTTTACTCCGTATTCTTTTGCTAGATTAAAAACACAAGACGCTAGAATAGGTGTTAAAACTGAACTTGCTTCTGAGGAGTTGATAATCTCAACTGATGTTTACCCAACAAATCATATTCCCCCCACAGACACAGGGAATGAGAAAGGTAGAGGAGAAAATACAGTAAAAGCAACAAAATGAACTAAATGAGTAAAAAAAATTAATTGTATTTACCCAGGAGGGGAATCGATGCAGAGGAGGGGTAGGGGGCTTGTTGCTAATTGCCTTCCTTGTTATATCACTGGACTCCTGATCTTCTTCACCCTGTGCCTCAAAAGAGTCATAGGTAAATGTACCATCAAAATCAATCTCCATTTTCTCTACAATGTCAGTATTTTCTGCATCCACCAAGTCAATATCTGTTTCCTGAGGTCTCAAGGGTCGTATCATGCTTATAGCATTTCTATTTCTATCAAACATTCTGTCAGAACTGAGCTGGGGTTGACTTAAGTGCTTTTTTGCCAATGCTACACTTATACTAAAAACATTGGGAGTCCGTAACTTTGGAGGTGGCAAATTTGATGACGAATTTGATTGTGTCACACACCGAGAATCTGCTGTAGGTGTCAGGACTGGATACTTAAGTGCTAGAGCAGAGATTAAAATTGAACTTGGGTTATTTGCTTTACTAGATGAGGATGAACAATCTAATCGCTGAGACTGAAATTTCTTATTCAGTTCATCTGAAGATCTATCTTGTTCTTTTCTACCTAAACACTCAGAATTGCTCTTTCCAAATGGATTGTTCTGACTTTTCCACTGACATCCATGCTGCCGGGAGTACAGCTGATTGTGCTCAGATTTCTGAACTGCAAAGCTGTCCTCTTCACATAGAGAACTACTATCGTCAGATGCTGTCAAATACATTTCACTCCCAATTCTGCTGTATCTTGCACTTTCTTCAGATGTCTGACTTGAAAGGGTAGAAGCACATGTGGATTTTGGTCTTTTATCATGTCCTTCATCTTCATCGGAGCTCCAGTCACTTCCTAGTGTGCATGTGTTCTTTGGTATACTACTATCTGTATCTTTTGATGGGTAATTCGTTCTTGAATTTTTATTTTGTTCTGATCCACAGGTGCTTTGATGCAATGATCTCTGACCTTTATTGCTCTCATGTGCAAGAGCAGCCAGGGATGGTTGCTGGAAGTTTTTCTCTAGAAAAGAAACATATAAATTTGATAATAATTACTTTTAATAAAGTTAGCTGTTAAAACAATTTGTAATCAGAACTGCAATATAGTTAAAGTTAAATTCATTTAATTTGTGGTGTATGTTGTAAAAATAAACCAGAAGGAAAATACTGGACATATTCTGAATTGTCAGTAGGGACAGTGAAGAATATATATTTGAAAGAAATTAGAAATGATATTTACCAAGGAACTGTAACTAAAACCATTCTTATATTTAGTGGTCTATCCAAAAAACTCAGAATAATAATGATGGGAAGAAAGGAAAGCAAGATGTGCCAAACTTTAAAAGAAACCAGATATGCAAGAACTTTTATTTTAAGGACACATGCATTTATCCATGTTAATAAATCTTAAAGAATACAAAGTTTTTTTAAATGTAGGAAAGAAAGTGTGAAGATTACATTGAGAATTAAAATATTCAGAGTTTTTTTATTTATTATAATTAGAAAACTCATTTTAATGCCACGTTTTAAATCCCAATGCTAAACTCTTAAGACCCACTGATGTTTCAAGAAAAATGTTTAGGAAAAGATATTTATTGACTGTAACTCTTTCCCCCATTTTTGTTATTACATTAAAACATGATCTTTTAGAGTAAATGTAAAGCACTATTTAGTGGATAGAACAGGATACTTGGACTCTAGAGAGTAGATTCTGTTTTTGATTCTGATATGTTGTCCTTCAGTTTCCTCATCTATAAACATGAGATACTCACCCGTGTTTGTAATGCACTTGAAGATCCTTGAATGACAGGGTCTGTATAAATATTATTTGTCCCAATGGCTCATTTCCTATCAAACCTCAATTTTCTATTTGGAACATGACAATTAGCAGCTGTAAAGAAATTATGATGTAACAGCAATGTTTTAAGACAGAGATGGGGAACCTAAGGCTTTCCAGAGTCTGGCCCCTGAGACTTGGGTCTTTCCTCCTCCAGCAATGAAGTTGGTGCTTCAGGGAGTGTGGGGAATGTCTTTCTCTTTATCAGTCAGGTGCCATATAGGTGAGGAGATTTTTGTTTTGTTTTGTTTTTTGCTTCTCACTTGAGTGCAGTCCCCGACAGATTTTTTTGTGGGTCAGCGGTCCTTTACCTAAAAAGGGTTCCCCATCCTTGGTTTAAGACTTCAAATAGGGAATAAGAAGCAGGATCCACCATCATATTTTCTCAGAGAGTCATGGTCTCCCTGCTGCTGCAAAGAGGAAATAAACTATACTGAGTCCCTATCTGCAACAGTTTTTTCACAGCGTATTGGCATAACTATATAAAAGGGCATATTACGGGGTGGGGGGGGCGGGAGAGGGGAGGAAGGCACAGAATGGATTTGAGATGATGCAGCTGCAGGAAATGGTGGTAGAGGTAAAAGTGGTAGGGCCTGTCATATGCGCCTGCTTCTTTGACTAGTATTCAGGGGAAGCCATTACCTAACACATTTTAATTACAATAAGGAGAGTTTATCTTGCTGACCTTAGGTTTAAAATCGGCATTAGGACAGCAGGGCTAACATATAGAAAATGTATCAAAAAAGTGATGTAAAAACTTAGAAGGATGTCAGAGTTAACCAGATAACTGGTTAACCGATAAGCATTAGCTTATCAGTTAACCTTATTGGTTAAACTCCTGGCCACTGCAGGAAGCCTACAAGTTTGGCAGCACCAGCACGCCCCAGGAGCCTGCATGGCCAGCAGCCACTGGAAATCTGTAGGGCCAGCAGTCTGTAAAGTGTTTAACTGTGTAACTGATTGAATTTCTATCAGTTACATTGGTAATGTTTTTAAAAATTTTTTACATCCTTAGTGATTATTCAGTTTAACATCTTCCTTCATGAACTTTAAAAAGAAGTCTTTGGAAGTTACACCCTAATCTTGCAGTTGAAACCAAAGGAGTAGAGCCCTACACCTATGCAAAGCCCAGAAAACTTGTGGAATTCTGCAAACTCAGAAAGTGTGCCACAGCAGATAAAATGGGAAGACTGAGATCTTAACATTGTTAGATGCTCTTCCTACCTAGAGTAAGTTAATTAAGAGCCTAGGCTGAAAAATTAATAAAATGAAGAATTAAATCAAGTAATATGTATCAATTTAAAAATGGATTAAAATATACTTAGATGGATTTCATTATTTTTTTCTTGTCAGCTAACAGGTCTGAGTTTATCACCTCATTACAGTTAATTTTACAACCTCTTTTGAACTACAGGGCTATATCTTGTTTTCTGCTATTATTTAAATAGATTAACACTATAAACTACATTGGAATAACCTACTCCAAAGCTCAAAAGCAACCCCCCTTTAAAGGTTACAGTAGTGATCTATTAGCATATGCTCAAGGCAAAATATTTAAGGTATATACTAATGATACAGCCTCTAATAATACAGACTGCCATGTAAGAGATGAGTGTGAAAACAAAAGCTACACAATACCATTTTTTAGTTCTTTTTATCCCATTTTGAAGAAAACAGTTCATGAACATGCATTTAAAGAAAATTTAATTTTCCACTAATTTGTTCTGAAATAAAATTAGATCAGGGTTAAATTATCTGTTATTACCGTCACTTAATTCTGATTCTTTAGATGAAGATTTGCTTATTTCATCAAATTTAATAGCTTGCTGTGAACTTCTTGCTCTGTTCATAAAGCATCCAAAAGTCAAACTACTTAGTCGCTGGCCTTCCCCAGGTTTGTGTGTTGAAGGGACACACTTCTTCCCCTTACTTTCTGCATATGTAACAAATCATAAATCTAGGGTTAGCAAGTTATGACAGCATTTGCTAATAGGTTTTATTCTTACACAGTCTTAAGTGGTAGTATCATTTTTTAAAACTGTAATAAAACAAAATATTTTATGTTAGAAATGAAAACCTTCTTGAAATTCTTTCTAGACCAAACTAAATTTCCACTTACTAAGAAACACAATTCTCCTTCTAGAAAGTAGAGGGAGGAAAATAATTTTTTACAATAGAAAGATGTGTTTTGAGAGAGAGTAAAAAAGATAATAACCATAAAGTCACAGCAGAAAAACCTTGGGTATTATGTTTTCTGTTCAACCTATGTATCAATCCAGGAGATACCCAAATGTGATGAAGGCAGACCAACTATAAACATGCTAGAATTTAAATGGTTTTCAAGTTTCTTCAGATTTTCTGGGCTAATTGAGAAGGATGAGTCTAAACTTAAACTTAGGCTCAACCTTCTGACATTTTCTAAAAATAAGTGGGATATCTCTTTTCTATAAAAGGAAAGTGTTCCATAATCATAAGCAGGAAACCTTTAGTGACAAAAACTATAGGCTATGTCTAGATTACGGGGGTTTTCTGGGATATCGGAGATATCCTGGAAAAGCTCCGCCACAACCAAGGAATGCTGGCTCTTCCGAAAGAGGGGTTTATTCTGAAATGTGGCCCAATGTAAATGGGCCAAATTTCTGAAAAGCCTCTTCCGAAAAAACTATCGGAAAAAGGTACACAAATCGTGGAGCATAATTTGCATACCTTTTTCCGATAAAGCCCCCCAGTGCAGATAGAGCCATAGGGTGTGTCTAGACTACTGAGTTTTGTCGACAAAAGTGGACTTTTGTCGACAAAACTATACCAGCGTCTACACTACCGCTGAGTTCTGTCGACATAACGTCGACAGAACTCAGCAGTTTTGTCGACGCTGGTAAACCTCATTTTACGAGGCATAACACCTTCTGTCGACAGAGTTCTGTCGACAGAAGGTGTTATTGCCTGTAGGGTTGCGTCTAGACTACAGGGTTCTGTCGACAAAGCAGCTTGCTTTGTCGACAGAACTCAATGTGTCTGGATGCTCTTTGTCAACAGAAGTTTTGTCGACAGATACTGTCGACAAAACTTCTGTCGATAAAACCCGGTAGTCTAGACGTACCCATAGAGTGATAACTTTAAAAAAAATGGTGACTCTCAAACTAAACATGAAAAGAGAAATACAAAGACAGAACTGTCAAGATCTTTGAGCTATGGGTCTCAAACAATGGCTAGAGAAAAAGGCAAAACTGAATTAGATACCGTATGGTACAAAATATAGCCACAATGTGGATTTGCTGGATCACCAGGAGATAAAAAGAGAAATTAAGGAAGACAAAGGACATTATTAAGAAACTACAGTGAAAGCTTTGTTATCCACTCTGTTAACCAGAAACTATTTTAACTGGCATTTCCCATAGCCACACCACCATTACATCTTCAGGTGCATGTGCCTGTCCAGCCAGCCATTGTGGGGCTTCTGGTAGCCACCAATGCCAGCTGATGTCATCAGCAAGTACCTTCTTCCCCCTGCTGGGAGCCAGATCTGCTGGTAGGGGGTAGGGGCAGAGCAATAAGCTTTGTTATCCTGCACATTCAATTAACCAGCAACACCTATTCCCCATGAGTGCTGGATAATAAAGTGTTCACTGCACACGGTTTCTTTGCATCTGTCTTCACTATGAAGGATGATACCTACTCCAGAATTTCTCTTTTCTGGTAAAAAAGACAAAATACTATCAGACATTGAGATGTCAGAAGAAGTTCTGGAATAAATTGATCATTTAAAAAATGAATTCCAAGGCCTGAGTGTTATACATTGATCAGTACTGCATCAGCCTAAGTATGAAATGGCTGAACTGCTAGCAAAAATATGCAATTTCATTAAAAATGGCTACTCTGCTAGAAAACTTGGATTTTTAAAAAGTCTGGGAAATCTGGGAAAATACAAACCAGCAAGCCTTGTATTAATCCTGGTCAATGGATTGAAACAATCATTAAAAATAGAATAAAACATCTGAAAGACCATGATCATTGATATAATAGGATCTAACCAGAATGTTTTTGAAAAGAGAAATTGTGTCTCCTCTCTTCTCTTAGGGTTCGTCCACACATCATCCTAAGCTCAAAATAATTCATTTTGTAATTGGGCACTGTCTATACAGCACCAAATTTCGAAATAACTTGCTATATGAAATGCCCCTTAGCCCTCGTGGAACAAGGTTAACCAGGGTGTCAAAATAAGCCACCCGTTATTTCGAAATCTATTTCAAAATAACGGGCTGCTTCAATAGATGTGGAATAGTTATTTCGGGATTCTTTTGGTATCCCGAAATGGCTCTGTAGTGTAGATGTACCCTTAGAGATCTGAGGATGTCAGTAAAGTAGTGGATAAAGAAGAACCAGTTAACACAATTTATTTAGATTCTCTGAAGGCCTTTTACAATATCCTTCACCAGACACTACTAAAAAAGCTAAGTAGTCAATGGTTAAAAGGCAAAGTATTGTCATGGATCCAAAACTAGTTACGAGACAAAAAAATTAAGGGCTAAGCAAGTCAAAGGGAGGAGATGAAACAATAAAACATCAGTTTCTTCATGGCAAAAGGTTAACATCTTGGTGCCTCTAGGTTTCATACTTGGTCCAGATTTATCTAATATATTAAATAATCATCTGAAAAGAGAGTTGAGTGGTGAACTAGCAACATTTGTGATTACAAAAATATTTAGATTAGTCAAGTCCAGGGAGGACTGGGAGGAAGTTCTGTAAGAATTAAAGAAGGAAGGTGAACTGGCAACATGATGGCAAATGAAATTCAGTGCTGAAAAATGCAAAGTAATGCATATTAAAAGGAGAAAAATTAAATACTCAGACATCTTGCAGGATTCTTAATTAAATATATCAACTCAGCAAAGGGACCTGGGTTCACTGTAGACTAAAGATGTAAAAATTCCTAAAAAATAGTAACTATGTAACCAATTCAAATTAAATAGGTTACACGGTTAAATGAGACCTTCTGGCTCACGTGCCCATGGGCTGCCATACTCACTAGCGTCACAGACTGCTGTCTTCTTTGGCTCCTGCCCCACCGCCCCAATGACCTGTCATCCCTGCTGGGTCCCGGAGCTGCCAGCCCCATGGGAGTTTAACCATTAACTGGAAATTTTAAGCACCAGCTTATTGGTTAACTGGTTAAACATTTACATCCCTATTGTAGACAATTCCAATGTGTGGAGATGCAGTTTAAAAAAATAAATCGGATCTCTCATCTTCAGCATGGAATAGACTAGTGGACCAGTTTCACACTGATATTCATCTATCCTTTAATGTTTCAAAGTCCAAAAATCACATATTTAAGCAAGTCAAAGGGAGGATATGAAACAATTCAACCCAATAGGATTATTGGCAAAGCTTATTTAATTTAAGAAAAAGTGCATACATTCCAAAACAACTGCTTCGTTTATAAAGGTCAAAACACTTCTTGCCTTGCTCATTCACATATAGTCCCAGCAAAGTCTCAAGTCAAAGGATCCATGGAACAAATTCCCATTAAAATCCAGGTATTCCATGAGACTATGCAGATACATAATGCGAGCAAGATTTATACCTAAGCATTACTACACAAAACGCACAGCACATTTCAAAAGACTTGTGCTATTTACCTTGCAGTTTAGACTGCATTGTTCTCATCTCTTCATTTTGGTTTTGATTGATTGAGCGAAGATTCTGATTTTCTACCTCTAACTGAAAAGATAGAAATTTAAGATCTTCCATTAGTGAAACAATTTTTCAAGTTGTAACATTGTGAGGGAAAATGTTCTTGCCATTTCCTTTTGAGCTAAATAAGAGCACTAGCAGATCTAATCTTAATGGAGGCCTAATATTATGTATTTGTTTATTCAGAATAGTATGCATTTTCAATGATAAACATTCTTCCTACCTTTATACTTAAAGTGCATAGCCATTTACGTAGCTCTATGTATATACAAAATGCCTATATATAATAATTCACATACTAGGTACTAATATATTTCACTTTACACTAGACTGGATTTTTACTTCAATGCACTTTCAATTATCTTTAAAACATGAGGGTAGGGGCAAATGCTGAGTGTCAAAAAGGGCAGCCTGCAGTCCCAGAGGACCTTTTATTATCCCAAGTGAGAGCCAAGGAAAGACAATGGGTCATCCTTGTGTCCTCCATACTCAGCAATAGCAGGTTTTAAGCACAGGCAGTACCACCCCAAAACCATCCAACATGTAGCTTTGCTCACATGAATACTTTGTGCAACTGAAGGGAAAGAGGGAGGCACAGCACTCATCCTAAGAAGCCCAAGAGTGGTCATCCCCATGCTAGTCTAATTGAATCTCCTTTTCTCTCATGCCTCTCCTGAGACAGGAAATTTTGAAGGATTTCCCCACTACCACCCTTTAGGCCTAATAAATAGAGCACCACGGGACGATGGTAGACATTTTTTCACTGGGATCTCTCTCCTTGTATGACACAAACTCTAATCTGTTACACTTTGTTCATTGTAGTATCATAGGAGACATACCTCATGGAGCTTGATTGTCACCCATTCTTTTATTTTAGCGGCTTTTTCTTCTATGATTTTTGCCTCTTGTATTCTGATTTGCT
Source organism: Pelodiscus sinensis (assembly GCF_049634645.1). Taxonomy (NCBI): domain Eukaryota; kingdom Metazoa; phylum Chordata; order Testudines; family Trionychidae; genus Pelodiscus; species Pelodiscus sinensis. The sequence goes on from NC_134713.1 coordinate 167,025,848, forward strand.
TCTGAAATAGTAAGACAAAATATACTTTCCAATCTTATACCACTCCATCTAAGGAACATCTTAGAATGCAAATTCCATAGACTACTTCTAGCTATGTTCATCTCAGTCTCTTTGCCACTAGCATAATTAGCACAAGAGTTGGTAAATTCTTTGAACAAATGCTTCATGGGATTTTTCACATGGGCTACTGTTGTACACCATAAATTAAAAATCTCTCTCAAAGGGAGACCTGGAGAAAAAATGTCCCCCCACAGTACATTCTATATGTGAATCAAATGTTCTTACAAAGGAAACAATCTCAATTCGATAATCTCACTCCGGTGACCCACTCTAACAACTGAAATTTTTTTTTCCCCATAGACAACTCCGTCTCATTCCCACCTCCTGCAAGGAAGCCAGCTGAGTTTGCTCCTCAGACTAGAATAGTAATTTAACATGTGTTGTATTATCTTTATAGTAGCAGGCAATTAATCAATGAGAAAGAGTTTTAAACTTTTTTCACTTATACCACTCTTTACTTTTTTATATGCACAATTAAAAGTCTATAAATAACATTTCTTTTGGTCTCTGAATTATTCCTAACCTGTTCTTCAAGTTGTTGCTCCAAGTTTTGTATAATGTCATCTTTCTCCTGTAGCAGAGTCTCCAGATCTTGACACCTCTTATACAATCTGGTCTCCAATTCGCTGGTCTGAACATTAGCTGCTTTCAATTTTTCTTCCATAATCTGCACCTAGTCAGTAGGTGAAGCATAACACCTCAATAAACTTTAATAATTTAATCATAAAAGTTGTAATAAAATTTACTATACATTTAGGGCCTAACCCAGTGTTGCAAAGTGCAGAAACAGATCAGAGATGAGAGCATTTTGTAGCTCCTTCTTTATCTTTAGCCAGTGGTGTTGGAAAGACTATTAAGTACTGCTACCATTAAGAGGTTTTGTTAACATTGGTTCTAACTTCTGCGTCCATAGCAAATAAAACTATTAGAGAAGATAAGAAAAAAAATATGACTCTCTTAGGAACACTTACCTCCCTTTTATGACTACTATAAGGCTTAATAAATAAAGATCTGTAAAATCTTCTGAAAGTCTTGCTTAAACACAGCACAAATGAAAAGAATTAGGATTATTTCATTACAATTATGCTTTTATAAAGATCTTGTCATAGTCAATGAACGCATTCTAATCCTAATTATCAAATCCTGAATCAGAAAACACTCAAAACATGCTTATATCCATTCCAGTTCAAGACAGCTTTAACCATGTGATTAGAGTTGCCCGTATTCTTAAGTATTTCACCAAAGTGGGATGCTTTCTTGAAATGAGCCCAGAGATCATAACTAGCATTTTGTCTAATTTTTAGGGTTATTCGCTTAAATAATTCTCAGATTGTGCGCTCTTTTAGGCATAGAGACTCTGTTTGTATGTCTGTAAATACCTGGTACAAGGTGGCCCCATTTTTGACTGAAGCTTTAGGGTGCTTCAGTGGAAAAAATAACTACACTTACTCATATCAAAATGGAAAATAATTAATTATGCTATATAGGGCCTATTAAAGTTGACTAGAGAGCAAACCATATGAACTATCTTTGCTCCACAGAAAACATTCCTGAGTCAGATGTTTAGTGTTTATACTAATTTGTAAACAAAGAGAAACAGTTTACAGAGACAAACTGCAGAACTTGCCCACTTTCAGCAGACAACTGTGTTCAGCATTGACATGCTCTTCCTACTGCCCATATAAACATAATTCAAATTCTAGGATTTGAGAAAAGAGTTGAACTTGGGCAGCAGACACTTTTCACCAAAGAAATGAAACCATGGCATAAATCCTTTCAGTACTGTTAAAGAGACAAGAGAGAACTCACTATCCATGAATCATTAATATATATGTACATAAGACACACTAGCAAAGGCCCGGGGACAGTGATTCATGCTGATCCCAATGAACAATTCCTGTGTGTTTTTAAACTGATTTTTAATCAGCAAACCAAATTGGGAAATTCATTATTGGAGTTTAACCAAATAAAGCTGAGAACATGCAGCTTCTGTGCAAATCAAGAATTTGGTATTACAAAGTAAAGGAATAAAATACCCTTAACTCCTACTAAGTTCAATGGAAATTGATGGTCTCAGCAGAGTTCACAGGAAATGACCTCCACTTGTAGGCTCAGATTCGTAATACAGGGAAAGCTTTGCTATCCTACACTCACGGGGCACGGGGATTACCGTTTAATTGCATGTGTCGGATAACAAAGCTTATTGCTCCATACCTGCTCCCTATTGGCAGATCCGTCTCCTGGCAGCTCAAGGTAGACTTTCCCTGTATTTTCTCTGAGAAGATCTATGCGTATATTTTAATTACTGCAACAATGAATGCATGTATCCCATATGAAGTGGGGTTTTAATACTTCTGTGCTTTATATTACAAATGATTTCATTTAATGAGCTTACATGGCATGGTTTGGGTATCCATCAGAAATATAGGTTTTAGTCACTCAAACGTCTTAAGAACATAAGAACAGCCATTCGGGATCAGACCAAAGGTCCATCAAGCCCAGTATCCTGTCTGCCAACAGTGGCCAGTGCCAGGTGCCCCAGAAGGGGTGGACCGAAGACAAGGATCAAGCAATTTGTCTCCAGCCTTTGACAAACAGAGGCCAGGGGTACCATTCCTTACCCCCTGGCTAACAGCCTTTTATGGACCTAACCTCCATGAATTTATCTAGCTCTTTTTTAAAGTCTGTTATAGTTTTAGCCTTCACAGCCTCCTCTGGCAAGGAGTTCCACAGATTGACTATGTACTGTGTGAAGGACTTCCTTTCATATGTTTTAAATGTGCTGCCCATTAGTTTCATTTGGTGGCCCCTAGTTCTTATATTATGGGAACAAATAAATAACCTTTCCTTATTCACTTTCTGTGTGCTGTGTGAAGAAGAACTTTCTTTTATTAGGTTTAAACCTGTTACCCATTAATTTCATTTGGTATCCTCTAGTTCTTATATTATGGGAACAAAGTAAATAACTTTTCGTTATTCACCCTCTCCACACCACTCATGATTTTATAGACCTCTATCATATCCCCCGTCAGTCTCCTCTTTTCTAAACTGAAAAGTCCCAGTCTCTTTAGCCTCTCCTCATATGGGACCCATTCCAAACCCCTAATCATTTTAATTGCTCTTTTCTGAATCTTTTCTAATGCCAAAATATCTTTTTTGAGGTGAGGAGACCACATCTGCATGCAGTATTCAAGATGTGGGCGTACTATAGTTTTATACAGGGGCAGTAAGATAGTCTTTGTCTTATTTTCTAACCCTTTTTTAATAATTCCTAGCATCTTATTTGCTTTTTTGACTGCCGCTGTACATTGCGTGGACGTTTTCAGAGAACTATCCACAATAACTCCAAGATCTCTTTCCTGATTAGTTGTAGCTAAATTAGCCCCAATCATATTGTATGTATAATTGGGGTTATTTTTTCCAATGTGTATTACTTTACACTTATCCACATTAAATTTCATTTGCCATTTTGTTGCCCAATCACTCAGTTTGGTGAGATCTTCAGTCTGCTTTAGTCATGACTATCTTGAACAATTTAGTATGGTCCGCAAACTTGGCCACCTCACTGTTTACCCTTTTCTCTAGATCAGTGGTCTCCAACCTTTTTACACCCAAGATCACTTTTTAAATCTCAGAGCAGGCGAAGCTCTACCGCCCCGCCCCTTCCTTGAAGCCCCGCCCCTTCCTTGAAGCCCCGCCCTCTCTATTCTCCTCCTGTCCATCACTTGCTATCCCCAGCCCTTACTTACACACTCTGATAAACAGTTTATTTTCAAATTATGCGATATATAAAATTAAAATCACGTGTTTATAATTATGAAATAAATGGTCTGGTTTTTATTCATGCTATTTAAATCTAAAATGAAGCATTTATAATTATACATTTTGTGGGGATAGAGTACTGCGGCTGGGGGCAGAGGAGAGGGAACAGCGTGCTGGGAGGGCAGAGGACAGGGTTCTGCAGCATGGGACAGAGTGACAGTGGGGACAGGTTTCTGCAACTGGGGACAGAGTGCCAGTGGGGACAGAGTTCGAGGTGTGAGGACGGGAATAGGGACAGAGTTCTGTAGCTGGGGACAGGGGAGTGGGGACAGCGTTCTGGAGCTGGGGAGTGGGGTCTGAGGAGTGGGCTGCCAGTGGAGGCAAAGAGTCCCCTGCATCTGCTTCCTCCCAGGATTCCCCCTCCAGGGGAAACCAGTGCGCGCCTGCCCCAGGGCCAATCCCCCCCCCCTCCGGTGCAGGGAAGCCCCGCACGCGCTTGCCCCAGCGCCAACCCCCAGCATAGGGAAGCACCGCACGCACCTCGACCTGCCCGCGTCTGCCTCCCCCAGGGATGACTCACCCCTCCTGTGCGGTGCAGGGAGCCGATGCTCCCTCCGGCAGTTCACCTGGCAGAGCAGCTAGCGCACTTACGGAATCGCCAGAAGTGGCGCTAAGCTGCGGGACTTCTGTCCATCCCCAGGAAGCCAACACTACCTCCATTTTCACTTGAGGTAGGTAGTGGGGCTTCTCGGGGGTGGGAGGGAAATGGGGGCGGGGCGGACAGGATGCCTCACGATCGACTGGTCGAGGCCTCGATCGACCTGTTGGTGACCACGGCTCTAAATCGTTTATGAATAAGTTGAATAGGATTGGTCCTAGGACTGACCCTTGGGGAACACCACTAGTTACACCTCTCCATTCTGAAAATTTACCATTTATTCCTACCCTTTGTTTCTTGTCTTTTAACCAGTTCTCAGTCCATGAAAGGATTTCCCCTGTTATCCCATGACAACTTAATTTACATAAGAGCCTTTGGTGAGGGACCTTGTTAAAGGCTTTCTATAAATCTAAGTACATTGTATCTACTGGGTCCCCGTTGTCTACATGTTTGTTGACCCCTTCAAAAAACTCTAATAGATTAGTAAGACATGATTTCCCTTTACAGAAACCATGTTGACTTTTGCCAAACAAATTATGTTCTTCTAGGTGTCTGACAATTTTATTCTTTACTATTGTTTCAATTAATTTGCCCAGTACTGACGTTAGAGTTACTGGTCTGCAAATGCCAGGGTCACCTCTAGAGAGCCCTTTTTAAATATTGGCATTATGTTAGCTGTCTTTCAGTCCTTGGGCACAGAAGCTGATTTAAAGGATAGGTTACAAACCACAGTTAATAGTTCTGCAATTTCACAGAAGCATTTTGGGATAGCAAAGAATCTAAATTTAATAAGTGTGGACTATTTAATCATATGAACCACCACAACTTCAAAAGAGGGCTCAACATGGGAGAATTCGCCTAGTCAGTGATGGTATTCTCTCTCATTTGTTTATGTTAGTTTTACATTTGTGTAACCCACTGTGACGTAGTGGGGGTACCTGGCTGGTTTCTATGCTGCTGGCTCTGGGGTAACCCCCACTGGCTGCCGTGGGTACCACGACCCAGCAAAACAGGATGAGTCACTATGCAAACCAGTGGCCAGACACCCCCCATGGAGAGGAACAAAGGAAGGTGGAATGCTGCCCTGGCTGGGGGGCAGGGCTGGAAGAGAGTTAGTGAGTTGCTGGCTGGAAGCATGGAGGAGACAGCCTAGGGAAAGGGACTGGAGTTTAGGGGCCCAGTCTCCCCCATCTCAAGGGGGCCTGAGGCATCCTAGCCCAGCTCTGTGACCAGATTACATCTATGCTGTGCTGTATCCTGGAGAGGCAATAAACTTCCTCTATTACACCGGCTGGTGCAGTCTGTTTGTGCCATTTCGGGGTGCAGGAGACGGGGGAACCCCATCGCGCCGTCACACCCACACACCTAGTGTGGTTACTGAGCAATGCAAGTGGTACCTAGACCACAGCAACAGCTAAGATTAAGAGACCGCTACATCATGAGCTGGGTATCAGCTGGCTTTTAGCTCAGAGGGTAGAGGCTCCTATACTCCACTTCAGAGGTCCCAGGTTCAAATCTACCTGTTGGAGGTTACATTTTCATCACTCATCAAAATCATGAAGAAGATACAGAATAAAAGTACTGTACAACAAAAAGGTTCAAGGCATACACTTAACTTGTTTGTTTGTATATTAAGACGGACCCATAACTTGGTGGCAAACCAAAATGTTACAGCAAAAACAACAGAGCATCTTGTGGCACCTTAAAGACTAACAATTTTATTTGGACATAAGCTTTCATTGGCTAGAATCCGCTTTGTCAAATTCATAAGTGGAAACTTCAGTTTGGCAGATATATACATGCAAAGATGGGTCTTACATTATTGTGCACGTGTTTATTTATCAGCCAAACTCAAGTTTTCACTTTATGCATCTGACGAAGTGGGTTCCAGCTCAGGAAACCTTATGCCCAAATATATTTGTTAGTCTTTAATGTATCACAGGACTCCTTGCTTGTTTTTACTGAAACAGACTAATTTGGGTACCCCTCTCAAGATGTCACAACATTAGGAAACATCGACAGTGGGACATTTAAAAAGAAATTATCCTCTTAATGCTAGTTAAGGAATACAATAATATTTCTGAATCACCTTTGCTAAGATTGCTGTAATATGCTCTCCAACAATAGCTATCAAACATGCAGTTTAAATGTACCTGCTGAAAAGCCCTCTCTGCTTGACGATCTGCATCAATAACTTGTCTCTCAAGTTGCTGCATCTGCATACACATATAAAACAGCATGTCATAAAATGTGCACTGCTTTTATAAGTTGCCATCAAAAGTTACTACAAGTAAGATAGATTTTTTTTCTAAATAGGATATGAAATTATGACCTAGAAGCTTTAAAAAAAAAAAGTAAAAAACTTAAGACAATTTGCATTTCAGACTAAAGAAGTAATCAATACTTGAAGATGATATCAAATTATTATTGAGATTCTGTTAAAGTAGGGAAGTCCAGTAAAAATAATCTTTATAATAGACCTTCATGATCAGCTTCTGGACCATAGTGGTTCTTCCCTGCTACTGTGTAGTAGAAACATTTTTAATAGTTACCTTTAACAAGGGGCGGACAAGATACGGCCCTCCAAGTGGGCGATATGAAAACAATTCAGGAATTCCACAACCAGAGGCCTTCCTGGCAAAGAGCTGACAAGTGTGTTGCCTGTTGATGTAGAACATTGAAGCTATGTTGTCCATCAATACTCTCATCACCTTGCCTGAGAGATGTGGAAGGCAGACTTTGCAGGCTAAATGGACCATTGGATTCCCTGATGCTGATGTAGATCATCATCTCTTCCATGCCTAAATTAGGATCACTTGTCTTGGGTTTGAAAGTTGCCAACATGTGCTCTCCAACTGAGATCCCAGGTGTTCAAAATCAGGCCAATCGAATAACAGGGACTATGGAAAGGAAATTCATCCAGGACCTCCCGAGGATTGGTCCACCATTGTAGCAAGACTGGTGATCTGTCCCAGGATGGGGCTGGAAGTAGACTATTGCCAGGCACTGCTACAAGGGCTACACTGACGCCTGGCGTGGTGGACAACAGAGGTACATGTAGCCATGGGGTCTAGCAGGAGCAGATACACTGTGCCCATACTTAGGAGAAACACTGAAAGCTATGTAAGGAGGTCCACTAAGATCTGGGATCTCTCCAGCAGCATAGTTATGGTGGTTCATGCAGGAAGGAAAAAAGGAAGGTGGTTGGAAAAAACTTGGGAAGATGAATCTGAGGAATAGTCTGGTAGGTCTCGGGTGCACCCACAAAATGATCTTTTCACCCCCTGCTTAGTGTAGGTTGAACCAGACCAGGCAGAGGGTGAAGGTGGGTGGCTCGAGCGATGGTTGCAGCCCTTGATTTTCTTGTGGGGCAGTTCCTGCCAGGACTGACTCACTTGGCCCCTGGGATTACTGTAGCTTAAGCTGCAGTAAGGTTTGGTGAAGGGATATACAACCCCAGAGTCTTCAGATTAGTATGGGAGTTCATTATACATCTGTTCAACAAACAGGGCCTGGACATCAAAGAGGAGGTCTTGCATCAACTGCCAGAGGACCACTTTTGCTGCAGCTGTGCCCTCCTCAGGTATCACCTGGACCCTTAAGGAAGTGAAGCCTCGAAGTTAGCCATGGGCTGCCACATACTATAATCACAGCAGCCAATAATGGTTTGGTGGTGGGCCACTGAGTTCGTGGCTGGAAGGTGAATAAACTTTCTGCCCAAATAGATCTAATTTCTTGACATCTTTATTTTTAGGAGTAGCTCCAGGTTCCCCGTCTCTCCTTCGGATTAACCACTTCAATAACAAGGGAGTTTGGGGCCAGGTGAATACAGAGGTATTTGTGGCCTCTAGCTGGCATGAAGTATTTTTTATCTGCCTTTTTAGAAATCGGGGGAATGGGGGGGGGGAGGAAGGAAGGGGTTTGCCATAGGGCTGTAATAATCTTTGACACGCGGCGGCAATGCCACCCTAGCAGGCCCTGTGGAAAAGCAAGTTTGAGGGCTCCTCTAGCTGCTCCCTTTTTAGCAGTTCCTGATGAGCCTGGGAATCATCTTGTGAAATGAGATGGGAAGATGGAGAGTTGGGATGGCTTCATCTGGTAATGAGGAGGACAAAACCAGTACCATAGGTTCCCTCATTTTACCTAGTGGTCCAGCAGATGGTTCCCTGGGACTCCCATGGGCATGGGGGGGCTGACTTCCTCCAGGGCTTCTGCTGCTAAAGGAGGTCATGATGCTTAGGACAATGGTCTAGCTAAGGCCCTTGAAGCTGACCAGGGGGGCTGAGAGGGCTGTGTGAACCCTGGTGGGTTCCATGGGTACCAGACTGCTGGCCACTGGCCATGGGGCTATGGATGTGGCCATGGTGCTGACAATCAGTGTTCTCTCTAAAATTTTCTACCAATGAGTGGAGCGAGTTTTGTCTTGCGGACCAATATTGAGGTCATGTGCACTTGTTCAGACATGTGCCAACATGGCACCCCAGTTATTAACAAAGTAGATCTATCTAGATATAGATATTTTTAAAATGTTATGGGAAAAGAATAGTAAAACAAGGGATAATTAACAACGTGCATGACTAAGTTTTTATTTACTATGAAGTCAAATAAAAAGAAAATTAATTCTCCAAAATTTTAAGTAGCAAACTTCCTGTTTATAATCCTCTCCCAGATCCTTCTCCAGCTGGACCAGATGATCTCCTGGGCTTCTTTCCAGTCCTATGATTACTGTCAGAATTCAAAACACCAAAAGGATGTTGGAGGGTTTGCTAACAATATCAAGAGTATGAGACCCAGCAGAACAGTTTAAACTACAGCATCTCAGCTCTTATTAGGATACCAAGGCTTGACCACAGTGCATCAATGCAGGAATGCTGAAAGAGCCCCCTTTGTGCATTCTGTATTTTCCATCTTGCCAGCAACAAGTCCAGCTGCTGTTGTATATTAGATTAGCCTCAAGTCTGCTCTAACTCTGCACTGCCCACAGTTCCATAGAAGTCATAGGAGGCCAAAAATAAGCACAGTGCAGCACTGCTCTGGTTTTCCTCCAGAATGACCCCTAATGCCACGAGCTTTTGGGGAGGTGCTAGGTGTCTCTTTGTGCAGGGAGTGCCTTGCCCAGCCTTCTTCACATGGCCACACTGCATAATAGCATGGACACCCATTGGCACAGCCAGGCAGCATCCGGGGCAGGGTGCTTCTTTCCCCCCTCTGCAATGGTGTCGGGAGCCACTGGCACGTCACTGCAGGAGTCAACATCTAAAGAGAAATGCAGCACTCTACCAATGTAAAATCCTGACATTAGCACCAGCTATACAGGAAGAATAATAATAATGATGATGAAACATGTAGAAATAGCCATTTTCAATAAAAACTTACTCTATCCCCAAAGCCACATCCATCTGTATGCCATTTCATCTTAGATATGAAACCTAGATCACACTGAAGCTAATGCGAGTTTTGCTACTGACTTCATGAGTGGGGACAGTAATTTTTTTCCAGAGTCACAGATGCTACATTATTGAACATAATATAAAACAACAGATAGATGCCTAAAGAGATGGCTATTCAGAAGCTGACGTGTGTTGGCAGTTTGCTTTACTACACAAGCACATTTTTTCCTAAATTATGCTAATGCTTTAGAATTGCTTACAAGACATTGCAGTAAGCATGGAAATAGCAGGAAAGAAAATTCAGTGAGAGGAAGCAAAGAACACCTATCTTGTGCACCAGCTGCAAGCATCCCAGTGGCTTTTTTTTTAGAGGTTTCAGGATTTAGATTGAGGGTAGTTTGTTCAGGACAGTAATGCCAGTTGCAAGAGTTACAGTGAAAAATGTATCTTACTGCCTGGGAAGCAGATTTTGAAATACTTTCTTCAAATAACATAATTAAATACTCTTTAATATGCATAAATACAAAACATTCCCACTTTTAAAAACAAGTATTTGTTAACCCAGAAACAATAAAATAATGTGGGTTAAAGAAGGGATGTATTCAGCTACTTCTTTCCTTTAGTACATATAATTAAGAATGCAGAGATTTAAATGGAAAGATCCTTGCCACTGGAGTAGCTGTTCCCCAAGCAGCCAGATCAGCCGCTCCCCTTAAGGCCCTGGCCTCCACCCCAGCCACCGAAGAAGCCAGAACAGCTGCTCCCCATGCAGCTGCGACCACTCGAGTAGCCACCACCACACAGCTATGCCCGCTGCCGCTGTCCTAACCCCATCCACCAAAGCGGCCATCCCACTCAGCTTCCAGGCCCAGCGGGAAGGTGAGTGCTGCTGTGTGGCTCTGGGAAGGACATGGGTGGGTTTCGATTTTTTTGTATATGGCTGCACAGGCACGATCTTAGAGGGAACCCTGCTGACAACACAGTTGGTACTACCAGAGCCAAAGCTTGATCCGCTGTTAATGATGACTGCTCAGTGCTGAAATCAGATGTGGAGTGGGCACTAACAGGTGACCAGAAATAGGTGTAACAGCAACCCATCTATGAATGGTACTGACCACTCTCTCTCAAAAACAAACATTCAGATTGGGATGAGTCCTGACATGGGAATCTGGGGATTTTTGGCCCTCAGCAGATTGGTGATGGTAGTCTGGCAATCTAAGACTCACGTTTCCTGGTTGGTAGCAGGACCAGGCGCTAGAGCGGGCCTGCTGTCTAGAAGATCTCCCTGACCGCAGGGATAAACTTCTCGGTGACAGTTGTCGGCAGCCCCGCCCTGTTAGAGGCGCAGAGATCCATGCACAGAGCTGACTGAATGCGTGGAGCTGATTAATCACCGGGGATGCTACACTGCCACACTGGTTGTCAGGCTACTGACTGTCAGCCTTACTCACTGGAGTGGTCCTGTGATCAGTGCCAAGACTATGTAGATATGAAGGGCTGATGCTGATGTTCTTGGAGGGGGGCGGGGGAGGAGGGTGTGCCTCCATGGGTCTGTGCCAGGTTATCAAGTAACTGTGTCTTGAATCTCACTGTCAGCATCCTGAGGCCGGAGACCACAGAGGGTTTTTCTGAGCCTGCCTCACTGTTTCTGAGGCTTCACAGCTTTGTGTAGGTAATAACTGGCAGGACGTGATGGGGAACGGTGTCACTGAGATGGGGAACCTATGAAAGGGTCCCTCAGTGGGTTTGCCCTTGGTCTGGGTAACCACCGGAGCTAATGTGGGCAGCACTGGGAGTGACAGGATCTTTTGTGCTGCCACAAGGCCTCAGGCATTCATGGGACTTCTAGTTGGTGAGGGCCCTTATTACTATCTGGTATGGCAGGCATGGTTCAGAGTGGGTTAGAACACTCAAACTGAGCTTATGCCTGACTCCCTGCCAGAGGAGTTGAACTGTCCAGTACAGATTGTGGTTCTCCTCAAGCCCTCTCCTTTCCCTTACCAGAAGTAGATCTTCCCCTCGCAGCCCTATTAGGCTTCTTGAAAAGAGCCCAGGAGGTGGACTGGTGCCAACCCGATGACAGTACCCACAAGACAATCTGCACAGACGCCTCGGCTCTTGGGGCTGAGACAGATCTCTGCTCCAGTACTGGAGTTAGTGCTGATATCAGTGCCTCTGAAGATAGATGTTTCTCTCCTTTTCCTTTTGGGGTTTGAACAATTTACCAACGTGACACTTGTTGCTTATGTGTCCTTCACCCAGACCACTTAAACAGCTGCTATGTGGATCACTGATGGCATAGACTGCTTCCAGCGATTGCAGGGTTTGAAGCCTGGAGATCCGGGCATGCCCTGTCCGTAGGCAGAGTCCCATCCAAGACCAACTATCAGTATCTCAATAAGAGTATGTCTACACTACATGGCTCCGTCAACCGAGCCATGTAGATGAGCTTTGTAGACATAGGAAAATGAAGCGGCGATTTAAATAATCGCCACTTCATTTACATAAAAATGGCTGCCGTACTGTGCCGATCAGCTGTTTGTCAGCACAGCGCGGTAGCCTGGACATTCCGCGGTCGACATCAAAAGCTTTTGTTGACCACCTTGTTATGCCTCATGGGATGAGTTTTACCAAGGTGGTCGACAAAGGCTTTTGATATCAACCGCGGAGCGTCCAGACTACCGTGCTGTGTCGACAAACAGCTGATCAGCACAGCACTGCAGCCATTTTGATGTAAATGAAGTGGCGATTATTTTAATCGCCGCTTCATTTTCCTATGTCTACAAAGCTCATCTACATGGCTCCACCGACAGAGCCACGTAGTGTAGACATACCCTAAGGGATAGCTATAAACTATATTACAAGGAAAAAGTTTGTCTAACTGAACAAAGCTAGCTGAAGCAGAAGAACATTCCAGCACCAACATTCAAGAAGGAACTGAGGGTGGAAGGAATCAGTAATTCCCTTTTATAATGCCATATGGATGCAACCCAGCGGGCACCAGAACCAGCCCCCTACAGATACCGCTGAGGGAAAACTTCCAGCACCAGTGCACATGGTGAGCATACACCTAATATGGAATGGACATGAGCAAGCACTCAAAGAACTGTGGTCTATTACAAGATAGTAATCAACTACTGTAAAGAAAAGCCTATTAATAATTGTGCTGAAATATTATTTTTGCTTGAATACTTCTAGAATTGTTTTTTGATATAGGATTTTTATTTTTGAGAACCAAGATATAAAGGCAGACCAGAGAGTACTTGAAGAGACAAATACTTTTTAGCATGCTTTAGGAAGCTTGTTTATATGGAAATATTAAACTAGTATTCCACATTGGTTATTGGTAGGACATATTTCAGTCACATGTGGACATGGCCTAAAGAGCACATAGGTCACAGATAAATATTTATGAGGATAATACCTAACCTTAGAATTATTACTTGAAAAGACTCATAAACAAACTAAATATTTATAAGTTTATTATTCCTACAGTCAATGTCACTATGTCTTGCTAGTACCTGCTTCTCTCATTTTCCATATTCTTGGTTTTTTCAGCTGTCAATACATACAATCAGCAAAGGTTTTGTGTTGTTTCAGTACTTCACCCAGACAAGAACACAGAGTTTTCACTTGCCATCAATCAAAAGACAGACAAATGAGAAAAGAAAAAAATAGTTCTAAAATAAGAAAAGCTGTATTTAACCTCTTAATATCTCCCCACTTTGATACTATGGAAACCTAAACCTCTACATAATAGTATGTAATTTGATGCAAGGATTATAAATATGGTACTGTGCAAACAACAATAACTGGGCTCCCCCACAAACTGTTCTGAATGAACAGAATTAAGGAAATAATAGTTCCAGCTATTAATATTATGAATGTAAGCAATGTATAAAAATAGTAACCAAGTAACCGATCGAAATTCAGTTAAATGTGTTACCTGGGGATGTCTGGGTAGGGAGGGAAGGTTGTTGGAGGGCTCCCAGCTGCCAGCCCCACAGGCTTCTGGTTGATGGCCCCATAAGCAGCAGGCCATGTGGGCTCCAAGCTGCCAGCCCTGAGGCTCCCAATCCCCTGCTCTCCGTACAGAGTTAAACCATTAACAGGAACTGATAAGCATCAGCTTATCGGTTAACTGGTTAAACTCTTAAATTCCTAATTCATGCACGAAACATTTGGACAGAGAGGTGAGGATTTTAATACACATTTGGAACAAATTGTGTTCTTTCTTGTATGTGTAATTAAAACCAAAACCCTGATAATATTGAGGTTTTTATCACTGAGTTTTAAATTTTATAATTTTTAGGGCTGTCAAGTGATTAAAGTATTAATAGTGATTAATTGCACAATTTTAAAAATCACAAGTAATCATGTGATAAATTAGACTGTTAAACAATAGAATACCATTCCTTTAAATATTTTGAATGTTTCTACTTTTTCAAATATTTTTATTTAATTTACAATACAATATACAAAGCATACTATGCTCACTTTATACTTATTTTTATTACACATATTTACACTGTAAAAAACAAAAGAATTAGTGCTTTTCAATTCATCTAATACAATACTGTAGTATAATCTCCTTATCATGAAAGCTGAATTTACAAATGTGGGATTATTTACAAAAATTAAATGCATTCAAAAATAAAATAATGTAAAAAACTTTAGAATCTACTATCCACTCAGTCCTACTTCTTGTAAAAATAATATAAAGTGAGTATTGTATGTTTTGTATTCTGTGTGATAACTGCAAATGTAGAAATAATTCAAAAATACATTTCAATCAGTATTCTACAGTTTAGCAGTGCAATTAAAACTGATTAATCATGATTAATTTTTAAAATTGCAATTAATTTTTTAGTTAATTGTGTAAGTTACCTGTGATTAATTGACATCTCTAATAATTTTGTAATCAAAATTTACTTTGAGTTGTGGTTTAAATTGTCTACTGAAGTATGAGTTTTAGTTTATGAAGCTTGCTTTGATAAGGCTGCTTAACATTTGCTTTTTTAGTGAATTTGTAGTGAGGATTAATTTGTATGTATGAGTATATTGATAGCTAACAGCATGCACTACATGAACCTTACAGTGAGGACACAATTTTCAATAGTAATCAACATGGAATAAATATCTAATTTACATTATAGGGCAATATGATAAGAAAAAGCATTCATAACATGCTTTACTGTAAATTAGTGGCAAACTGTCAAGAATTTTCAGTACTCAAATAACTTGTAAATATAGGTGGAATGCCAATGACAGTGTTTTGTGAACCACTAATACATACATATACCATCAGAAGAGGTTCCAATGTGAGCTTTAAACTAATTTTTTTTTTTTTTTTTTTTTTTTTTACCAGAAAGAACAGGCCAAAAAGACTGGCACAAATGCCTACAGATTTACATAAAGAAATAAAACCTGGAAGTTGTGCTTGCCAGCCCCAAATCACACATCTCAACTGTCCTTCATTTAATAAGGTATTTCCCTAGTAATGACATCCATACTACACAAACCTGGTATGACTTCACTTTATCCTTTAGTAAATTATTCCTATCACAAAAGCAAAATCATGAAAAAGATCTCAGGGGAAATGTTTGTGGTCACACAAATCCCACATTATTTTGAGTTTCCTGTTTTATAATTTTTATATCCCTGCTTGAGTTTGGGTCCCACAATTGGAAGTTGACAGGAATATGTCACATCAATGTAACAGATCTACTTCCTCTTCCTCCATAGGATAGCTACGCTGGAGAAGAAGAACCCAACATTTTGCAATAAGGTGAGCTGTCTAATCACTTAGCCAGCCTTTGGTTTACACTATTCCTGCATCGGAAGCTTATAGACCAGGACAAACACATTGCATATAGTCTAACCTCCAAACGCCTAAATCAATATTGAGCTTTGCAGATTCAAATTTACTTCTTGAACAAACTCTTACTCGAGATCTCAGAAAATAAAATGCCCCAAACCCCGAAAACAAAACACAGCCTCTTAAGCCAACATTTAATAATGGTGCACGTTGGACCTCACTGGTCCAGAAACCCTCATGACCTAACCAGTCCCGAATAAGGGGATTTGCCAAACCAGAGGTGGACTTCTGCCACCAGCCCCCAAGCCCGCACCTGATTAGCACTGTTGGCTTTTCTCACCTGTGCCTGGCCCTGCTGCTCACAAGGTTAGGCTCAGGCCCCGGCCCCCTCTTCCACTGGTCCCGCAGGGGGCTCCCTGAGGCCAGAGTTCTCCAGTTGCTGCTGGAGTTCCATGGCGCTGAGGCCAGAGCTCCATGGCCACTGGGGTCAGACTCCATGGTTGCTGCCGGAGCCAGAGCTCTGGAGGTGGAGCTGCACGACTGCGATTGGAGCGTCACAGCTGCCATGGCCAGAGCTCCACAGCTGACTAGACCAGAGCTCCATGGTTGCTAGGGCTGGAGCTCCACAGCCACTGCCAGGGCTGGGGCTCCATGGCCACTGGGTCCAGAGCTCACCCCCCCACCTTGCCACAGGGCTCCCGAGTTGCGAGCTCCCCCACTGCACTCCTGGCCCCCGCCACTAGACCTCCCTGTCCCCTGGGACCATGGATGTTTCCAAACCAGAGTCCCAGTTTAGAGAGGTACAACTTGTACTACTATGCAAACAGCTAGACAATAGCACTGTTTTTCTACATTGCACTTTGAGTTTTATACAATGCCAAGAAATACAGAAAGCATTCCCTCATCTCCTGAAATTGTAAAATACATCTGTTTCCAAGTATCTGTAACATCATGCAGTGCTAACTAGAGAACTGTAAGTACCTACACAGAAGTTAATGACATGAATAATATTCTTTGAATGAAAGTTTTAGATTAAACAAAAAATAATAATCTGAGGAAAATCACCTGACAAATTCACCAAGAAACCTAACATTGGAAAGGGTTAAAAATATAAAACTGTGATTAATATTTGCCTCTTGTAGAGCAAACTGAAGAAAATATGTTAAGTAGTTTTGCATGAACTCACAATCTGGATACACTTTGTTCTAGTAATTTTGAAACATTCTGAAGGCTTCCAAATGTATGGTAGGCTGTTGCTCTAAAATAATATAACAATATATTCTGTACTTGCTGAATGATATAGCACAGTGACTATACTTTAGTAGTTGTACTATTATATGGAAATGGTTAATGTTTTAATGGTTAAGGACCAGATATCATTACCTCAGAAAATCCTGACTTTTTTTTTCTGGGTTTATTAAGGGTTTTTTTTAGAATCTCTCTCTCAAACTTCAGGTATTTATACAACAATAGCAATAAAAGGCCATGTCTACACAGTGAGATGAGGTTGAATTTATTATGACTGATTTCTGGTCACCCAATTTTGCAAAGTTAAAGGTCTGAATCCTCACTGTAGGGAATTCAGTAACACATCATTCAAAGTAGCACGTCCCCATTAGGGAGACTGCCATCGACTTTGAGAGCAATGCACTGTGGGTAGTTAACCCACAGTGCTTGTGTTGCTCTGCATTCTGAGTTATGCTCCCCATGCACACTGGGATCAAAACTGAGCAGCAGGTGGTTATGGGTTCATGTCATCTGCGTCCCATAATACATTCATCTACTCTCTCCCCCTTCATTGAGGTCAACAGGAAACAGTCTTTTTGTACCCTTTTTAGCCCTGGTTGCCCGCACAGATACCATGGCAGCACGAGTATGGATCCAAATCATACCATCGTGATGGTGATGTCTACCTCGTTGCGCCTAATGGTGGAGAATTTCAAGAGCATTAGCATAGCACTCCAGGAAGAGGAGGAGGAATCAACTCTGTTTTGGGGTCCCATGCTCAAGCTATGCAGGCATGCCCTTGCACTGAGCAAAATGAAACCACAGCCAGAATCTTATTGACAGTGGAAGACAGTTCTGGCACTGAGAGACAAGCTCTGACTGGTGGGACTGCATTGTGATGCGGACATGGGACAATGAATCAGCAATCAGCAATGGCTGCAAAACTTCCGAATGCGCAAGGCCACTTTCTTTAAACTTTGTGAATGGCTTTCCCCCTGCCCTGAAGGCCCAGAATACCCGAATGAGACCCGTTCTGATTGTGGAAAACTGTGTGGCAATTGCCCCATGGAAGCTTGCAGTGCCAGAGAGCTACTGGTAAATCGGGAATCAGTTTGGAGTGGGGAAATCTACATTGGGGACTGTTATTAGACAAGTAGCCAAGGTGATTCATACCATTGTACTATGGAGGGTTGTGACTCTGGGGGTGTGTCTAGACTACATGTTTTTCTCAAAAAAAGTGGCCTTTTTTTTAAAAAACTTCACCTGAATCTAGACTGCAGCCATGTTCTTTTGAAAGTAAATAAAAAGAACGCGACAGTTTTTTCGACTGCGGAAAACCTAGTAACGCCTTTTTTCAAAAGTGCTCTTTCGAAAAAAGGAGCTATGTAACGCAAACTGTACTTTTTCAAAAGAGCATTCAGACTGCCTGGGTGCTCTCTTTCGAAAAAGCGGCTTGCTTTTTCGGAAGTACTGGTTGTCGTCTAGATGCCCTTTTTCGAAAGAGGCTTGCAGTCTAGACATAGCCTGGGAAACATGGACACTACAATGGATGGCTTTGCCATGATGGGGTTCCCTAACTGTGGTGGGGCGATAGATGGAATGCACATCTCCATCTTGGCCCCCGACCACCTTGCCAGGGAGTGCATAAACCACAAGGGGTACTTCTCCAGGGTGCTGCAGGTACTGGTGGATCACAAGGGCCGTTTCACTAACATCAATTTGGGATGGTTAGGAAAGGTACATGAGGCCTGCATCTTTAGGAACTCCTTCCTCTTCAGAATTGGAGATGTAGAAATGCCAATAGTGATCCTTGGCAACCCAGCCTACCCCTTGCTTCCGCGGCTCATGAAGCTGTACACGGGCAGCCTGGACGCCAGCGAAGAGCAGTTCAACTACAGGCTGAGCAAGAGCAGAATGACTGAATGTGCTTTGGGGCGTTTAAAAGGAAGGGTTAGGAGTCTCCTAACTAGGTTGGACCTCAGTGAACACAATATATCTTTTGTGGTGGCAGCCTGTTGTATGCTCCATAATCTTTGTAAGAGCAAGGGGGAAGGTTATCTGCCAGAGCGGGGGCTGAGGCAGAACGCCTAGCCAGAGATTCTGAGCGGCCAGACACCGCCGTGATAAGAAGAATACGGTGCAGGGCAGCACAAATCAGAGAGGCTTTTATAGAAAGTTTTATGAATGGCCAGTTTTGAGACTCAAAGAGGGGCCCTCACTGTGTGTTTGCCTGTAATCTTCCAACCCCATCCCTACAGTACGAGCAGTAAAGAGACTATTGTTCAGAGAGCATGCATTTTTATTTAGGGACGGCAGCAAGGAAAGAAATGACAGCCATTGTGAGAACCCAAAGCAAAGGGGGGCTCAGAAACACAAGGAGGACAGCCTTTTCCCTCCTGAGACCATGGAGGTTGAGGCTACCCTTGAGTCCTCCTCCCACAATTTCCTAGGGCCCCTGGGGGTGGAGGCTGTGGAACTGGGGGAGGGAAAGTGATTTTGCATGGGGTGGAGGGAGTTCAGGGGTGGGTACTTCTCCATGCATGCCACCAGGCTCTCCATCACTGCCAAGATTTTCTCTTGGTGCCTCGCTTGCACTTCCCTGCAGGCTTTCCTGTCTTGCTGCTCTGTTATACTGTCCTGCCTCTCCACCATCCTCTCCTGCGTGTCTGTCTGCATCTCTTCCTGGAATGTGTTCCTCTACTCCAGGTGATCCTTAAACATACCATCCCTTGTCCGTTTTCACCTGTGAGTCTGGGCCAGCTAGGCAGTTGCTGGAGCCGATGGGAGTACACAGCAAACTGGCTGCTGTTCCTGCTGTCATGAAAAGTTACAAGGGCACACATTACAGAAGATACATTGGAGTTAAACCTATCCCTCATCTGTTAACAACAGTGAAGGTCTCCGTAAAGACAACAAAGATGTGTTCTATGCAAGGCCAAAGTTTTGCTTTAAACTAACCACTGTACAGCAGGTACACATTCTTAAGGGAGCATCTGGACTTACACGGTTTGGAGGCAGGCAGGCAGGCATGATCCTGCAGTTGGGGAAGGGAGAGTTATGTTCTCCTGTTATGCCGGTAGGACAGGGTGGCTTCCCGGGACAGTGCTACTTTCCCATCCTACAGAAGCCTGCAGTCCAGAGCGGGGAGAAGAGTTCTGGAGAGCCTACCCTGTGTCCGGTACATGCAGCTTCCCAGGACAGAGCTATTTTCCCATCCTGCAGGAGCCTGTGGCCAGGAGCGGGGGATAGGTTCTAGTCAAACTGGTGGGGCAGAGCAGCTTCCTTGTGTCCGGAACATGTGGCTTCCTGGGAGAGTACTACTTTCCCATTCTGCAGGAGCCTTTGGTTGGGAAGGGGATGGGGATGGGGTCTGGTCAAGCCACTGGGGCAGCCTGTAACAGGGAGGGCAGGACAGAGGAGGGATGCCAGAGTCAGAAGCTATGCTAGCAGCCAAGGCAGCAGCTAATAGCTTTCCTCCTCCAGGTTGCCATGCGAGATATCAGTCTTCTCCAAATTACACTGAGTGATCAGGAGCAGATATGGACTCAATGTGGCCAGAAGCCAGGGCCTTATGCTACACTGCTTTGTGGCTTAATGATGCCAGACCACGTACTGGTGGCTTGGCATGGGAATGTGTCCTACTGCGGAGGACAGAATAAGACAGGCCTTCCCAGAAACCTTGGGAGAAAGATCAAAGGGTTCCTATCTGAGAGCTTCATTGAGATGTGTAGAGAGGATTTCCAGACATGTTAACCTCTCCAGACATGTTAACAAGCTGCTTTGGGCATCCCATGCTGTGTAGGCACAGAGCACACTACAAATCACGCCCAATTCCTTTAACCCACCTGTAGTCAGAAAAAACTGTGAGCTCACCAGAAGTTCCCTCTCTGAAATTGGGAGATGTCCTGGGAGGAGGGGACTGGCTCCAACGTGATAAAAATTAGTTGGCTCTCGCTGACTGCATCTGGCCATTCTCCTCCTCCTCCTCCACTTCCACCACCACGCTGTCTTCCATGCTGCTACCCCGAGTGTCTTGGGCGGAGTCCATTGTCAGTTTTGGGAGGCTGGTTGAGTCCACCCCTAAAATAGCATCCAGCTGCTTATAGAACTGGCATGTTTGTGGTGATGCACCAGTCCATTTGCCTCCTTACTTTTGTGGTAGGCCTGCCTTAGCTACTTGGTTTTAACTCTGCAGTGCTGGCGTTCCTGGAGTATCCTTTCTCCCGCATTGTCTTTGTAATCTTTGCATGGATATCACCATTTTTTTCTGGCTTGGCACTTGAAGGAAATGGACTCCTTTCCACACACCTTCATGAGGTCCAAAATCTTCTTCACTCTCCATGCTGGCAGTCTTCTGTGCTCCTGGGAACTGGAGCTCATGAGAATTGAAGAATTGGAAGTCATGAAAGTGTTGGAAGTCATGGCCACGTATGCTGCTCAGATTTGTTGCCCACTCTGAGATGTGCTTGCAATACTGGCTATATGGAAAATGAAATTCAAACTTTCAGGGACGTTGTTAAGGGCCCAAAAGCAAACAATTCCGCTGTGTAGGAAAGATAGAAAATATGGCAAAAGACCAGCTTGGCTTAACAAGGAGATCTTGCATGATCTCAAAATAAAAAAGGAGTCATATAAAAATGGAAACTAGGACAAATAACAAAGGATGAATATAGGCAAGCAACACGGGAATGCAGGGGCAAGATTAGAAAGGCAAAGGCACAAAATGAGATCAAACTAGCTACAGGCATAAAGGGAAACAAGAAGACCTTTTATAAATACATTAAAAGCAAGAGGAAGACTAAGGACAGGGTAGGCCCACTGCTTAGTGAGGAGGGAGAAGCAGTAACAGGAAACTTGGAAATGGCAGAGATGCTCAATGACTTCTTTGTTTCGGTCTTCACCGAGAAGTCTGGAGGTGTGCCTAACGTAGTGAATACAAGCAGAGAGAGGGTAAGTTTAGAAGATAGGATACACAAAGAACAAGTTAAAAATCACTTAGGAAAGTTAGATGTCAGCAAGTCACCAGGTCCTGATGAAATGCATCCCAGGATACTCAAGGAGCTGATAGAGGAGGTATCTGAGCCTTTAGCTATGATCTTTGAAAAATCATGGCAGACAGGGGAGATTCCAGAAGACTGGAAAAGGGCAAATATTGTGCCCATCTATAAAAAGGGGAATAAGAACAACCCAGGAAACTACAGACCGGTCAGTTTAACGTCTGTCCCAGGGAAGATAATGGAGCAGGTAATTAAGGAAATCATATGCAAACACTTGGAAGGTAATAAAGTGATAGGGAATAGCCAGCACGGGTTTGTGAAGAACAAGTCATGCCAAACTAATCTGATAGCTTTCTTTGATAGGATAACGAGCCTTGTGGATAAGGGAGAAGCGGTGGATGTCATATACCTAGACTTTAGTAAGGCATTTGATACGGTCTCGCATGATATTCTTATTGATAAACTAGGCAAATATAACTTAGATAGGGCCACGATAAGGTGGGTGCATAATTGGCTGGATAACCGTAGTCAGAGAGTTGTTGTTAACGGTGCTAAATCCTGCTGGAAAGGGATAACAAGTGGAGTTCCTTAAGGGTCTGTTTTGGGACCCGTACTGTTCAATATCTTCATCAATGATGTAGATATTGGGATAGAGAGTACGCTTATTAAGTTTGCAGATGATACCAAACTGGGTGGGGTTGCAACTTCTTTGGAGGATAGGGACATAATTCAAAATGACCTTAGCAAGTTAGAGAAATGGTCAGAGGTAAACAGGATGAGGTTTAATAAAGAGAAATGCAAAGTGCTCCACTTAGGAAGGAACAATCAGTTCCATACGTACAAGATGGGAAGCGACTGTCTAGGAAGGAACATGGCGGAAAGGGATCTAGGGGTCATAGTGGACCACAAGTTGAATATGAGTCAACAGTGTGATGCTGTTGCAAAAAAAGCAAACATGATTCTAGGTTGTATCAACAGGTGTGTTGTAAGCAAAACTCGTGAAGTTATTCTGCCGCTCTACTCTGCACTAGTTAGGCCTCAGCTGGAGTACTGTGTCCAGTTCTGGGCGCCACACTTCAAGAAAGATGTGGAGAAATTGGAAAGGGTACAGAGAAGAGCGACAAGAATGATTAAAGGTCTAGAGAACATGACCTATGAAGCCAGGCTTCATGAACTGGGCTTGTTTAGTTTGGAAAAAAGAAGATTAAGGGGGGACATGATAGCGGTTTTCAAATATCTAAAAGGGTGTCACAAGGAGGAAGGAGAAAATTTGTTCCTCTTGGTTACTGAGGACAGGACAAGGAGTAATGGGCTTAAAGTGCAGCAGGGGAGGTTTAGATTAGACATTAGGAAAAAATTCCTAACTGTCAGGGTGGTCAAATATTGGAATAAATTGCCAAGGGAGGTGGTGGCATCTCCCTCTCTGGAGATATTTAAGAACAGGTTAGATAGACATCTGTCAGGGATGGTGTAGACGGAGCTTGGTCCTGCCTTGAGGGCAGGGGGCTGGACTCGATGACCTCTCGAGGTCCCTTCCAGTCCTATGATTCTATGATTCCCTGTTCACCTGGAGAGCAGCAGAGTTGCAAGTTCCGGCCAGAGCAGTCAGAGCGGGGCACTGCGGGATCTTCCCAGAGGCCAAGAACCTTGACCTTCACCAATGCTGCATCTACACTACCATAAACTCAACCAGGCAAAGTCGGGAATAGCATCACTCCTCGTAAAATCAGGAGTACCTGACATTGATTTCAGCACCCCTGAACATCAATGAGACAGGCTTGGAAATGTGAACACATCATTTAGAAATTCAACCTTATGCAGCTAAATTCAGTCTAAACTCCTAGTGTAAACCAGGCCATATTGAACATCATCATTAATGGACCAACAAACTTCAGCCAGCTCTTTTAAAACTCTTGAATGCAAATTATCTAGACCAGCTGACTTTAAAATTAGGGATGTAAAATGCATGTATTTAACTAAATGAGTAGTCGATAGAATTTGTATTGACTACTTGATTAGTCAATAGGCAGCCTGGCTTAGTTCTGGCTCATGCTGGATGCATGACCAAACCCCGCTGTAGCTCTTGTTGTAAAGCAGGCTTTTTCTGTCCATGGCCTTCGCGTATAGCCCATCCTGCCACACAAGGCCCCTCACACAAAACCCAAATACTCAGAGGAGCATGGGCAGCACAATGCAGTTTTGTGAATGGAATTTGATCTTATAGGCATTCTGGGACTCACAGGCGCCAAAAAAAAAATAAAAATAAATAAAAACCAGGGAGGTGAGCATGACTGGATAGTGCTTACAGATAAGCCTCATTTGACTGGTCTTAGGGGCAAGGGGAAAAAGTAAATATAGGGTAATAAAACACAATTGTCTTACACTAACTATGCCCCATCTGGTCCTGTCCACGAGGGGATCACGCATACATCACGAAAATTCCTATAGGGCAGTATTGTCATACTACCTCATCACTAGCCTATCAGGCCCTGCCAAATGCAGACCCTAGCATGGCACAGACACCGAATTTTTGTATAAAAGAGCCTCAATCCCTTTGTTTGACGGAGGTTCCGTGTATTGAGGGCACGTGTCTTTTTTTTGCCCAGCTGAAGGATTGATCACCCTGAGGCTGCCTCCCCACCCTTCGAGTCAAATATAGGGGTGCACAAGTCCTGAGCATGCTCCGAGTTCTAGTGTGTCCTTATGTTGTTATCGTTGCAGGATTTGTAAGTATTGCTTAAATTTATTCATTGGTGGTTTAGTTAATAGTTAAGCTGTATTAATTATATCCTATAATCCTGTGAAGTATAAGTAAGTCATATTAATTGTATTGTATAGATAGTGTGATTTTGTGCTATGTGAAAGGGTTAAGCTTTAGCCCAGGTATTAGTGTTAGAAGAAAAACCTTTGAGTTGTCAACTTGTAACAGTAAAAAAATCAATGACTAACTCCACCAGCTGTCCTAAAGTGACATTGGAGGGATTGGCTGTGGGTGGTTCTTATTATCATTATTTTGGCTTTGTTTTTTGTATTTTTCATTTGTATGCTACGTTGCCTTAGGCGAATTAGGGATAGTGATTTGATATAAGTGAATTGTAATCAAAGAATTGTAATCGGTTGAGTATAATTGTGCCCATGCTTTTCTACGCTGTAAAAGTACTGAACAATTGCTAGTTTAAACACCTACTTGTTAATTGCTGGTTTTGACCACTTAATAAAAGTCATTTGTTTCACCATCATCCAGTAGTTTTCACTGGGTAGTCGGCTTTAACCCTTGAGGCTCCCATCACATCACTGAACCAAGGTGTAACAGCTCTGAAATGTAAAAGGCAATAGGAGCTGGGCAGCCTGGCCCCTGGCTCCTACTACATTTTACATTGCAAAGCTGCAGTGAGGTTGTGTCCCACACCCAGCGTGAGCTGGAACTAAGCCAGGCTGCCCGCCCAGCTGGCAGCACAACTTGTGGAGATATGCAAGTTCCCACTGGGACCTCCCACGCACAGGGACTACTACCGCGAAGCAGCCCCTGCCCGCAGCTGAGGTGCCGCAGACAGGGGCTGCTTCGCAGCAGCAGTCCCTACCCCCTCTGCCTCCAGACGGTGCTGGGGGGAGGGAGGGACTGGTTTTTAAGCCAGCTCCCCACAGCACCGGCTCCTGCTGCCCCCCCCTTCCCGCCTTGCTGCATCTGATAAAGAGGCAGCAAGGGGGAGGAGAGAATGCAAGTAGTCAACAACCCAATAAGTATAGGCTTATCAGGTAGTCGACTAGTCAACTACTCCTTTACATTCCTATTTAAAATGCTTAAATTTAGTAGCTGGTATTTACCATACTCCTGAGATACTGGTGGAAAGGAAAGTGTTATCACATGTGACTACATAATCTGTACCCCTCCCCCACATACAGAACAAATATTTATTGAACACTTCTGCCTTTCGCGCATTACTGATAATTGCACCATTTCCATTTGGAAATGGACCAGTACCACAGTGAAGATAATTTTTGTTTCTAATATATTTAGGATAAATGGAGTATCTTTCAAGGCTGATAGAAGCAATGTATGTAATTGAAGATGCAAGACAAGTTGGCTTCCTTGTACAAAAAAGAAAACAAAACAAAAAAACCCCAACAACATGGCTCAGCTTCAGAGAACACTTAAATGATCCTTCAGAAATATCAAACATATTCATTTATAAAGGGACTACACGTGTCGTCATATTTTCCCTTATGATTCTTTCTTTACTTCCCTATTTATCAATTTATCTTCATAAAGTTTTTACAGGGCTTAAGGGAAGTGTCACTTGTAGAACTATAAACAGCATTAAAGTATTAACTAACCAATTAAGTAAGCTATATAAACAAATCACAGATAACATGGTTTTACATCATTCTGTTATCAATAAACACTTCAAAGTAAAATAAACACTAAGAAAATTTGTGAAAGGGAGACTAACATATATTTACTTGCAGGAACTCTCTTTTTTTAACCAGATCATGTTTATATAATTGCAGAGATTAGCTCAGGCAGCAGCACAGACTCATTTTCTCTCTGTAAGGAGGTCTCGGTGCCACTAGATGGGACAGTACACCACGCCCAGAAGGTGTATTGGTTACACTTGCACAAGTCACTTTGTTTCTCTGTTGGATCCTCAACTGAAAAATGAGGATAATAGTACTTCCTTTGTCACGAGGAAGCCAAGACAATAAATACATTAAGGACTAAGAGCACTTAATTGTGATGAGGGCCACAGAAGTATCTAAGATAGCTAAAAAGGCCCAGCCCATTTACCCAAGCAGATACAGTGCAGTTGTATGGTAACTACTACAGTCCCTTCCTGTCTCGATACTCCTGTCTTTCCAGATCAAATTTGTTTAGTTTAAAGAAAAAGCATACTTTTTGGTTTGTTTTACAATGGTGAAACACAAATTCAGATGACATGAAAATAAAGCTCTTCTTCTCCCCATTCCTTTGTCATAACAAACAAACAGTCTGCATTCGATGTTACAACATCTGTAACAGTGCCACATTACTGTCTCCAGATTCTTTCCTCGGTTACAGCTGTGCAATCCACATGCATCCTTCTCCTGGAAATAAAGATGTCTAGCAAACATATCCTGTCACTGCAAGAAAAGAAATTACTGACTTCAGCTACACAACCAAAACTGCCATCATTCACTCCATGAGCATTTTCAGCTTTTACCACTTACAGTTCTCCCTTAATCGCTTCTATATTTTCTCTCATGCTGACTCTTACAAAATCCCTGATAAAATCTGAAGACCCACTACTTTATTCTACCTCAAATCCTCCCTTAGACTCATTGTGCTGTGATGCCTGCACAATCCATCTTACTGATTAGGGCTAGGAAAGTAACAAGCTGTCCCTTATTTTAATTTCCTACTGCTTTCCTCCCTACCTCTAAACCCAATTAATAGAAAAACTTGCATTGCATGTGTCACACACATCATTTGGAGTGGTTCACAACCAGGAATGCCTACCTCACTGCAGACACTCAAAAGCAGGGCAGACACCCCAAACTGGTAGGATGTTCTATAATTAGATTTCATCAACCCAGTAACAAATATGAACTGAAGTGCTATAACAATCTTACCATGGATTCAAGACAGTCCCATTGGGTTCGCCAATCTATCCTGTCACCCTGGTAAACCGGACTTAGTGCTAAAGGATCACTTACACCAAAAAAAAAAATTAAAAAAAAAATCACAAAATATGCAGGTTGCTTTCTGTCCCAAAAGACAAGTCATATACCTCAGATTTCAATTTGTACCTTAGCTCTCACACCAAAGACCCTTCAGGGTTGACAAGACAATCCAATGCTACAGTAAACTAATTAAGGATTTATTAACTAGAAAAAATAAAATACCATTATTTACAGGTTAAAGCAGGCAAATGAGTTCAGTCTATGGTTCCAAAAAGTGACAGAGATGTAGTAACCTGTCAGAAGTGACTGTCTTCTTGGGGCCTAACCCAGGCAAACCTGAGGATTTGTGCTTTTTTGTTTGGTTGGTTGTTTGCTTCTTAGCTACCACCCCGTAAGAATCCAAAGAGCGAAGAGCTAAAAAAAAAATCTGTCAACTGTCTTTATTTCTCCTTTCAACATTCAAACTAATGGGAAGAGGTCTCCTGCATAGTTAAATGGGGCAACAGACAAAGCATTGTCCTACAATGGCCCACTTAATTTTGATAGTCCTCCTGGCTAGGCAGAGGGAGCCACTCTTTCAGTCAGAATTCACAAGATCAGAGCGTGCATTTTTAAAATATAAATGTGTTTTATAATTGTATCATGTAGCATGAAATACAGACATTACTACAAGTAAGAGTAATGCATGCAGCTGATTACAAGTGTTTTATAGTCCACACACTAAACACATCATTACAAGTCTAACACCTATCTTCAACAACAGTAACATACAGGTGAGCTGGCCTTGTTTCCAGTTTGATGAATTTGTCTCTGCGATGGCTACAGACTTGGCAAGAGAGCTGGCTCTGGTTTATCAATGTCACAGCATGCAACTAACAAAGCCATGACATTCATTTGCTACCCTACTTAGACAATCAAAGGGATGCAGCTTGCTGCATACTCCCCTATTGATATGAGGGGATGGCAATTTCGGGGTCATCTTCAAGACATAAAGAATGCTAGTGTTGTGTTTTAGACACTTTCTTCCTAGTCCTCTAAACATGCCTTTTAATATGCAATTATTTGAGCTTGAAATATTTGCTAAGTGCTTAAAGAAAGGGTAGTTTAAGTGTAAAAAATGCAGTTGGAAAAACCAAAAGATTTATACACAAAACACCTGTTGTATTTTAGTCAAGCTCATTATATTAAAAGTTACTTCTTTCTGGAAAGAACAGTGATTTTCATTCTTTTTTCATGTGCAAATCCCCAGGATCCATGGACCACAGATGGAAAAACACTGTTCTGTGGTCTCCGTATACATAGTGTAAGGATATCCTTGGCCCCATGGATCACAGCTTGAAAACCACTGTTTTAGAGATATGAAACAGGCAACTTTTAGAGATATGAAAAGCAGCCTTAATTACATGGATATTCTCTTAAGGGGCGGGAGCTCATACAAAGCCAATATTCTTGGACAACTGCCAAACCCTAGGCAGACTAAGTAAGTTAGATCCAGCTGTTGGACTTGCAGAAGAAGCAATGTACTGAAGGTCCCCATAATGTGGGCTGAATAATTAGTCTATGATTTTATCAAATTCAGCTTGTAAGACTTTATGAATGCACTCTCTCTCTCTTTCCATAAGTTTATCTTGATAGTAAAGATATTAGGAGAGAAAGGAAAAAATAATTACATACCTTTTTCTTTTTTTAAAGTAATCCTTCAACCAATAGACCAGATTTAAAGTAACAAAAACTCCTGAAGGGTATGTCTACACCGCACAGCTATTTGCTACCCTGCGTCTTCACAAGCCACCCATTATTTCAAAATATTTTTCAAAATAAAGGGGTGCACTATTTCAGCATCCTGGTAACCCTTGTTCCACCTCAAAATAGTGTGTTAATTCAAAATTCAACTGAAATTTTTTGAGTTGAAGGTGCTGTGTAGACACACCGGAAGAGTTAAAAGTGTTCTCTTAAGCAGGCTGTAAAGTGTTTTTGTCCCACTTCTTACAAAAAGCATTGCAGGTTAAGAGAGATTTCAGGTATCACATACAATTATGCAAGAAACTTTAAAGTCAAGTTTGTGGCCAACTCTTTGGTAAAGGTTCAGTTAACTAGTGGTTTTCTAATATTGTACAATAACTGAATATTATGCTTGGCTGGATCTGCTGAATTGTGGTGGACCTCGTAAAACGCACAAACTGAAGCTAAATATGCTAGGAAAATATTCACAGCCAGGGAGCGGGTCTCCAGGAAAGTAATGGAACTTCTGCCTGCAGCATCATCCCTAGGGTGGGGTAGAGCCCAGGCAACCCCCTCTTTGGCCCAGATCCTGCCTCTTCCCACCCCTGCTATACCCCCATCCTTCCCCACTCTATCCCCTTCTCCCCAAGTTCCAGTATTGCTCTGTCCCCACCAAATCTTTTCCTACCACTTCTCTGCCATCTCCTACCCTCATTGCACTCTTTCCCCTGAGGGTATGTCTAGACTACAGGCTTCTGTCGACAAAGAGCGTCTAGACACATTCAGTTCCGTCGACAAAGCAAGCTGCTTTGTCGACAAAACCCTGTAGTCTAGACACAACCCTACATGCAACAACACCTTCTGTCGACAGAACTCTGTCGACAAAAGGTGTTATGCCTCGTAAAATGAGGTTTACCAGTGTCAACAAAACTGCTGAGTTCTGTCGATGTTATGTTGACAGAACTCAGCGGTAGTGTAGAGGCAGGTATAGTTTTGTCGACAAAAGTCCACTTTTGTCGACAAAACTCTGTAGTCTAGACACACCCTGAGCGACGCGACCCAGTGGATTACTGAGAGGACTGGCACTCATTGTGGTGGCGGAAAGCAGAGTGACCTGGACCAAGCCCACTCTACTCTCTGAGCCGACCTCCCAGTCACATGACTCAGGGTAGCAGAGCCGATTGGAGCTGGATTGTTCTGCTTTCTTCCACCACAGTAAAGTGGAGAGACTCGATGGCGCAATGGCTGAGCAGAGCGGGCTGAGGCTAGGCCACTCTGCTTCCCACGGCTCCCACTGCTGCTGGTGAGTGCAGAGGTGGGCCCGACCGCTGCAGCTGGCACCAGGCCTCCCAATAGTCCCCTAGGCCCAAGGGGCCTCAAAAGAACAGAGCCTGCAACGGCTCTGTCTGCCTGTGCCACAGTTTTGAGAGAGAACTGCTGAGTGCTAGGAATACAGACCATAGCTGAGTGTTTGGAGGCCTAGGCCATGGTTTGGAGCAGCACCGGCTGCCAGAAGCCTGAACTTATTTACAAACTGGCAAACAGTTTATAGTTTGCAGTGCTGTTGTACCCATGTTGGCTCCAGGATACTAGAGCAACAAGATCTGTAAGGTAATATCTTTTACTGGAACAACTTCGTTTGGCTCACAAGGAGAAGAGCTCTGTGAGAGATCAAAGGCTTGGGTCTTTCACCAGCAGCAGTTGAGCCAATAAAAAAAAAAATTACTTCATCTACCTTGTCTCGCTAAACATTTTATGGGACACATTCAGGACACAGCCATCCCATTGCCCATCCCCCATATTCACTGGTGGCAGGGGGAAGCAGAGCAACCCACTACCAGTAGCTCCACTACCATGGTTCTCAGATGAGTCACTCTGCTTCATGCTGTAGCTGGATGGGGTGGCAGTTCTACCCCTTTCCTGCACCCCAGGGGACTGGCAGGCAACCTGGCTGAGATTAGGCTCTTCCTTGCACTCACCAGCAGTGGGAAGCAGAGCAACCTGGCTGGGAGCCTGGCAAGTAAAGCAGACCGGGGCCAGGTTGCTCCACTTCCTCCTGCCACCAGTGAACATGGGGGGCTGCTGCTGGTGCCAGGCCTCCCACTAATCCCCCAGGCCACGTTGCTCAGGGGAGGGGTGTTGGGGTAGGAGGTGCAAAAATTCCATTGCCAAACAAACCCTGCTGAAGATGTACATCTTTGTCAAGAATCAAGGCTATATAGTATGTACATGTGAAAACTGTCATGCCCCCACAAACAAAAAATGCCTAATTGCACCTACTTTATTTTTCAAATATCAAATGACACACCACGCAGACATTTAAAAATGTCAGAAATTCTGGAAACATGGGCTTAGATATTGTTATACAAGAACAAAAGTCAGGAACGTATTATGGTTTGTGGAACGCATTCAAAACATATTCACTACTTTAGAAAGCAGTTGCCTTTTAATTTTCACAAACTGTATCCAAAGCAATAAGTATTTTTCATGTACAATAAAGATTGTACCAAACAAGAATATCAAAAATGAAAGGTTAAAATTAGAAGTAAATAAATCAACATGTCTATAAAAGTAATCCTGTATCTTTAGCGTGCTGATCACAATATTACAGGCAGTCCCCGACTTACGGGGATCCGACTTATGTCGGATCCGCACTTACAAACGGGGCTCTCTCGCCCCAGAGCTCACAGGCAGCGATCCACCACCTCAACCTCCAGGGCGAGCAAAGCTGCTCACGGTGCCCCTGGTCTGCTGGAGACCGTCTCCAGCAGACCAGGGGCACCGTGAGCGAAGCCGCAGCAGCGGCGGGTTCCCGCACTTCTGAGGCTTTGCCAGAGCAAAGCCTCAGAGGCTGTTACCCACCAGCTCTGTGATTATTGGGGAACCAGAACATGGTCACCTGTCAGCCTTGTGCTCTTGGGGAGTCAGGGAGTGACATTCATGGAAAACCATTCCCTTCCCTCAGGCCTCTGCTAGAATCAAAGACAAAGCAATGAAAAGGCCGGGGAAGACACACCTAAACTGCTTCAGACAAGGGTGATACAATTAAGGAAACACCCCAGCCTCATTTGCATTAAAGATGGAACAGAGGGACATCTCATTAGCATACAGAATGGAGAGCAGCTCTTCCAAGGCAGGAACCGCACTGAACTATGGGACACCGAAAGCAGAGAAGCAGTGCCTGATGGGAAATCCCTGCTCCAGATGCTAATGAACCTAAGCCTGCTCACACCCAAATTAGTCATTATCAGACCAATTCTAGTAACGAGCCTATTGACATCTAAAATACTGAAACTGCCAAGTTGCATTGTGAGCTCGTTCAAGGAACATCACCCATAACCAGGGGTGATCAGTCTCTATTGTCTCTCCTCTTTCTCTTTGAACTATCTCTATAAAACTCCTATCCTTGCCCCAAGAAAACTGTTCTGATACCTGGACTTAAACTGCATCAGTTCCATTGAGACTTCTTCATCTCCTGTCTGATCGTGCTGGGGGCTCTGTCCTGCTTTTCTCCTGCCCTCTGGACCCCCGGCTACCATCATCATCTGGGAACCCCGATCAGTGCAAGCTCCGTGGAGTGGTGAGGTCTCTCTCTCTCTCTCTCTCTCTCTCTCTCTCAACTATCTCTCTAAGCATAGCCTCCTGACCCTGCCCTGTGTAAACTGTTATATGGTTACCTAACATTTGTAATCAGCTTCAATTTAGATTTAATATTGTAATTGTTAGATTTAATATTGTAACTGTTTGATATCTATTCACTACTCAGAAATAAATCACTTTCATTGTTAAACTGGTTGCTTCTCTCTCTTCCTTTCTCTTTTGCTCACTCTTCCTTAAGGGGTGTTGTTTTGGCTTCCCCATTTGCTCTGCAGCAACGCTTCTTGTACCCAAGCAAAAGATCCCTGTAGTGCCCAAAATCCTGTGGGGTTTGCTCATCGTGTGGTTTACCTGTGAATGAGTGTGGTGTGAAAGTGGGGATAAGGGGTGCTGAACCTGGGGGCTTATGAGGATGGCAGCTTAAAGTGCTGTTTAATCCAGCCCACGGAGTCCAA
The DNA here is from genome assembly GCF_049634645.1 of Pelodiscus sinensis. Classification (NCBI taxonomy): domain Eukaryota; kingdom Metazoa; phylum Chordata; order Testudines; family Trionychidae; genus Pelodiscus; species Pelodiscus sinensis. The sequence goes on from NC_134713.1 coordinate 167,059,192, forward strand.
AGGCACATGAGGGTGCAGTGTGGCATTGCTGTGAAACCCAGCCAGCTGAGTCCAGGGACATATGAGGGGGTCAGCTTGTGAGTGCTGAGTACCCAGTCCTCTCAGACGTGCTCTGATTAGTGGGTGTGAGTGTCTGTGTGTGTTGCTAAGGTGGGAAGAACCCCATCCTGAGGAACCTAGTTCCTGCAGGAGAGCTCCAGTGGGAGGGGGAATTGGCAGCGGGGAGAATTCAGCTCCATATGAGAGCCCAAGTAAGCACCAACAGCACACTGATAGAACTGTTAACCTTCCCCCAGTCCCATAAGGGTAACCCTGATAAATGAGCATACCCCAGAGTATTGGGCAAATCTGGTAACAAGGCGCGGCACCCCGCTGCCACTGCGGCTTTGCTCCCCGTGTCCCTGGTCTGCTGGGGGGGGGGGGCGCAGCTAGTGTGCCCCCTCCCCCCAGCAGACCAGGCTTTTGTTGCCGGACCCTGGGGCAGAGCAGCTGGGGCGCTGCCGGTTGGTCCCGCAGCGCCGCTCTGGGCACTATTGGACCAACCCAGCAGCACCCGAGCTGCTCTGCCCCAGGCGTCCTGAATCAGCCGCTGCTGGTCAGTTTCAGCAGCGGCTGAATCAGGACGCCTGGGGCAGAGCAGTTGGGGTGCTGCTAGGTTGGTCCAGTAGCGCCGAGGAGCGGCGCTACTGGAGCAACCCAGCAGCACCCCAGCTACTCTGCCCCAGGCGTCCCCAAGTCAGCCGCTGCTGAAACTGACCAGCGCTGACTAAGGAAGCCCGAGGCAGAGTTGCTCTGCCCCAGGCTTCCTGGAATCAGCTGCTGATCAGTTTCAGCAGCAGCTGACTTGGGGACGCTTGGGGTTCTTAAGTTGAATCTGTATGTAAGTCAGAACTGGCGGTCAGTTTCAGCAGCGGCTGAATCTGGACGCCAGTTCCGACTTACATACAGATTCAACTTAAGAACAAACCTACAGTCCCTATCTTGTACATAACCCGGGGACTGCCTGTACATTCAAAAGCATTCTGAATATTAACAATGATTCAGAGCGCTCAAAAAAACAAACCCAGAAACATTCATGTCAACTGGAGGTTTACTGTTCAGGCTATAATGCAGGACTTGAACTAGTTCCACAATTACTCCTTATAGGATATGATGGAAAGAAATACAAAGTAGACTGTTCAAAGCAGCCTAGAAATGTTTTAAGAAAGCTACGTAGCTCTTTTTGCTAAAAAACTGTTAGTGGTAAAAAAAAATTGAACATGTTATGCTTTATGTCATTGGTGAAGTAGATGAAAAAATGGGGATTTTGGATGGGGGAAAATGGATTTTCCTCTTGGTATTAAATGCCAGCTACTACCTATCTTACAGTAAAATTCTGAAACAACTGTAGTAAGGATTTTTTTTTTGAAATTTCACACAGAGAAAAATAAAGCAGCAATAAAAAAAATAAACGCTACTTCTAGCTCAGTCTCCTCAGACAGCCTATATTTGGTGTACTAGGGATACTTTTTACACCATTCCTCAAATTCCTATAAAGACCTCTCCCACTTACAGCAACAATTTCTGCTTAAAACTCCAACAAGGTCTCTTTCTTTGCATGTTGAAGTTATAAAAATATGCTCTATTACTTCAAAAACAAACAAACAAAACCCCCAGCCAATAAACACGAGTGATTGCTGTGTACAGGCCTGTAGAGTTGATTTAGTATAAAATGGGTGTCACAGATTAGCTAGCCTTTTGAAGCAAGCTGAATTCAGCCTTGCTGGTGACTTAGCAGCTATTCAACAGCTCACTGATCAGCTTTGTCTAAGGTAATTAGTGAAGCCAGACAGGTGTCATGGAGCTTAATTATAAAGACTGACACACCCCCACCTGGCTTTGGTGGTCTAGCAGGGAGAGCACTATTTAAATAGACCTGAAGAGGGAGAACAGTAAGAGGGAGAAAGATCCCAGAGAGAAGAACAACAACGTAGCCCCTAGCTGGGAAGAGCCTCAGGAAGTCATGTTAGTCTGGTGTAGCTGAAACAAAAGACAGAACTATGTAGCACTTTAAAGACTAACAAGATGGTTTATTAGGTGATGAGCTAAGTCAGGTTGAATCACCAACAGGGAGCAAAGTAGGCTTCTATGTTGGGAGCCCTGAGACAAAGTCTAAGGAACAGGGAGATCCTCAGAGAAAAACTGCCGGAGCCCTTCATAATGGAAAGCAGTGGGAGAATCTTGCTAGGGATTAACTGATTGAAGTCAATCTCTGTAAGGGCCAGGAAGCAGCAGATTTCAGTTGAACCTAACAGTGGCAGAAGAACTATAAGTTTAGTTCTGATTGTGAACTTTCAGTTAGATCCCCAGTTACTTTGGGCAAAGGAGTGAATGCTTGTCTGATTAGACTGGAGGATGGGGCCAATGAAAAGCCAGAGAAAGAGTCAGGAGAAGATGCCACATGAGATTGGCCATTGTAGAGTCAATAAGTGGTCTTTCAGGGCAGGGATGTGAGATTACATCCTTGTCAATGCCATGTTGGGGCATAAGGGCCACCTAGGCTATGTCTACACAGCAGCATTATTTCGGAATAACTGACATTATTCTGAAATAACAAAGAGCATGTCTACACTGCAAGCCATTATTTCAAATTTATAGCGAGCTGGAGGACTTCTTACTCCGGACTCCTGGAACCCTCATTTCATGAAGGGTAAGGGAAGTCGAAGGAAGAGTAAGTAGACAGCGCCAAAAGCCGAGTTAAGCTATTTCGACTTAAGCTACACAACTGACGTAGTTCAAGTTGCATAGCTGAATTTGACTTTAGCCCTGTTGTGTAGACATAGATGAGAACACATGCTTACAATGAATTTACTGAACAATACTTAAATTAGGAGAAATGGAAGGTCCACCTTTGATCCATCATGTGATTAGTGACCATCTGAACAACAACAGCTACAATTTGCATTAAATGTCTTCATGCCACAATGGCTGTTGTGCCCATGTCTTTATAGAGAAGTTTGGCCTTTGATCTGCATAGGTATGTACCCACTAACCGTGCTGCCACATTAACTCTAATGTGGTGTTATAGAAAGGATCATAACTCTGTGGAGACAGAGGGTACACACCTCTTGTCTTTCACATCACAGTCTCTTCTTGGCCTGGCCAGTGTGTGCATTGGAAATATGACGACTCTAGATAAGTCCTTTCGTACCCTTGGCAAGCAGGGCAAAATTTAGCCCTGTGAATGCAAATTCCAACCAAACTGATTTACTGTGACAATTTTTGCAAGGTGGTGATGCCTAAGAGTACATTTACACAGCAGTGTTATTTCGGAATAGCTGACTAAAAGCAGTTATTTCAACATAATGTCAAAATAATGTTGAGCTGGAGGACTTCTTACTACAACTCCTGGAACTCTCATTTTACGAGGTGTAAGGGAGGACGGAGGAAGAGTACTCTCTCGCAGACTTCCTGTGTGTAGACAGCGCCAAAAGCTGAAATAAGCTATTTCAAATTAAGCTATGCAATTAACGTAGCTCAACTTAAGTAGCTTATTTCATCTTTAGCCCTCTGGTGTAGATGTGCCCTTAGGGCTTAGGGAAGCATTTAGAAAAATGCAATGATTCTATATGGGCTTTGTTTTATTTGGATTTGTGTCATACGAAAATAGGACTAGCTAAGTTATGTATTTAGTACAACATGTAAGAAACCATTCCCAATCTAAATTTCTTTTGCTTACAAAAAGAAACACTGCATGATGGTCAAAACAAGACTCATGTCTGCAAAAAATTTCTTAACGTTTTATTTATTAGTAAGGCGTTTGATATGGTCTCGCATGATTTTCTTATCAATAAACTGGGCAAATACAACTTAGATGGGGCTACTATAAGGTGGGTGCATAACTGGCTGGATAACCATACTCAGAGAGTAGTTATTAATGGTTCACAATCCTGCTGGAAAGGTATAATAAGTGGTGTTCCACAGGGGTCTGTTTTGGGACCGGCTCTGTTCAATATCTTCATCAACGATTTAGATATTGGCATAGAAAGTACGCTTATTAAGTTTGCAGATGATACCAAGGCTGGGAGGGGTTGCAACTAATCTGGAGGATAGAGTCATAATTCAAAATGATCTGGACAAATTGTAGAAATGGTCTCAGGTAAGCAGGATCAAGTTTAATAGAGACAAATGTAAAGTGCTCCACTTAGGAAGGAACAATCAGTTTCACACATACAGAATGGGAAGCGACTGTCTAGGAAGGAGTATGGCAGAAAGGAATCTAGGGGTCATAGTGGACCACAAGCTGAATATGAGTCAGCAGTGTGATGCTGTTGCAAAAAAAAGCAAACATGATTCTGGGATGCATTAACAGGTGTGTTGTGAGCAAGTCACGAGAAGTCATTCTTCCGCTCTACTCTGCGCTGATTAGGCCTCAGTTGGAGTATTATGTCCAGTTCTGGGCACCGCATTTCAAGAAAGATGTAGAGAAATTGGAGAGGGTCCAGAGAAGAGCAACAAGAACGGTTAAAGGTCTAGAGAACACGACCTATGAAGGAAGGCTGAAAGAATTGGGTTTGTTTAGTTTAAAAAAGAGAAGACTGAGGGGGGACATGATAGCCGTTTTCAGGTATCTAAAAGGGTGTCATAAGGAGGTGGGAGAAAACTTGTTCATCTTGGCCTCTGAGGCTAGAACAAGAAGCAATGGGCTTAAACTGCAGCAAGAGAGGTTAGATTGGACATTAGGAAAAAGTTCCTAACTGTCAGGGTGGTCAAACACTGAAATAAATTGCCCAGGGAGGTTGTGGAATCTCCAGCTGTGGAGATATTTAAGAGTAGGTTAGATAACTGTCTATCAGGGATGGTCTAGACAGTATTTGGTCCTGCCATGAGGGCAGGGTACTGGACTCAATGACCTCTAGAGGTCCCTTCCAGTCCTAGTATTCTATTATTCTAATGAGAAACTTTGAAATTTCCATTAAATGTCATTGTTGTCCTCTGGTCAATTCTATTCAACTGTATACTTTAGCAACACTGTACTACAACAGCACTGTGAAACAGACATATATTTAAGCTAGCTGGCCATTTAACCCAATTTACAATTGCTTTGCATCATTATAGTAGCACACAGTAGCTAGAGCATACCAGTCAATTTTGCCCTCTGCATTAAAATGTGACTCCAGTCTGTTGCAATACCACACACAAACTTTTGGATAAAGGACTCAAATGAAAACACATAGAGACCACCCACATTACTTGTATTCTATCACTATATGTTCTTAGAGCCATAGACTATATTAATTTTTGACACAGTATTGATCTCATGGTATTTCTAGAGTCTCAGAGGGGTAGCCGTGTTAATCTGGAACTTTAAAAACGAACAAGTAGTCCTATGGCACTTTACGTCATGTCTACACTAGGAAATTATTTCAAAATATTTCAAAATAAGTTAAGCGTTATTCCTCATGGAAAGCAGGATTACAGATTTCAAAATAACCAGCCTGCTATCTTGAAAAAACGGGCTTGGTTGTGTGGATGCTTCACTTATTATTTAGAAATAAGAGGAGTTATTTCAAAATAACTCAATAGTGTAGACCAGAGCTTAGAGACTAACAATATACTATATGTATTTTTATTAGTCTCTGAAGTGCCACAGGACTACTCATTGTCTTTATGGTATTACTAGTAAAAGGAAAAAGTAATGCATTTCTCATGGACTGAGAGCTTGGTTTCAATTATTTTCTTCTACAAGATATAGCAACACAAAATTCACTTTTCCCATTTGCACTGTACTTTGTAAATCACTAGAAGTAAAATATAACATGGTGAAATTTATTTTTCTGACAATAGATTATGACATGTATGTGATGTAAGCCTGAAACACTATTAATATAGGAAAATTCATTTGAATCAGACATTCCCTACCTATAAATAAAACAGCTGGGAAACCTAGGATACAATACTGTTTACGATAGAGGGAAAGAATTGTTCTATTTTTACTTAACTTTGCAGGGGAAGACTTTCCTTTAATGTTATACCCTGATAACTTTCTTAATTAAAAAAAGCCCCTATGGATTTCTGAGGTTTCTGGATTCCTGCCTCTACATGAATTAGTATTTCCTATGACTATGCTTATACTTGGTGACAGTGGGCATGTCTACACCTAAAATGTTGCACTGGTGCAGTCAGATAAGCAGGAAAACTTTTCCACTAACTTCAGCAGGCTTTGAATCAGACCTTGAATTCTTAGAAACAAGTGTCAATTATTACAATGTTGGTACACATTTTTTCCTCTTACAGCAGAATCTTTGCAAGATTGCCACTGTCTGTGGTGCAAATGGAATATATATATGATGGTAAGTTACATGTAAAAACTTTGCATATCTTCTAAAGATTTCTAATATCACTGATTTGTTTTTTTAAAAAAAAGCAGTTTGTTCTAGGAAGAACAAAAGTGAGGCAGTTGGACGCATGACTCTTATCCACTATTATAAAAAAAAAAAACCTGTCTATATAAATTACCAATTTTAATATAAGACGACCTACCTTCTCGGCTAACAGCTCTCTGATCTTGCTTGCCTGGAGACGAAACTTCATCAGCTGTGACTCCAAAGTTACACATCTTTCTTTCCAATTTACACTTCCTTCTGAGTCTGAAAAATCTGCCATACTTAAGCTGTAGGGGTGAAAAAAAATCAGACTGCTGTTTATATAAATGAAAAAAAAATAGGCCTGGATATATTATCCTTTTATGGAAATCACAGGGGATACTCAAAGCTTTTCTCCACAGCTCTTTTATAAACTCTTGTTTACTTGTATTTGTTTTCTAAGTTATTACAGAGTTGGAAAACATGTTCTGTTGATAAATTGGGAAACAGCCTCTAGTTACTACTGATTGAACCTCTCTAGTCTGGCACTCTCTGGTCTAGCAACATCCGTAGCCTGACATGATTTTAGTTAGCCAGATGTCCACTTAGTGTGGATGTGGCCAAGTTTCCCATGGTCCCATAAAGTTTGTTTACAGCCACCAGTCCTGGCTCTCAGCATTCTGTTCTGTTAGCTCTAATTTACCCCTCCATGTCTTGTAAGACCCCAGTAAACAGTGCAAATTTCAGTAATGCTGATAGACAATATTGACCTCCCGTGGTTTGGCAAATTCTCTCGTTTGGCACCAGTCAAGTCCTGAGGGTGCCAGACTACTAGAGAGGTTCAACCTGTATACATGATTTCATTCAGAGAACTGAGCCTTTTCTAGGAAGGAAAGCTCCTTATATGGAGTTCAAAAGTTAAAATTAAAGCTAGCTTACAATGTTTAAAAGACAGCTCTACAATCTAAATTCTTGCTAAGAATTTCTTGGAAACTGTGGTACCTCAGGACCTAGTGGTTCAAATTTGAAATCAGTTGTAGCAAGGACCTCCTGCGATACATCCTCACTTTTTTAATCTAATAGTCAAATGGTGGTTGGGTTTTGTCTTTTAAATAAACACAGCTGGAGCTTACCCTAATGCTCTGATCCTTCCCAAACTGATATAATCTACTCAAGACTGATCTCAGGTACTACCTACCATCCATGCCACTGTGGGGAATAACTGTAAGACATTACTTCAGGTGGCTTGAACCAGGCGGAGAACCCAGAGAAAGTCATTTTGTGCAGCACAACTGAGCTCTGTCCAAAGCCAAATTGTTTGTAGACAGCCTGGCATCACAATAAGTGGATCTCTCAAGATGACAAGCTGTGGCCCTTGAACCCAAGCAGCACACAAGAGGTACTCTTCTTTTTGCATTGTGTGCTGGGGCTCTTCCTTAAAGTTTTGCTTTGAAAGCTGAGCTCCTGGTTTAAGAGCTGAGAAAGTGCTCTGTAACCTCAGGGAAAATGGAAGACCCTAGTAAGAAACAGCTCCCTGCAAGCACTGGCTTCCACCCTCCCTTCCGCAACTGTGGAAGGTAGCAGGGGAGGGGGGGGGAGGCGGCATGTGCAGAGAGCTGTCTTAAAAGCCAGCTCTGCACGCTTATCAGCTCCCGCCTGCTCCCCCTCCCCCCTGCGCGATGCTGCCTCTATCCGTATAGAGGCAGCAAGGGAGAAGGAAATGCATCTAGTCAATTGGATTAACTGATAAGTCCAAGCTCATCATTTAACCGTTTAAACGACTACACACTAACTTCCCTAGAGAGTCTCAAAGTTTACACAGAAAGGATGACATAGGAGGGGCTTCAGTTGTCCCTTCCAAAAAACTACAGCACGCATATCTACCCTTTCCACCCTCCCTTCAGGAAGTACTCACCCTACCCCCACTGTTGCCTGCCGGCCTGGCTTTAGGTTAAGGCAAGCAAGGTGGAAGCCTTGATCCCCGTGTCTTCAGGGTCCCACGCTGCAATGGACACAAACTTTTTGGCTGGGTCTGGCACTGGGGGTCTGGGTTTTGTTACAGCCTCTGCAGGGACCAGCCAATGGCTCAGGAGCTTCCTCTGCCCCAGGTCAACACATCATGGCAAGGAGGGGACAGGGCCTTGTGGGCAGTTCCCCATTGGAGAGTGGGAGTGGCTGAGCTGATCCCCTGAGCCCCAGCCAGGATCCAGCTGCCTGACCAGAAATAGCAATGTCTTAAGGGAAAGCTGCTCCCAGGAGCATGCCAGACTGGGCCTGGAAGCCACCTGGCTGGGCAGAGGCTGCAGGACTGGGTGGAGTCAGGGTGCCCCGGCTATACGAACTCAGGAGCGCCCTGGACAAAGCTGGTGTGGTGCTCATATCACTGATAAGCACGTGTTAGGTAGGCAGGCACCTCTCACAGCTTACCGGGCCGGGGCACACCCAGAGACCCCGCAAGCGTGGGGGGTCTCTGCACAGGACTACCCCCATTAATCGCCACAAGAGAACAAACTCCTGTCCCTGCATCCACTAGTTAGGCCCTACTCTCAGCATGCTGCCTTGGGTAGGGTTGCCAGATGGTTTCAGAAAAAATACCGAACAACAACAACAAAAAAACCACACCAGAAAAAAGTTTGTTAAGCAAAAAACAAAACAAAGCAAAAAACCACCACCACCACCACCACCGCGGCCCCTTTAAAAACCACATGGTGAGGCTATTTGGCCCTAACAGGCTGCTGGTGGCCACCTGTCATCTTGCCTCCCTGTGCCGGGCCGGACAGCTCCCCTGCAGAACCCAGTAAGCACTAGGGTTGCCAGGCTGCCTCCATATTGAGCTGGACAGCCTGGGATTTTCACCTTCTGGGTGGGGGGGGGGAGGGGGGAAATACCAGACAGACATTTTAGGCTTGGTTGCCTGCACTCTTCCTGTATACCCTCGCTACCTCCTCTGTTAAAGGGATCTCTGCCAAAACTGCAGAGAGGCAGGTGTCTGTAATCTCAAAAAGTTCAAAAATCATGGGTCTGATTGGGGGAGGAGGCTGCCCACACTGGCCATGAGACGTATGAATTAGGCCACGCAAGCACAACCAACCAACTGAGCAGGAAACATGGGACAGATTTAGGCTCTGGGCAGGCTGCAATCAGCTCAAGCTCATCTTTATACGCAAGCTCACCTTTATGTATACCCCACCTGTTTCCAGGTGGGGTATACATAAAGCCAACAAATGGGCAAAAGATAAAAACTGTAGGGTGGCAAAGTAGCAGTCACTCTTCTGGAGGTAAGAATGGATAGGAATTCCTGAAGTTTAGTAGATATAGGTTCTGACTCTGGGGCTGGATGCTGAAGCACTCATGGGGGGGGGGGGGGGAACAGTGACTACTCAGCACCCAGTGGTTGGTCCTTTCCTAGCTCCTCGTGCATAGCCTGTTGCCAGCAGATGAGCTCTCCATTCTTCTCCACAGTGCCTCTTGCAGGCTACAATCAGCTGTTTAGTGATGCACAGGGTGGGAATGAAGCAGGAGCAGGAAGAGTCAGTAGAGGGCTGACCTGTTGCAGGGTGCATGGGGCAAGTACTCCAGATGCTGGGAAGTGGAAAAGGCAAGGGGCCAGACAGAGAAGAGATAGAACCAGCCCCTTCCGGCTGTTGGGAATCTGCTGTGCAGCATGGTGGACTAGTGGCTCAGGCTGCTTGAGAGAGCCTGGCTTGGGAAGCTGCTTTTGTTCCCCACTTAGGTGCTGGGGATCAGGAATGAGTGAGCCAGATTTCCCTCCTCCCCACTATACACTTCTGTCTCACTCAGCAGGAAGCAGAAGCTGTCTCCACAGCCAGGCTCTCTCAGGTACAGTAGCTGCCAGGCTACAAAGCAGTGACTGGGAAGGGACAGCATTAGAAGCACTTAGAACGTGCTGGGGACAGGAGGGCACTACCCCCAATGTCAATCAGTTTTGTGCCTCAGTCAGGCCCACACTAACTCTGTACTCACAAACCCAATCACTTAATTATGTGCCCCTCCCAGCTCTCATATCCAACCCAGTCCACCCACCCACTCAAACAACTTTGCACTCCCATTGCCTGCAACCTCATGTCTACTCTCTGCTTTCAGAGCACCTTTCCTCCTCCTCCTGGAGGTGTAGAGGTTCTTCACCCATTACCAGGTCTGGTGGGAGGACAGATCCCAGAAGGTTCTCCTTTCTCCTCTTATAGACCTGGGATTGCACCATTAGAAAGGAAGAGTGGAGAAGAACTGGACCTGTTTTTCACAAGAGAGGGGGAAGGAAGGAGCCTTAAAGCACCTTGAGGCTCTTTTTGATACATTTTCATAAGAGAGATGGGGAGAGGAGGTATTGCCTTCTCCACGTCTTCTTTTCTCTATCCAAAGCCTGCTCTTGAGGAGGAGGAAAGGGAGAGAGTTCTGCCTGCTTCCAAAAGCACCTGTGATAAGCTGTTCTCCAGGAAGCAGAAAAGTGAGGAAGGTAAACAACACAAGGGTTTTTCTCCTTGTATAGCCTGAATATTGCACAAATGTTGGAGCTTTTCCTGTTGCGGAGATACTGGCTCCAGAAGAGGCCAAAATTGCATTATTTGTGAGACTTGGAGAAAGGACTCATCTGTGTTAGAGAGGCAGAGTGATGGGGAACAAGGAGACAATGCAAGGGAAGTGAAGGGACTACCGGGCAAATGTCAGTGCCTCCCATGACTGCAGTGACCTATGCCAACGAGGTGGAGAACTAAGCTGAGGGACACTGGGGATGTGTGCGATTTTTTTAAAGCAAGCAGAATAACTGTCCAACGCCATAATTAAAGCAGAGTCAAAGTTGCCAAGTGCTGACACATGCGTTGTGAGCAGGACCCAGGGACACGGTGCAGGGCAGCTAGTGACTGGGGGCACATCTGGGTGCTGGCACATGGCGAGAGGCAAGGTTTTTGCGCAAAAACCCATGGAGCGTCCACACCTCAAATGCGCTTTTGCTCAAGGAAATCAAGAATAAAACAGTAGAACAGAGAGATTTTTCCACCATAGGTAATCCTCCTTTTACGAGGCATAACTCCCTTTTGTGCAAGAGTTCTTGCGCAAAAAGGCAAGTGTGGATGCTCTGGAGGAGTTTCTTGTGCAAGAAACCCCAGTGGGAAAAAACACACAGGTGTTATGATGGCCATTCTGTGAATGGCCATCAGAGCTTTCTTGCGCAAGAGCATCCATGCAATGTGGACGCTCTCTTGCACAAAAGCACATCGCTTTTGCCATGTGCTTTGAGGTGTGGATGTGCTCTTGTGAAAGAAGTTTTTGCGCAAAAACTCTCGCGCAAAAGGCTTTTTGCGCAAGAAGCATGTAGTGTAGACGTAGTCTTGGTGTTCAGAGGTTTAAATTTGTTACTCAACTCATCTTTGTTGGGCTTTCAGAGGATACGAGTTAGCCACTCTCCAGATGTGGAAAGAACATAAGGCATCAGTGGGCAACCATAACTCTGTGGTAAGCAAGTTTTGGGCCATTAATTCAAGTAGGCATTGAAATTAATTGTTCTCCATAGTAATTATGTACCTTGTTTGAACTAATTGACACTGGCAATTTTGATTATACTCAGGTACCTTCATGCTTTTTCCAATTTCTTAAAATCTGAAGAGCCACTGCCTTCTACTTTAAATCCCTATTTAAGATTCTCCTCTGCTGTGATGCCTATAAAACCATTTGCTGAATGTGGCTAATCAGGTTAACAAACTGATTGTGCCTCTTCCTCCCCCTCCCCCTACCTTGCTCTTATTAACTCCTTTTCTCTTATGAATTTCCTTATTCCTCCCCTGACCTCTGCCTCAAATTAGAAAAATTAGAAGAACAGCAGAAACAAAAACAACTAACAACCAACTGTGATTGACAAAGGCTATGTTGTCAAATCTTCAGTATATTCATTTGCTTGGATATTACATTTGCTTGGATATTACATCTCCATTCCCTATCCTATAAGTGTCTGTAGTTAAGTCCCAAGAAAGCAGTGATGCAAGTACTGAAGTCCATCCCTTTCCAGAAAAACAGTTAGGCCATGTCTAAGCTACAAGATAAGGTCAAATTTATGAAGGTTGGTTTTTAGCACCCAATTTTGTAAAGCTGAAGGTGCATCTCCCCACTGTGCACAAGAAGTTCACATAATTCAAAGAAGCACATCCCCAGTAAGTGGCTACCATCGACTCGAGGCTACGTCTATGATCCTCTTCTGCAAGAGGAAATGCAAATGGAGTGCTCATTTGCATATGTCACACTCTCATTTGCAGTTCTTCTTGCGGAAGAGGATCGTAGTGTAGATATAGCCAGAGAGTGATGCATTGACTGATGCTATCCCACAGTTCCTCAACCCTTTGTATTCTGGGCTATGCTCCCAGCGCACACTGGGACCCAAACTGTGGAGTGGGTGGTTCTAGGTACATGTTGTCAGTGTCCCATAGTGCACTCATCTCCTCCCTCCCCTCTTCCCCTCTTGAAAGTAACGGTAAACAGCCTTTTTGCATCCTTTTCCCCCTCTGGTTAGCCGCGCAGACACAATAGCAGCGTAAGCACAAAAGCAATCATTGATCTTGTTGACCATCAAAGCATTATAGCAATCATATAAACCATGCTGAGCCTTATGCTGGAGTATATCCAGAATCTGCCAGAACAGGGAAGAACTGCAGGAGGCAATGAAAATACTGTTTTGCGAAGCACTTGAGTTAATGACTGGCAAATGCTACCAGCATCCAATCCTCTGGACACAGTGGAAGGACTACACAGTTATACGGACTGGTAGGACTACACAGTTATACGGGTATGGGACTATTAACAGTGGCTGCAAAACCTTTGCACGCGTAACGCCATTTTCATGGAAGTTTGCAAATTGCTTTCCCCTGCCCTGAAGCACAAGAATACCAGAATGAAACCCATTTTGACTGTGGAGAAGCATGTGGCAATTGCCCTGTGGAAACCTTTGATGCCAGACAGGTATCAGTCAGACAGAAATCAATTGAGAGTGGGGAATCTACAGTGTGGGCTGCTGTGATCCAAGTAGCCAAGGAAATCAATACCTTTTTGTGAAGCGGGTGGAGTGACTCTGGGAAACATGGAGGGCTTTGCTGTGATGAAGCAACAATAGACAAAATGCACATCCTAATCTTGACACCCGACCACCTTTCCAAGGAACACAAACCGTAAGGGGTACTTCTCAATGCTGCTGCAGGTGCTGATGGATCACAAGAGCCATTTCACCAACATCAACATGGGATTGTTGGGAAAGGTGCACGACACATGCATCTTTAGGAACTTCTGCCTCTTCAGAAAGCTGCAAGCTGGAACTTCCTTGCCAAATGGGAAATTACCATTGGATGCATAATGCCAATAGTGATCCTTAGCAACCCAGCCTACCTCTTGCTCCCATGGCTCATGAAGTTGTACACATGGGCTACGTCTACACTGGCATGATTTTCCGGAAATGCTTTTAACGGAAAAGTTTTCCGTTAAAAGCATTTTTGGAAAAGCGCGTCTAGATTGGCAGGATGCTTTTTGCGGAAAAGCATCCATGGCCAATCTAGACACGCTTTTCCACAAAAAAGCCCCGATAGCCATTTTCACAATCGGGGCTTTTTTAAGGAAGACAAATTTCTGCTGTCTATACTGGCCCTTTTGCACAAAAGTTTTTCAGAAAAAGACTTTTGCCCAAACGGGAGCAGCACAGTACAGGCAGTCCCCGGGTTACGTACAAGATAGGGACTGTAGGTTTGTTCTTAAGTTGAATTTGTATGCAACTCCGAACTGGCGTCAGCCGCTGCTGAAACTGATCTGTTTCAGCCGCTGCTGAATCTGATCTGTTTCAGCCGCTGCTGAATCTGGATGCCAGTTCTGACTTACATACAGATTCAACTTAAGAAACCCAGGCGTCCCCAAGTCAGCTGCTGCTGAAACTGATCAGAGGCTCATTCCAGGAAGCCTGGGGCAGAGCAACTCTGCCTCGGGTTTCCTGTAGTTAGCCGCTGGTCAGATTCAGCAGCGGCTGACTTGGGGTTGCCTGGGGCAGAGCAGCTGGGGTGCTGCCGGGTTGGTCCGGAGCGGTGCTGCGGGACCAACCCGGCAGCCCCCAGCTGCTCTACCCCAGGGGTACGTAAGAAAAGCCTAGTCTGCTGGGGGGGAGGGGCACTAGCTGCACTCCCCCCCCCCCCCCCCCCCAGACGACCAGGGGGACAGGAGCAAAGCCTCGGAGCACGCCCACAGAGGGACAGCCCGGGCGCGCTTGGGCTGTCCCGCTGCGGGCGTGCTCCACGGCTTTGCTCCTGTCCCCCTGGTCTGCTGGGGGGGTCCAGCAAAGCCGCTGGACCCCCCCCCCCCCAGCAGACCAGGGACACCAGAGCAAAGCCACCGTCTGGGCGGCTTTGCTCTTTTGCCCGGGAGCAAAGCCGCCCAGGCGGCGGCTTTGCTCGGGTGTCCCTGGTCTGCTGGGGGATCCAGCGGCTTTGCTGGACCCCCCACCAGCAGACCAGGGGGACAGGAGCAAAGCCGCCCAGGCGGGGGGAGTCCCGCCGCCTGGGCAGCTTTGCTCCGGGGCAAACGAGCAAAGCTGCCCAGGCAGCGGGACTCCCCCCTCCTGGGCAGCTTTGCTCGGGTGTCCCTAGTCTGCTGGGGGGGTCCAGCGGTTTTGCTGGACCCCCCCAGCAGTCCAGGGAGACCGGGAGAAGCTTTTCTCGCCCTGGAGGACACGGGTGGCGATCCGCCGCCCGTGAGCTCCGGGGCGAGAAAAGCCCTGTTCATAAGTGCGGATCCGACATAAGTCGGGGACTGCCTGTATTTCTGCAAAAGCACTGACGATCTTACATGAGATCGTCAGTGCTTTTGCGGAAATTCAAGCGGCCAGTGTAGACAGCTGGCAAGTTTTTCCGCAAAAGCAGATGATTTTGCGGAAAAACTTGCCAGTCTAGACACAGCCATGCAGCCTGGAGCACAGTAAAAAACAGTTCAAATACCAGCTGAGCACGTGCAGAATGGTGGTAAATGTGCTTTTGGACATTCAAACTGAAGGTTTCACAGACTACTAACTAGGTTAGACCTCAACTGATGCAACATTCCTGTAGTGGCAGCCTGCCATGTGCTCCATAATATTTGTGAGAGTTAGGGGAAAAGTTATATGGCAGTGTGGGAGACTGAGGCACAGCATTTAGCCGGTTTTTATGAGCAACCAGACACAAGGGTAATAAGAAGAGCACAGCAAGGGGCACTACAAATCAAAGAGGCTTTAAAAGATAGTTTTATAAATGGCCAGTTTTGAAAGTCATGAATGTTGTTCTCAACGAGGTGCCCTTGCATTCAGTGTGCTTGTCTGTAACGTTGCCCTCCCCCTCTTTCAACACAAGCAATGAAGAAACTTGTTCTGGAAGCATGTGTTTTTATGTCGGGAACACAGCATGGACAGAAAGAGAGTTCATGGTGGGAGCTAAGGGAGGGGTTGATCACAACTGTGAGGACAGCCTTTTGCCTCAGGATGCATCCCAAGCGGTTGAGTGTGAGGCTGCCATTGACATGTACCTCCCCCTAACGTTCTAGGGCCCCTGGGAGAGGAAACAATGGAACAGGGTTAGGAGGGAATATGGTTCCTTGAGGGCTGGAGAGGATGCCTGTGCATGTGGCTGTTCTAGAAGGCCTCCATGAAGTTCATCACATCCACTATGATCTTCAAGACTCTCTCCTGGTTCTTCACTTCCACTCCCTGCACTCTCTCCTGTCCTCACACTAGGCACACATCTGCTTCAGCAGCATATTCTTCCACTCACTTAAGCTCTCTGTCCAAGTGGGCAGATTTCATTTGCTCCTTGAACATGTCATCCCTAGGGATGTTAAATAGTGGTTACTAAGTCAATCAAGTAGTCAATGGAATTTCCATCAACTACTCGATAAGGGGGGGTTGCTACAGCTCTGCCTTTTAAACGTAGTAAGAGCCTTGCAGAGACTCAGCTCTCCTGACTCATGCCCGCTCCCAGACCACTGCAGCTCTGCTTTTTAAAATGTAATAAAAGCCTGGCAGCACTTACTACAGTTAAAAAGCAGAGGCGCAGCATCTGGAACCTGGCGCAACCTGGGTCTCAGCTGTCCCAACTCATGTCCAGTCCCAGACCACTGCAGCTCTGCCTTTTAAATTCGGCGCCTCTGCCTCCCCATGGAGACGGTGCTGGGGTGAACCAGCTTTTAAGGACCATGTGGCTGGAAGGGGAGGAGAGGGTCCAGGTGTGGCGACAAGGCAGGGTAGGGGCTCAAGTCATGCTTTCTTGGGGATGAGCAAATGCAGAGGCATCAGCTAATACAGGGGTGAGCAATACATTTTTGACTGGGGGCAACTTCAGAAATTTTTGAAGTGGCCATGGGCTGCTCTGGAAGAGGTGGGGCCTCAGGCAGAAGGGGTGGGGTCAGGACACTTCTGTGCTTGCCCACTGACAGACCCTGATTCCTTTGGGGGTGGGGGAGCTGCAAAGTCTCTGTCTCCCCCTAGAGAGAACCGCCAGCTATAGTGAACAGCTAGTGGTTCCCCCTAGGCACCCATGCACCTGGTGGTGGGAGACTTCACATGGTCCCTGCTGCCCCCAGGTCAGTCAGGACCCGGGGACAGTGAGTATGTGAAGTCTCTTGCTCGCTGCCCCTGCCCTGCAAAGGAGCATCGTGCTGAGAGTCAACTGCCAGGTGAGCAGCAGCTGGCAGGTGACAAAGTGCTAAGCCTCTTGCAGGGTGAAAGGAGACTTCAGACGTTCCCGCCACCCCAAAGCCCTGATTGACCTGGGGGCAGGGGGATGTGCAAAGTCTCCTCCTACCCTGCCCCAATCCTGCAAGGAGTGTGCGGTGCAGGGTGGGAGGAGACTTCATGCGCTGCCCCTTGCCCCCAGGCCAACTGGGGCCTGGGGGCAGGGGAGTGCACAAAGTCTTCTCCCACCCGGCCAGGAGTACATGGTGCTTGTCAACAGTGCACACTCCTTGCAGGGTGGGAGGAAACTTCAATTACTTCCCCCTGCCTCCAGGCCCTGGTTGGCCTGGGGGCGGGGGGCAGTGCATGAAGTCTCCTAATTGGCCTGGGGAGGAGTGGCAGGGCCTCCCTGGGCCAGATCAACTCGCTTGGCGTGCTGGATCCAGCCCGTGGAGCCCCTTTTAACCACTCCTGAGCTAATAGCTTCCCCTGCTTCATCCAGATTGCCATGAGAGATATCAGTCTCCTCCGAATCACGCAGAGTGATAGAGAGCAGATGCTGACTGATTATTGCCAGAAACCTGGATCTTATGCTGTAATACTTTGTGCTGCAATGATGCCAGACCACTTACTGGAATGGAAAGATGTCCTACCATGGAGGACAAAATAAGGCAGGAATCTTGTGAAAAGGATTAGAGTTCTTCTATGACAGCTTTATGGAGACGTGCAAGGAGGATTCCTGCTCTGTCTCCAGACATGTTGGCAAGCTGTTCCGGGGACCCTCTACTGTATAGGCACAGAGGCCAACACAGATCACACTTCATTGCCTTAATCCAACTGTAGCATGATGAAAATGTGAACTCGCCAGAAGTGCCCTCCATGGGATCAGTGCCTGGCTGCAAGACGTCCTGGGAGAAGGGGATTGCCTCCAAAGTTATGAAAAGGTCCTGGCTGTTGGTGACACTGGTTATCTCACTCAACTGCCGAACACTCTTCTCCTCCTCCTCTGTATCCACACTGTCCTCCACGCTGCAGGCTAAAGCTGCCAGAGGAGTGTCTTGGGAGGAATCCACAGACTGACTAAGGAAGCTAGTCAGTTCCCCATTTCGTATTGCATGCTGCTTATAGAAGCGGAATGTTTGTGGCAATGATCCAGACTGTCCATTTGCCTCCTTTGTGTTCTGGTACGACTGCCTCAACTCCTTTATTTTGTGTGATACTGCTGGGCATCCCTGGCATATCCTTTCTCCTCCATGCCCTTTGCAATCTTAGCATAGATATCTGCATTCCTTTTGCTGGTTCGTAGTTCTGCAAGATTGCTCTCCTCACACAGCAGTGAAGTCCAGGATCTCCTGCATGCTCCATGCTGGTACTTATCTGCGACCCTGGGAACTCTTGGTCAGGTGTGCTGCTCGGGTGTGCTGCCTGCTCTGAAGACTGCTTGCCACGCAGAAAATGAAATTCAAATTTTCCCAGGGCCGTTCCTGCTCACTTGGAGAGCAATAGAATTGAAAGTCCTGGCCAGAGCACTCACCACGGGGCACTATGGGACACCTCCGGGAGGCCAAGAACTTTGACAATCACAGCGGTGCCTCTGCACTACCGTAAAGTCAAACGGTTGAATTTAGCATGACTCCTTGTAAAATGCAGAAATCAACTTTAATGGCCCTTAAAAAAAAAAAATCAGTGGAATGGGCTTGGCTGTGTTTAGAAATTAAACCTAATATGGCTAAGTTCGACCTAAACTCCCAGTGTAGACCAGGCCTTATGCATGTACCTAATTCTCCACTAAAGTCAATGGGGGGAAAGTATGTACTTAACTTTGATAGAATTGTTTTCTGAATCAAGGCCTTAAGACTTCAACCTTATAAATATTTGCGCACATTCTTAACTTTAAGCACACAAACAGGTCTATCAACTTCAATCTGACTATTCACATGAATAGAGTTAAGCATGTACATAAGTGTTGGCTGCACTAAGGTCTCTGACTATAAACCTTCCAGGTAAGGATAGTTTCTTCATCCTATGCGATGGGTCTTTTGGAAGGCTCGGTCTCTGATCCTTGTCACCCTTTCTGGCATAGAGAAACATTGTTTCAGAAGGCATACTAAGGGCCCTGACCACACATTGGAATCTTTGCAGAGCTGCAAAGATTCTTTACCAGCCTGTCAACCACTGTTACTAGTTCCCTAAGTCTTCACTTTCACCCCTTATGCAGAAACAAGAAGATGGTGCCACGGAGGCAGGCAAATAATCCACAGACTTTGTGCGGGAAGAAGCAGATCCACACTAGGGTTGTGAACAGATCACCAATTAACCAGTTACACGGTAAGCATCATTCTTACTGCGAGATGCATACCGGTAACCTGTTAACCAGCAGCCTACCTGTGGGATTCCACTTAATTGGTTAACCGGTTAAATGCAATGTTTAACCAGTTAACTGATTAAATGGTATTTTACATCCGTAATCCATACAAGGGGAATTTCATTTGTGAACAAGTCTGTGGACACAAAATGGGAATTGAAGACTTTATGCTATTTGTCCAGTTAGGAATTTGTATAGTATTTTTTCCCTTTTGACTAAGTATGGCCACAAAGGATAGAGTTAACTAAGCCAATGGTTAATAGTATTTGTTGTCACTGGGAAGATTATATAGCTAAGGTCGTCATGGAATTTTTGCTTCTCTGTAAGGGTACCCAGTGCAGGATAGAGTTAAGGCTATCTGGCTGTTGCACAAGCACATTTCAGTACATGGATATATGTTAATAAACTGTGTATAAACCAAGTGGAATTTCTCAGCATACAAGCTAATTAATATCCAGTTACTATCTATATATCATGGATATAAAAAGTGAAATAAATTGTCAGTAACAAGCATTCCATAAAAGTTATTTCCTATCTTCCAAAAAGCATAAAGGGTTCTGGAAATATTTACTGGCACAACATAAACTGTTTACAATTGCACAGTGAATGATCTTACTCTGAATCAATGACTTCCTGTTTCTTGTTTTATTCCTCAAGGGAAGGGAAAAAAATGAGTTCATCTCTTGGCTTTAATCGAGTGTTCTGATTCAGCACTGTAACCTACATACGTTTCCTTTTCTCCCTCTCCCCACTGTGATCTATTTTTTAAAGGAACTAAGATCTTCTGTAAGCTAACAGCAGCCCATTAAAATTGTAAATTATAATTATAACATCAGACATTAATTGAGACAAGTTAGACAAGCCTGGGACAATTAAACTTTTTTTGGGGGGGAAGGGGTAAATTAATTCTTCACACATTCCAAGGGGCCAGAAAGAATGGAGACAGTTTAAATAAGGAAAGTAAAACTAAGTTTTGATCTTTATATCATGAACTTGATGTCTTTCATTGTATTTAAAATACAGTTCACTGTTTTAGTTTAACAATTTATATAAGCCTCAGTACAGGACAGTTGGATAAGTTTTTTTGTTTTACCAGGATTGTGCAGTTTTCAAAACAGTTCTTGGGGGATTATCTCCCAGCTGCAAAACAAATAATCACTTTGAGATATTAAAGTCTAGTGATATATGGACTATACATGCCTAACCCTAACTCCCAAGGCTTTCAGTCTTGCAGTTGTAACAGTGGTGTTGCATTGAGAGCATGCATGGAGAGATGTCTTTCTTGGAACACTCCCAGCCAGGGGCCATTTTTGAACTTGTCACTAACCACTATACTGAAACATGAAAGAACACCTTTAACTTGGGGAGAGAGGGGGGAAGGTTATGGACTCCTGTATAATTCCAGGTTATAATATAGAGATGGTTTTCTGTTCCCTTGTATATTTTAAAAGGATATTTTCATTGGGGAGAAATCAACTATGGCCCCTACCTGCAGGAAGCACTCCATAGTGAACCTGTTAAGAGGTCCACTAGCTGTAATGAAAAATGGAGAGTGAAGAGTCTGCCCACATCGAGCTCATTGCAGGAGTAGGGCCAAACTGATTGTACAGTGACAGCCCAATGTACACAAAGCACTGTCAAACAGGCAATGCTTAAAAGTTAGTGAAAACCAATCCTGTTTACATTATAGTATATTAAAGTATAACTCCTTATTACAGTAGGAACAAGCTTTGCACACCCTAATAGGATTTGTAAATTGATGGTAATAATCCACACATACTTTATTAGCATTAAGTGGAGAAATTCTTCTAGGGAGAGGTCATATGGCACAGAGTAATCTTAGGGAATAGCATGTGTGCAGAAATCTACTGAGTCACTATGCAGGTCTCCGTGTTTTCAACTTCCCATGTCAGGCAGGTCTTGTAGCACTGCTTTGGTGCATGACTCAGTTACCCCACTGGCTAACTTCATTGTCCCAGAGCAATGGCCTCATCAGGGCCAGCTCAAGCCATTCATGCGCCCTGGGCAGCAGGCTCACGACACATGCGCGGCCCCGCCCCAGGCACATGGTGCATCTTACAGCTGCAATCAGGCGCCGCGCGGCGCCTGATGGCAGCTCTAAAGGGGCGCCGCGCGGCGCCTGATGGCAGCTCTAAAGGGGCGCCGCGCGGCGCCTGATGGCAGCTCTAAAGGGGCGCCGCGCGGCGCCTGATGGCAGCTCTAAAGGGGCGCTGCATGCCTGGGTGCAACGTGGCACCCCTTTAGAGCTGCCATCAGGCGCCTCGCGGTGCCCAGGCATGCGGCACCCCTTAGAGCTGCCATCAGGCGCCCAGGGCAGCTGCCCGGGCTAGCCCCCCCCCTTAATCCGGCCCTGGGCCTTATGACCCAAAGTGAGGGGCCACTGACACATTATGACGTCCTAATCCTGACACTATGACATCACAATTTGAAGTCATACGATGCCCCCTGTCCTCCCCCAGGCCATTCTTCTGTGACACTGCCTGGGGCCGGGATGAGGCTCCCCGGAGAGGGCCACACAGGCCCCGCCGGGAGCTGAGGGCAAGGGCAGCGGGGGCTGTAGCTCTGCTCTGGGTGGCCAGGCTGGCAGAGTAGCGGTCCCGGAGTCCCAGCCCCTAGGGGAGGAAAGGGGGAGAAGTCTCGTCAAACCTGGCAAGGCTCCGGCTGGCCGCTGGGCAGGAAGGCTCCGTCTCCCGCCTCGCAGCTCCGCACTCCCCTGGGGTCGAACCGCCGCGGCTCTAAGCGCTTCCCCCGCGCCAGTCCCACCATCCCCGCGGCGGGCAGCTGCCCTTCAGAACTCCATACCTAGGCTGAACGGAGCATGCCCAGTAAGAGCTGCTGTCGCCGCTGCCCTCACTCTGCCCTTACGTGGCTTCGGACGCGGCTCCCGGCTCTTTACCATCATTCAACGGGGGCTCGGGGCCGAATCGCAGCGGGGGGGAGGGGCAGGGGCAGAAATTTACCAGCCTGGGGGGGTCAATTAACTTTCTGGTGCGGCAGAGCAGGGGCTGGAAGGGAAAATCAGGCGGGGGGGGGGGTGATTGGAGCAGGGTGAGACGGCGCCAGCCCCAGTTCAGGGGTTTTGCTTCACACACAGGGAGGGGCCAGGGGGTAACTGTTACCCAGGGGGTGAGCCCCCCCCAAAGGTGCAAATCCGGGGTGGGGGGCAGAGAGGGTTTCTCTTTTATTTCCCTTCTCAGAGGGACGCGTGTCTGAGCCTAGGGCAGCTTCCTGTGTGCTCTTAAAGGTACAGCTGCAGTAATTGCCTTGTCTCTCCCTGCCGGCCCCTGCAGCCCCTCCCTTCCTGCACTGCTGCAGCACACGGGGCACAATGCTGCAAACACCCCCACGCGCAGCTGTGAGGGAGCGTGTAACACATTTGAAGATTTAAACATCTCTAACCAGTTAATACATGAAGTCTCATCACAGTTCAAATAGCTGTCTTGTCTCTTGCAGTGATTCCCTGAATTGCATTCCCATCCTTCTAGTCCAGTGGTCTCCAACTTTCTTAAGGATGAGATCACTTTTTGAATTTAAGTGCAATCCAGGATCTACCTCAAACCCGAATACTCTTGCCCCACCTCATTCCCACCCCTGCTCACTCCATCCTCCCTCCCTCATCCTCACTCCTTTTATGAAGCTTGGGGCAGGGGTTTGGGGTGCAAGAGGGATTCAAAACTGGGGCAAGGGTTTGGAATGCAGGCTCCATCTGGGCACCATTTACCACAGGTGGCTTCTGGGTGGTGGTGCAGGGGGCTAAGGCAGGCTCACCTTTGTCCTAGCCCTGCACCACTCCCAAAAGCAGCCAGCAAACTCTCCATACCTGTCCTCCTTTGCTCTGTGGCGGTGGACTACAGAGTGGAGAGAGGGATACCCTGAGATCAATACCCCCCTTTTTCTTCTTTCCACATCCTGCACAGCAAGCAGGAGGCTCCCATGTGTCGGGGGCGGTGGGTGAGGGGGGGCAGCTCCAAGGTAGAAGGCAGGAGCAACACGGCAGAGCTGAGAGGGGCAACCGAAGTGCCAGCACTTGATAGCCTTCCAGCCAAACCAGGCAGGACAGTTCTCAGGGGTGCCCCGCTTGCAAAGCAGTCCTGGCTTGGATTGCCCAGAGTACCCACACTGGGCACATCACAGCACTTGGCCATCAGCCCGGCTGCACTTGCCGCAGGCTGCCATCTGGGGAGAGGGGGGAATCGGGGGGCTGCAGGAGAGGTTCCACCCCCAGAAGCCCGCAGAGCCAGCCCAGTCCTCCCCATCGGGAGCTTGTACCCCATTCCTCCCTCACCTCTTTCCACTTACCCCTCCCTAGCCCCCCTTCTTGATGTACAAAATAAAGGACAATTGTGTTCAAAAATAGACTCTCTCTTTATTGAACAAAACTGGGGGAGACTGGGAAAAGGAGGTGGGAGAGGGGAAGAGGAGAGGGTGGGAGGGGGAGGGCAACTAAAATGATCAGGGGTTTGGAACAGGTCCCATATGAAGAGAGGCTAAAGAGACTGGGACTTTTCAGCTTAGAAAAGAGGAGATGGAGGGGGGATATGATAGAGGTCTATAAAAGCATGAGTGGGGTGGAGAGGGTGCATACAGAAAAGTTCTCCATTAGTTCCCATAATAGAAGGACTAAAGGACACCAAAGGAAAGGAATGGGTAGCAGGCTTCAAACTAGTAACAGAAAGTTGTTCTTCACAAAGCAAAGAGTCAACCTGTGGAACTCCTTGCTGCAGGAGGCTGTGAAGGCTAGAACTAGAACAGAGTTTAAAGAGAAGTGAGATAAAGTGATGGAGGTTGGGTCCATGGAGTGGTATTAGCCAGGGGGTAGGAGTGGTGTCCCTGCCCAAAGTTTGTGGAAGGCTGGAGAGGGATGGCACGAGACAAATGGCTTGGTCACTGTCTTCGGTCCATCCCCTCCAGAGTCCCTAGGGTTGGCCACTGTCAGCAGACAGGCTACTGGGCTAGATGGACCTTTGGTCTGACCCAGTACGGCCATTGTAAGCTCAGAGTCGGGGGTCTCAGTGGACCACCTTGATTTTCATGCACACCTGCTCCTGGGTGGCCAGGCTGGCAGCTCTCCTGCCCAAGCCAGCCACTTTCCTGTGCCTCGTGCGGAGGTCGGGGACGAGGTCCACGATGTCCGCACTAGACCAGGCAGGTGCCCGCCTCTTGCGGTCCCGGGCAAGCTCCCGGGAGCTGCCAGCCTGGTCCCGGGAAGAGGGGGAGGGCTGGGGGGCATCGAGTGGCTGGCTCGATCCGTGCCAGGTGCAGGGTTTGCTGGCTGGGTGCTGGCAGGCTTGCACCTGGCACGGGCACCGTAGCCAGCCCATTCCCCTTTAAGGGGTCCGGGGCCGGGAGGGGAGCAGTAGAGTTTCCCTGGTGTTGGCCAGAGTGGCCACCAGGGAAAGCTGGGGAGGGCTAGCCTCCCACTAGTTCGAATTAAGGGGCTACACACCCCTTAATTCGAACTAGGCTTAGTCCTCGTAGAATGATATTTACCTAGTTCGAACTAAGCGCTCTGCTAGTTCGAATTAAGTTCGAACTAGCGGAGTGCTTGTGTAGCGCCTATCAAAGTTAATTCGAACTAACGTTCTTTGTAGTGTAGACATACCCTGAGGGACAGCAAAGCATTTGAACTGTGTACTTTGGTTGCCCTGTGTTTGGACACCACATCACTCCCTGCTACGGAGCTGGAACTGCCTGTGGGCACACAACAGCCCCTGACTGTCATGCTGCAGTTTCTGCAGCAGTTTCTTCAAGCTGCACTCCAGGCGCTGCAGGAACATGACCCCCAGCTGCTTGAGGAGACCTTCAACATGTGCCTGGGGGCAGCTCTTTCAGAAGCACTGTGGAGTGCCACTTCTGGTGACCGGACACCAATACCGGTGGGATCAGCTAGTGACGGAGTGGTGGGATGACCAGCAGTGGTTCCAAAACTTCTGTATGAGGAAGGATACGTTCCTGGAGCTGTGTGCCAGGTTCGCTCCTGCCCTCACAAAATGGGACGAGCAAATGAGATGCGCCATATTCCTGGAGAAGTGGGTCACCATCGTGATCTGGAAGCTCACCATGCCCAACAGTTACCGATCTGTCGGGAACCAGTTCAGCATGGGAAAGTCAACCATCGGGGCCCTCATCATGCAAGTATGGTGTTCTCAGGCTACAGTCCTGGGGGGTGGAGGGAAGTACTGGAAAAAGGGACCGTAGGGAAAGGGAGGGTTGGGGTGGGGGGAAGCTCTAGTGCCTGGGTGGTTCTCCATTTCTGCCCTCACACAGCCCTGTCAGGCTACATAAGGGTGGCTCCTGGGGTGTCTGGGGGAGAATGAGGAAGGGCTTGGGGACTTCCCAAGGGCTCTCACACCCCTTTGATTCTCTGGTTGGTTTGTTTGTTTGTCCCCTTCTGTAGGTGGTGAGGGCCATCAACACCGTCTTGCTGTGCAAGGTCATTCACCTCAGCGACATGGAGCACATGGTCGCCAGCTTTGTCTCCATGGGCTTCCCCAACTGCAGGAAGGCTATTGACGGCACCCACATCCCTATCTGGGTCCCTGACTACCAGGCATCTCAGTACATTAACGGGAAGGGATACTTTTCAATGGTACTGCAAGCCCTGGTCGACAACTGCGGCCAGTTTTCGGACATCTTTGTCCGCTGGTTGGGGAAGGCGCATGGTGCCCGCATGTTCAGAAACTCCAGCCTCTTCCAGAAGCTGGAGGCCAGCACTTTCTTCCCTGATTGCAGCATCAGGGTCAGGAAAGTGGACATGCCACTGTGCATCATGGGGGACGCAGCCTACCGTCTCGTGCTGTGGCTAATGAAGCCATATACTGGACACCTTGACTCCAGAAAGGACTGTTTCAATGCCCGCCTGGGCAGGGCCTACATGCAGGCGGAGTGCACCTTCAGGCATCTCAAGGCGATATTCAGATGCCTCCTGACCTGCCTGGATGTGGGGGAGCAGAACATCCTCAGGTGGTGTCCTCATGTTGTGTGCTCCACAACATAGTGAAGTGGAAGGGGGAGGCCTTCCTTCCAGGTTGGGGGGCAGAGGCTGGCTGGGAGGAAAGGGCCTTTGAGCAGCCTCGCACAGCTGCGCTTTGTCAGGCCCATTAGACGGGGGTGTGCATCCGGGAGGCCCTGAGGGAGAGTTTCTCACAAGGACCCTAGTGACACTCTCCCCAGGGCCTCCCCGCTGGGTGTCTTTGCCTTGCCCCTGTTTTCCTTTCCTCCAAAAATCCTTCCCTTTCCCCCTTCCCCCCTGTAGAGACAATAAAAAAGACTGGTTTATAAAAACAGAACTGTTTGGTGATTTATTTGGGGTAGAAGTGACTGGGAAGGGACGGGGGAGAGAACCTTGGAGGGGGAGGGAGATGAAAGGGGGTTGAGGAGGAAGAGATGCTCAGGGCTTGGGCTGGCAGTGCCATGTGGCTCGGGAGCTCTTGTGTGGGGACCTTGGTGACCTCTGGGGTGGGGAGGTCTGGGGAGACAAGCAAGGGGGGGGGGGCTGGAGCAGGATCAGTCATGGGAGGGGGGCAGGGACAGGCATGGGAGTGGAAGCAAGGTCAGGCATGGGGGAGGAGGGGGACTGGGACTGGGGAAGGAGCAGGAGCTGGCTCTGGATGGGTGAGGAGAGCCTGCACTGTTGCACACCTGTTGCCTCTCTGCTGCAGCAACTATGTCCACATCTCTCTCCACCACTGCGTGTCCTTCCCAAACTTCTGGGCCAGCGTATTGTGCCATTCCTGGAGTATGGAGACGGCTCCTGCATCAGGTCTTCGTGGGTCCTCTGGCACCTGTGGCTCCCCCAGTGTCAGGAGGCTGGCTCAGTTGGTGTTTCCCGTACCCCTGTCATGGCTGACCCAGCTGGGGACAATAAAGCGAGATGGTCAGTCATCCCTGGAGACACTGTCCCTGAAGCCGTGCCATCATCTGTGAGCTGAGACTGACAGTTCCCGGGTCAGAGGATGATGATGTCTGAGACCAAGATCATGTGTAGTCTGAACAGCGGGCCTTGTCTTACAGTGGCCCAGACATCCCCAGGGGACCATGCTTCTTGGCGCCCCATATCCTGGGTACAAGCAGGCATGAGAAATTGTTGGTCACACTGGAATCCAATGGGCGGGAGGGGGTCTTGAGATGGTTGGGCTTCCATCAGTGCCACATACAGGCCAGCTTCAGCAATGGTGGCATCCCAAGGCAAGAGACCTTGCATCCCTGGCCACTGGGGGAGAGGCGGGAATGTGTAGAGGGGTGTGAGCAGAAAACACGCCTGGACCTGGTATGCTTTTCATGGGAGCAGGTACTGCCTCGAGCGTTCAGGCATGCCCATGTGCCATGTGTGGCACTCCACTCTGTGTGTGTGTGTGTCCATCCTTGTGCCCAGTCTCCTTCTAGCAGTGGCTCCTGGTGGGAGGGTGTCCCCCTGGGGGTCAGAAATGTGGGTGGACTCCCCAGAGCCTGTGAGCAGGAGCCATGGGATGCTCTGCTGCTGCCTCCTGGGGCTGCGTGGTGCAGACTGGCGCTTCGTGTGCATCCATGTTCACAGACTGCAGCACCATCCTTTGGCCAAGAGGGCAGAGCAACGATTGCACCCCAGCCCCTCAGTGCCCACCATCCCCACCCTGTCTGTGTGAGAAACTAAGGCCACTCACTTGATGATCCTTTCCTGGCCTCAGAGGATGTGCAGGCAGCCAAATGTGACACAATAAACCTCCATCTATCAGAATTGGCTGACCCTGGACCAGGGGATGTGAAAGGCTGCTCTGGGCAGATGGCAGGCACACAGGCAGTAAGAAAGATGTGACACTGTGAGCCCATCTAACAGAATCTGCTTCCCCTGTAATCATGCATGATCGCAGGTAAAACCGATAGAAGCAAAATCTGACAAGCTGGTATGTCAGAAACCGCTACTGGAGCCAATTTTGATCACAGCTGTTTGTGATGCTCCACCAGCCAATGAGGAGCCGGAAGCTATCCGGCCACAGGCTGGTGGGTGAGGCCACCCACTTCCCCCTAGCAGCTGCGAGGCGAGGATGCAACTTTTGGGCACAACTTGTGGGGGGGATGGTCCTAGTTCCCATGGCTCCCTCCCAGTTACAGCAAAGGGCGATGTGGCACGTGGGGCAGTCATGGTGCCCCATCGGGATGCATGCCCCTATCTGGGTACCCCCCAGTGGTGCCCAGTCAGGGGACGGGGGCCCCTGTGTCTGCACTCACTGAGTGAGATGGATATCTCTATGCTGGGGCCCAACCAGGGGCACCCCCAAGGAGGCATGCATGGGGATCTCTGGGTTGGTGCCTGCCAGGAACATCCATCCATGTCAGTGTGAGGGCTGCCCCTGTGCTGATGCTAGGGCTGCTAGCTATCTAACTGCACAAAAAAGGGACACTCCTGCCCCTTCCCTAACACCACTTGTTCTTACCTACTCTCACTCATTTTCACCAAGCTAAGAGGTGTGGGGGGTTGGTGTAGGATGTGGTGAGCGCTCTTGGGTTGGCAGTGTGGGCTCTGGATCGAGCCACAAAGTAGGGGTTCAGGGTGCAGGAGAGGGTTCTCGGGGGGGCAGTGGGTTGAGGTGCAGGGGGATGAGGACACCACCTGGCAGTTCTGGCTCTGGGGTGGGACCGGAGATGAAGGATGGGGGTGCAGGAGAGGGCTTTGGACTGGAGGTTGGTGTATGGCAGGGCTACTCAATATGCGGCCCGCAGCCCATTTGTTTGCGGCCTGCGGTGCGGTTTGGGTTTACGTGGGGCTCAACACATGGCCCGTGGATGGGATCCTTTGAACATGGCCTCCACTGGGAACATGTTCCACAATGGCGAGTCAATATAATAGTCTTCTGTTGATATGTGTTTTAGTAGATAAATTCCTGGACTGTCATTGCTCATTAAGTGCTGTCATATGGGTGGAAATCAGATAAATATTTCATTTTATTAATATCAGCAGAACTGACTTAAATGAGGCCTGTGTGTGTGCAGTCTTGCCTTAATCTTTGAATTTATGCCCCAAGCTATTTGCATATATATTCGTATGTGTATGCACCCACACTTAAGATGTGGCCTTCGGCATGTGCTGTGAGTATCATTGTAGCCCTCGGGGCTTCCAAAGTTGAGTAGCCCTCTTGTATGGGGTAGCGTGGGTCCAGCCCCAGGAAGGAATTTGTCTATGGGAGGAAAATCCAGATTGGGGCAGCGAGCTGGAAAGTGAGAAGGGGTTGGGAATACGGCCTCTCAGCAGTGCTTACTACGGTTCTCATGAAACAGCTGCCAGACTGTGGACTATGTGGGTCCCTAGATTTGCAGTGGGTGACCAGGGAGGTTCTGTGTGCTGCCCAGGTGTCTATAGCCCCCATTGGTTATGGTTTCTGGCCAATAGGAGCTGCAGGGGCAGCACCTGCAGGCATGAGGATAGCATGAGAGTCTCCTTGTCTGCCTCTGAAGCTCACCAGCTGCCAAGCTCTGAAAATGCTGATGCCAGCAGCTGTGCAGAAGTAAGGGTAGCAAGACTGCAATGCTCCTACAATAACTTTGCAACTCCCACACAACTTCTTTATGGGTCAGGATCCCTACAATTGCAGCACTGTGAATTTTTAAATTTAAATATCTGAAATCATGAAATGTACCATTTTTTAAAACCCCTGATGATGAAATTGACCAAAATTAATCATGAATTTGGTAGAGCCTTATCCATCAGGTGCTGGGACCCTATATCAGAGAACCTGCTCAACCCATGCAGTTTTGTGATAGAGTATGCTCAGTACAGACAAACAGACAAAACAGGATTAGATCATCTTAATTACAGGATTGGCTATTAGTTCCGTTTGAAATTAATTAATTTTTAGCCAAAGGTCAGGCTCTGAATACAGGCAGAGGAATCAAGCCATCTAATAATCAAACCCTTGTATAAAGAAATTTGTATAATGAGGTACCTTGTTTTGCTACTTCAAGAAAAACTTCAAGAACTCTAGTTGGCTTTTCCCATATCTTTCATCATGGGGCCAGTTCTGCAGAAACATCAGTATGGCCCTGATGCAAATCTCTGCAGTATCAGGACCACAAGAACGTAATAAATACACCAATTAGAAATCTTTCATTAATGCTTTTCAATTTTATTTTCATTTGGAAATTTCCTACTGTTATCAAGTACTTGTTCTTTTGCTTTTGTTTGGCCAGAGTAATAAACATGAAATCCCATCTTGTGCAAAAAGTTCCACGAATCCACAATAGCCAGAACATCAATTTTATATCTCTTCTGTTATTCTTGCGTAGGTTTTAGATATAAGAAGATGCTAGAAAATATTACATAAATCCATCTGTTGATATGCAGTTATATTACAATGACTATATAAGTGGATATTGTATATTCACATCATTATACTTATACCTTTCAAAATAATTTACCAATATAAATAAGTGATTCACCTTCACAGAGAATATGTGTGCAGAACTGATTACCCCATCTGTCACGTTGCTGAATTGGAGGGAAGCAGCCAGATCGCTGCTGCACCCCTAGGTGGGGGTGTTGGCCCCAGAAATTGGTATGGGGGGAGCCATGTGGGGTATTGGATGGGAGTTTATTGTTTGTTAATCTTATGTACACTATTTATGTGAGTGTATAATGTCTGTGTGTGTAGGTAGGAAACTGTAATCTGTGTGGAAGCTGAATATTTCTGTGAATGTGGTTAAGCATGGCTATGGACAGGCTGAGTAGCAAAGCCCTGTGGAACAATGGCTCTCAATAGGCTATGGACACACCCAAAGAATGGGATTTGTCACCTGAGGGCAGCCAGCAGGAAACATAGAGATTGGCCTCTGACCAGGTGACCTGCTGCATGCAAGAAGAGGCCAGGAAGGAGTATAAAGAGGCCATGTGGTCGATGCCATTTTGTTCTCAGCTCAGCACTTCATCCCAGAGGCAGCACTGCAGGGATTGAAGAGCCTGGAAGACCTGTGAACCCATCCTGATCGTAGGATGTGCAATAAGAACTTTTAAACCAGCAGCTGCAACATCTCTGCTAGAGCCTGCATCGAGAACTGGGAGATTCGGTGCATGTAACATACTGTACTTTAATAACCTTACTCTCATGCTTTTCTTTCTTGTAATAATAAACCTTTAGATATAGATTCTAAAGGATTGGCCCAGCGTGATTTGTGGTAAGGTCCAGAGGGTAAATTGACCAGGGATCTGTGGCTGGTTTCTTGGAACCGGACAGAACTTGTTCGGGGTAGGTGGGATTGGGTGCTAGGACCCCCCACCTGTGTATAGGCCCGGGGCCATCTGGGGCACGGATATTGCTGGGGTGTCGGAGGGGTTT
Organism: Pelodiscus sinensis; assembly: GCF_049634645.1. NCBI lineage: Eukaryota > Metazoa > Chordata > Testudines > Trionychidae > Pelodiscus > Pelodiscus sinensis. Next base: position 167,090,905 of record NC_134713.1, read on the forward strand.
TGCTCGGGAGGCTTCAGGCAGGCTGCTGAAGCGCTCTGTGAGACTGGTTTGTGGCCTGTTTGGAGAGGTCGCCAGTCAGGGGGACTGTAAAGAGCCCCGGATTTGAGCAATTCGCCCTGAGCGGACGCCCTAAGCTGTGCCCAGACACGGCCCGGTCCGTCACACCATCTCAATAAGATGTAGAGAGAGTTCAGGAAAGGACACTAAGAATGATTAATGGAATGAAAGAATTCTCTCATTAAAAGATTATTTACCTTAGGCAAATAAGAGAGGACATGATAAATGTATATAACATCGAACAGTTCAGAAAAGGTAGATTGAGAACTTCTGTTCTTCCTGTCCTATAACACAAGAACGAGGGGATATTACTTTAAATTAAAAGGCAGATAATTCAAAGCTAATGAAATAAAATACTTTTTCATATACAACATGTACATTGACTGTGACACTCATTGCCACTGAGTCCAAGAATTTAGCTAGATTATAAGGAGATATTGGACATTTATGTGGATAACAAGGAATATACAAATCTCATATCTGAGGGGTTAAATCAATATTTAATTATTAAGAAGTATGACACCTTAACTGGAGAGTGGCAGAGCAGATTATCCCACTTCTATCTGTTAGGAGTCTTTCCTCTTTCTTTGAAGCATCTGTTGCTGGCCATTGTTGGAGACAGGATACAGGACTATATGGACCATGGATTTGATTCAGTGTGGTGTTTCCTGTGATTTTCCTTGATTTTTGGTTTATTTTTTCTTTATCTTTCACTCCAATTTTGTTTTACATTTTGTAATACATTATATAGATGAGCAATCACAAATAGTGGGTGGGCTGCATGAGTGGCCTTCCTTCACATCAGTGGGCAGCCTGCGGTCCACTGGTGTTCCACTTGTGGCTCCATGGCCCCCGTTTGGCCAACGTCTGGCCCCCTATGCCCATGTGCCTCTTGTGCACTGGGCACTGGAGCCCCACACTTTCTACTTCTCCCTCCCAGCACTTTCAGAGTGCGTGAATCGCCTAATTTGCCCTCCTTCCCACTTTTTCCCCACACTCCTTCCCTCCCTCCCAGAGCTTGAATAGCCGTGAACAGCTGATTATCCATGTTCCAGCTCTGGGAGAGAGAGAAGTGGGGATGGAGCACGAATCAGACAGTTCCCAGCTCTTCTGAAAGTGCTGGGAGGGAGTGGGAAGACATAGGAAGAGCAGGGCTTTGAAGTGTCCCAGTGCACAAGAGGCACATGAGGGAGGAGGGCAGCTAGAGGGTCTTCGGGCTGCCGGTGGAACCCCAGTGGGCTACATGCAGCCCACAGGTTGCCCACCACTGCTCTGTATTTTCCTTAAGAAAAAGTCAAACACATCGAAGTTTATCAGCATCTCAGAAATGAGAGATGCGTTTGTAACTCGGGGACTGGCTGTAGCTTATTTTGAAATTTGGCATTGTCTACACCATGACAAATTTGAAAATAAAGCACTATTCCGAAATGTCCCTTAACCCTCATGGAATGAGAGTTCCAAGACGCTGGAATAGTGCACCCATTATTTCAAAAGCTAATCTCACACAAGTAAGAAGCAAAAAACAAAAAATAACCCCCCCCCCCCCCCCCACTGAAAAGGAGAAAGACACTCCTCACATTTCTCTCTCATAGCAGAGCCTACAGGCCACAGGCTAGTAGATTTTGTGTTCTACAGTGTGGGCTCCCCAATGCTGGAGGAGGCCTTTAGCGTCAGGGGCCAGATTGAGGCAAGCAGACCCTGGGCCTGAGGTTCCCCATCCCTAAACAATGTACACATTTAGCTCTGGTCCACAGTAGGGAGTTATTTCAAAATATCAAGCAGAACAGCCATACTACTAAGCCCATTATTTCAAAATAATGGGCCGGTTATTTCAAAATAATAACTCCAGCTTTCCATAAGGAATAATGCTGATTTTGAAATAGTTATTTTGGGAGTCATTATTTTGAAATAAGTTATTTCAAAATAATTTCCTAGTGTAGATATGCTCTTACAGATCTATTTTTCTTACACTGACTCCTACTGCCATTTTTGCAATACACAGACTACTTAGACACATTTTTGCAATACACAGACTACTTAGAGGTTTAGTATCTTATGAGTATACAGAAAACTTCAGAAATATCTTCTTATGAGTACAGGCAGTCCCCGAGTTACGCGGATCTGACTTATGTCGGATCCGCAGTTACGAACGGGGATTTTCTCGCCCCGGAGGACTGGAGCGGCGGGACGCCTGGTCCCGCCACCCGCCTCCTCCGGGGCGAGAAAAGCTGCTCCCAGTCTCCCTGGTCTGCTGGGGGAGCCAGCAGACCAGGGAGGCGGGGAGCAAAGTGGTGGAGGACCCGGGGCCGGACCTGCGGCTGCTTCCAGATCAGCTGCAAGCGCTGCGGGTCCGGCCGGGTCCTCCGCTGCTTTGCTTAGCGTCTCCCTGGTCTGCAGACCAGGGAGACGCTGAGCAAAGCGGCGGAGGACCCAGGCCGGACCTGCGGCGCTTCCAGCTGATCTGGAAGCGCCGCGGGTCCGGCCCCGGTCCTCCATGGCTTTGCTCAGCGTCTCCCTGGTCTGCAGACCAGGGAGACGCTGAGCAAAGCGGCGGAGGACCCGGGCCGGACCGTGATGCTGATCTGGAAGCGCCGCGGTCCGGCCCGGGTCCTCCGCCGCTTTGCTCCGCATCTCCCTGGTCTGCTGGGGGGGGGGGGGGGGGGGGGGGGACACGCAGCTAGTCCCCCCCCAGCAGACCAGGGAGACGTGGAGCAAAGCCGGGGGCCTGTGGTAGAGCAGGTGGGGCGCTGCCGGTTGGTCCCGTAGCACCGCTCCTTGGCTCTACTGGACCAACCCGGCAGCACCCCAGCTGCTCTGCCCCAGGAGTCCTGATTCAGCCGCTCCTGATCAGTTTCAGCAGTGACTGAATCAGGACGCCTGGGGCAGAGCAGCTGGGGTGCTGCTGGGTTGGTCCAGTAGCGCCGAGGAGCGGCCGCGCTAGTGGACCAACCCAGCAGCACCCGAGCTGCTCTGCCCCAGGCGTCCCCAAGTTAGCCGCTGCTGAAACTGACCAGTGGCTGACTACATGAAGCCCCAGGCAGAGTTGCTCTGCCCCGGGCTTCCTGGAATCAGCTCCTGATCAGTTTCAGCAGCAGCTGACTTGGGGACACCTGGGGTTCTTAAGTTGAATCTGTATGTAAGTCAGAACTGGTGTCCAGATTCAGCCGCTGTTGAAACTGATCAGTTTCAGCAGCGGCTGAATCTGGATGCCAGTTCCGACTTACATACAGATTCAACTTAAGAACAAACCTACAGTCCCTATCTTGTACGTAACCCGGGGACTGCCTGTATACAGAAAACTTCAGAAATATCATTGCTAAAAAGCTTAGACTGTGAAAGAAGCCTACAATACCAAATAGTGAACATCAGAGAAACAATCTCCATGAGGTGGCTCAGTGCAAAAAATTATTCACTAGAACCACTAAACTTAATGGCATATTACAAAGTGTTATAAAGCGTAAGCGACCTTACAGCATGTACTGAGATACATAGCGTGGCGTAGTGGGGGGGCTGTCTGCTCTGTAATCTGCAGGGGCGGATATAAAGCAGGGCGAACGGGGAGGCCGCCCCTGGCCCCGCGCTTCAGAAAGCCCCGCGCATGTGCCGTGGCGCCATCGCGCATGCGCATGGCATCACTGCGCGTGCGCCGTGGCAAAGGGGGGGGCCCCGCGGAATTATGCTGCCCGGGACCCCGCAAAACAGTCATCTGCCCCTGGTAATCCGGGGTCTCCCTGCGCTGTGATGTGAGATTCTCACTGACTCATCCAAATGTGTATTAACCCAGACACCTAGGCTCAGCCTCCCAGGGAGAGAGACAAAGGCAGGGAGGCGGAGACCAACACCAGGTTTCTGGTGAAGGGGCAGTGGCAGTCTTGGGCTGGAATCATGAAGGAATCAGTCTAAGGAGGGGGCTGGAATTTAGGGGCTCAGGGACCCCATTTAAAGGGGGTTGGAGGCACCCTGGCCCAGACTCCTGTAGTCTATGCTGTGCTGTATACTGGAGAAGCAATAAACCTTCTATTCTATTGGCTGGTGGAGTCTGTTCTTGCTGCTACATGGGTGCAGTGTCAGGGGAACCCCGACTGTGTCATCACACCTACAGTATGCATGTCTGTTGTGTCCAGATTTGATTGACTGATGGACTATTTGGTCTTTAGACAGTTTTAGACAAAACCTCTTTGTCAGGAAGTAACCATTATCTTTTCCTGCAAGTTGTTTTGTATTTATATCCTTTGTGGTGTGTAGTTGGTTGATATGACTTCTATGGGGGAAAGAGAAAAGTAATTTGGTGGTTAATTTGTATTATTAATGCACAGCATTATTGTATATAATTGGATTACATCAAAATATAAACTATCTGATTCAGTGTGGCAAATCTAGTGGTATAAAGACCATTCAGAACTCTACTGGCTTCAGGCCACATCTGATATAGTTGCTATCACGCCTGGTACTGAAGTTGCTAAAGATGTTGTTCTTATGAGATTTCAGCATTCACATAGAAGGCACTTTTAACACACTGGTTCAGAATCTTACACCTTTCATGACTACTCTGAGATTCTCCTAGTTGGTCTCCAAGTCTTCTTACACAGACAGATACATATTAGAACCATTCTTCATCTTAAGTGTACATGTTGTAGACAGTAATTATACTCCTGACACGAAGGACAGGTAAATTCTGAAAAGTAATAATGGATAGCTGCTCCTCTTCTCTTCCACAAGAGTTTTTATAAGTAGAAACTTTGTAGGATAGCATATATCTTTTATGATTGAATAGAAAAAAGCCCACAATGTTTTTACACTGGTAAAGTATTAATACAACTGAAGAGTATCTATTCATTTAGACTATGTCTAGACTACATCCCTCTGCCGACAGAGGGATGCAAATCAAGCACTTTGAACGTGCAAATGAGCCTGGGATTTAAATATCCCGGGCTTCATTTGCATACTCATGTTCAGGCACTGTGCCGATCAAACGCCCTTTTGAAATTGAAAGTAAAGTCTAGCTGCGGTTCTTCCGACAGCAAGGAGCTTTTTTGAAAGATCCCGTATTCCTCATTTTCAGAAAAAAATATTTCCTGAGCAGCTCTAGTTACTGTTCTGATCTGTCACATTGCGTTCTAATTAAAAAAGATACAATCTGCATTTCAGTGATGGATGAAATTAGGTTTTATAGAAATAGTTTTCAATATTTCTCAGGTGCTTTGGCTCCATTGGATGAAAAGATCTATATAAATGTCAATTATTATAAAGTCTTTTTCTGCATATAAAATACAATTTCAAGATTTTTAGTACTCCTTCAGAAGTGCAAAGATTTCTTTCAATTGCTTGGTGCCACAGAGTGGTGAAATTGTGTATTGCTTTAAATAATCAGTTTCTATGAGACTTTGCTATGCTATACACAGCCTTAAAAACAATTGTAACATCATAATTAAAGAGGCTGACAAAAGGGGCGCTGTAGTCTCATCATGAACAGAACAGATTGTGAACAGGAGGTGGCCAGACAACTCACCAACACCAAATTCTACAAGCCTCTCTTGTGATCCCACTAAAGAATACCAAAAAAACCTGAAACAACTACTCATGATGCTCACTGATGCTGCTCTGGACCAAATTTACACTAACACTCTTCAAATCCCCGACCAGGAGTTTTCTACCTGCAACCCAAGATACGCAAATCTGGAAATTCCGGACAACCCATCATCTCAAGCATTGGCACACTTACAACAGGATTATCTGGCTATATTGACTCTCTCCTCAGACCCTATGCTACCAGCACTCCTAGCTATCTTCGAGACACCACTGACTTCCTGAGGAAACTACAAAACATCAGTAATCTTCCTGAAAACACCATCCTGGCCACCTTGAATTTAGAAGCTCTTTACATCAATATTCTACATGAAAACAGATTACAGGCTATCAGGAATACCATCCCCGATGATAGCACCGCACACCTGGTCACAGAGCTCTGAGACTTTGTCCTCACCCACAACTACTTCCGATTCAGAGACAATTTGTATCTTCAAATCAGCGGCACAGCCATGGGCACTCACATGGCACCACAATATGCCAATGTCTTTATGGCTGACCTTGAACAACGTTTCCTCTGCTCTCTCCCTCTAGCACGCTTACTCTACTTATGCTACATTGATGACATCTTCATCATATGGACCAATGGGAAAGAGACCCTTGAAGAATTTCACAGGGATTTCAACAACTTCCACTCCACCATCAGCCTCAGTCTGGATCAGTCCACTCAAGAGATCCGCTTCCTTGACACTACACTACAATTAAATGATGGACAAATTTTCACAACCCTATACCGGAAACCTACTGACCGCTACACTTACCTTCATGCCTCTAGCTTCCATCCCAGACACATTTCTCAATCTGTTACATACAACCAAGCCCTAAGATACAACCAGATTTGCTCCAATCCCACAGACAAAAACAAACACCTACAGCAGTGGTGACCAACCCATTTAACAAAGAGAGCTGAAACAATGACGGAAAAATGCAAAGAGCCGCACCAGAATTGTTGAGCAAAAAAAAAAAAGAAAGAAAGCCATCCTTAGGCTTTTTGGCCATATCAGGCTCCTGTCAATGGCTGCCATCTTGGTGTCATTTTGAATCACCACCGCGGTGAGCACAGGAGAGCCGGAGTCAGGGGGTGGGGAAGCCAGAGGTGGGGGGCGGGGGGGACAGGAGCCTTTGTGGGGGGGGGGGGTCGCAGGAGTGGCTTTGCGAGTCGCACTTTTGGGAGAGAAGAGCCACATGTGGCTAGCGAGCCACGGATTGGCCACCCCTGATGTACAGGATCTATATAAAGCATTAATAAAACTGAAATATCCACCTGGAGAAGTGAAAAAACAGATTGACAGAGCCAAAACAGTCCCCAGACATGAACTACTTCAAGACAGGCCCCAAAGAGAAAACAACAGAATTCCACTTGTCATTACCTACAGTCCACAACTTAAAGCCCTCCAACTCATTATTAACAATCTACAACCTATTCTCACTCTCAGAGGCCTTGGGGGAAAGGCCAATCCTCACCTATAGACAACCCCCTAACCTCAAAAAAATTCTTTCCAGTAACCGCGCAACACACCTCCATTATAATCATCCAGGAACCCACGCCTGCAATCAGCCCCGGTGCCAACTCTGTCCACACTTCTACACTAGCAATTTCATCACTGGACCCAACCACGTCAGCCACCAAATCAGAGGCTCCTTTAACTGCACATCCACTAATGTGATCTATGCCATCAAATGCCAGCAATGCCCCACTGCCATGTATATTGGCCAAACTGAATAGTCTCTACAGGAAAGAATTAATGGACACAAATCAGATATCTGAAAAGGAAATACACAAAAACCTGTTGGAGAACACTTTAATCTGCCTGGACACTCATTAATGGATCTTCAAGTCACCGTGTTGCTTCAGGCCAATTCCACAAGCCAAATACACAGGGAAGGATTGGAATCTAACATCATTTACAAGTTTAATTCTTATGCAAATGATATGAATGGGGACATTGGCTGGCTCGCACACTACCTTCCACATCTTAATGACTTAACCAATCAACCAACCAGTGGAGGTGCTAATTGTTCTTATCAGCCTCTTGTAACTATTTGAACCATCTACTCACTGTCTCTCTTTCTTTTTTTTCCTTTTCCCCCTCCCTTTTTCTCTTCCCCCCCCCCCCCTTCCCTTACTTATTCTTGGATCTGGACTTCTAATACTCCAGTCAGCTGAAGAAGTGGGTTGCGCTCTTGAAAGCTCATGATACCATCTACATGTTTTGTTAGTCTTTAAGGTGCTACTAGACTATTTGTTGTTTTTTAAGTTTTTCCTGTTACAGGCTAGCTCGGCTTTCAACTACCTGAAGGGGGATTCCAGAGAGGATGGAGAGTGGTTGTTCTCAGTAGCGACAGATGACAGAACGAAGAGCAATGATCTCAAGATGCAGTGGGGGAAGTCTAGGTTTGATATTAGGAAAAACTACACGTGACCCCTGACTTACAACCGCACAACCTGTGACCTTCCACATTTACAGCCGCCCTGCTCCGGGAGCCACGGGGCTGCCTACTGCCCAGCACTGCCCCTGGTTGGCTCCGGGTGCTGTTCTTGCCACGCCGCGGGGTCGCCTACCACCCGGCACAGCACCTGGCCAGCTCTGGGCGCCATTCATGCCACAGGGCCGCCTACCGCCCGGCAGAGCCCCCGGCCAGCTCTGGGTGCTGTTCGTGCCTCTGGCTCCAGGAGACTACGACTCCCATGAGGCAAAGCAGGCCAGGAATGGAACCCCCATTCATAACATTGCGTCTATGGGAAATAAGGGTTCGACTTACAACAGCCTGATTTACGACGGTTCTCCAGGAACTAATTAGGCCATAAGTGCGGGGATCACCTGTATTTTACAAGGTAGGTGGTGAAGCACTGGAATGGGTTACCTAAGGAGGTGGTGGAATCTCTATTCCTAGAGGTTTTTAAGTCCCGGCTTGATAAAGCCCTGGCTGGGATGATTTAGTTGGGATTGGTCCTGCTCTGGGCAAGGATTGGACGCAATGACCTCCTGAGGTCTCCTCCAACCCCATGATTTTATGATTCTATGAATCTCCAAGATATGAATGTATAGATCATTTACAACGGGAAAATATTATTTTTTCCCTCAGGCCCATTCTGTTAGAGATCAGAAGGCTCCTTAGTAATGAAACTTCAGTTTTAGAGCTTGATCCAAGGTTTGTTGAATCTAGGGAAATACTATCATTGAGAAAATTCAAAGTCCAGAATTACTGCAAGGTGGTAAGTACAGATGAAATGTCTTTGTCAAAGTGTTCAAATATACTTTCATTTTCCTCATGGGATGTTATTTTCATGAGAGCTCCAGTAACCGGAAATATATTACTCCATTGTCCTCCTTCACATTAACAGCTTCCAATGTTACATTACAATGCTGCAATTTTCAATGAGAATTTCACCCAAGTAAAAACTTCAGTGAACTTAAGTCTGCTAATTTCTATTTGGAGAAAGATCATCCTAATTTGATGTTCTGTTTGAAATTTATTTACTCAGTACTTATAAGTGTTATAGGCCTTAGCTAGTGGGTGTGGGTGTGGAAAATGGCACAAAATACTGTAATCTAACGGTTGCAATCTAACAAAATCTATCCCATTTGACACCTGAATGCGGAATATTTGCACAACTAAGCAAGAGTTCTACTTAGCTAGCCAAAATAGAATCACCTTTAGTTTTGTTTTATTAATTTTACAGTTTTATAAAAAGGTGCATGGGTGATGATGATAAAGTGCTATTTGTAGGGTGGTTGAATACCTCCAATTTTGTGGGTCTGGAGACATAAAATAATTTTTTGTAATTGGAGGGCAGTTTTCAGACAAAGTGTTACTGTATTCTTACATAACACTTCACATTGTACAAAACAGAAGTAAAGTGTGATATGAGGAACATTCAGTCTAAAATCTATATAGTAAAAGTGCTGAGCACTGATTTTCTACTGCTGGATATCATTTCATCATAGCGAAATACAATCACCAAGTAACTGTTGCACACAGAAATGCTATATGACAGTCTAAGGTAGGAAGAGATAAATATCATCTCCAACTGAAATTCAGGAGGGTGATTCAGTTACAGTAGGGTTCAGAACTAACCACAGTGGAATTTGTCCTGGAGAAGGAGGTAACATTTTAATTATGTGATTTCTAGGTAAGTACCCATGCATTGTTTGGGTACTCAAACAAGCAATAATATAAACATAGAAGTTTAGTCATCATGCATATTGAAGATCCTACAAAGAAAACATATTCTTAGTAGCCCTTCCAGTCTAAACAGGGTGCTCTAACTCAGTGGTTTTCAACCAGGGATACACATAATCCCTGGGGATATGCAATGGTCTTTGAGGGGGTACTTAACTCATCCACATATTTGCCTAGTTCTACAACAGGCTACATAAAAAGCACTAGCGAAGTCAGTACAAAATAAAATTTCATACATTGACTTATTTTGCTCTATATACTGTACACTGAACAGTAAATATATTTGTTTTCAAATTGATTTTTATAATTACATGGTAAAAATATGAAAGCAATTTTTCAGTCATAGTGTTCTGTGGCACCTTTGTATTTTAGGCGTGATTTTGTAAGCAAGTAGTTTTTAAGTGAGGTGAAACAAGTCAGATCAGATTCCTGAAAGCCTGGAAGAGCTAGAAAGTTTGAGAGCCGCTGCTCTAACTTGTGTGAGTACCGATTACAACTGCAGTGGTAGTACAGTAGGCAGGACTGTCCCGAGTAGGGATGTTAAGGACTAGTAGTCGCCTCCCCCACCTTTGTTGCCTCTATCAGATAGAGACAGCCAGAGGGGGACGGGGAGCAAAGGGAGAGGGGAGTACTTCACAGCGCTGCAGGTAACCTGGGGTCCCCCGCCACACCGGTGACTCCACTAAGCAGAGGGTCCTGCTAGAAAAGCTGTGGGGGGTGATGATTTTTGTCCATCCGTTTTAGTTGGAGAGGTACCGATTATTCTGCTTACGGAACGGCCGCAAGCTACGCGGCCACGGGCACTTGCCCCCGCGTAAGTGTGACCGTGTTGGGGGGGGGGGCACTGCCCCAATAGCACCGCCCAGCTGCAGCACTCGGGTCCACGTGCTCCTGGAGCGGAACTCAGGGAGCCAAGCCCCGCCTCCCCTGAAGGCCAAAGGGCAGTGTCTGGCTGGTAATTGGCGGGCGGGATGTGCCAGTCAGTCGGTCGGTGGCTGGCGGGCCCGCGTGCGTCACTCAGCTCCAGCCAATGGTGCGGTCGCCGCTGCCGCGGATTGGTTTCTCGTCTCGGGCCCTCCCTGTCCTGCTCCGGCGCGGGAGCTTCCGTCTGTTCCTCCGCGGGGACGATACGTGGCCCGGCCGGGGCGGGGACAGTGGGGGGCGGGTGGCCAGGAGGCGGCAGCTGAGGCGGGTGCAGCGTCCCCGCCCCTCCCAGGGCTCGAGTGTCCCGTCGGGTAAGGGGGGTGCGGGGCAGGGCTTGCCCCCTTCCCAGGTGCTGGGCAGACGGGGGGAGGTTGTCGCAAGTCCTGCCCAGTCTGTGCTGGCGCAGGAGAGCGCGGAGACGCCCTTGCCTGTAGGGTGGCGTGCGGGTGACTAGCAACGGGCCGGGATGCTAGTGCGCGCTCCTCTTCCATGGTGTTGCTATTTATTGATCTCGACCTGTGTGGCTAGTCCAGACCTCCCTCTGGCCCATGTGCCCAAAGTGAGATTACTTCTTATGCAGTCACAACAGGGTGAACATGTAGGTCTTCAGCGTGTCGGTTTCCCCATCTCTAAAGCTGAGTTGTCGTGAAGGTAGAGGTGCTTAAATGAAAGGTGCTGCGCAAGTGTAGTAAACTTGACAATCCTAAAGTTATTTCTGAAAAGTCTTTTCCTGCTCTCATAGACTTTAAGGAAGGGGTGGCTTGCTTGGATCTGGCTCCTGAGGCTCAGGGCTCCCCCCTCCTGCCCACAGCATTGGGGATCCTTTGCTGGTGTTCTAGCTCTCCCCCCGCATCTTTCCAGGGTCTGGACCACATATAATCTACTAGCCCAGGCCCCACCCTAAGCTCTTGTGTGCAAGGGGAATGTGGGGAGTGTCTTTCTGTTTCTCAGTGGGGGGCCATGTCAGTGAAGGCTTTGTGTGTTTCTTTTTTGCTTCTCACTTGTGTGCAGCACCTGTGATTTTCAGTAGCCACTAGCCCTAAAAAGGTTCTCCACCCTTGGTTTAAAGCCATAAGAACTATCTTGGTTATCCAGTCTGAGCTCCTGTACTTTGTAGGGCACAGAACCTCACCCACCCACTCCTGTAATAGACCTATAACTTCTGGTTGAGTTACTAAAGTCCTGAAGTAGTTATCTTTTTCTCTTTCACTTGTGTAACTTTTCACTATTATTATAAATTGAAAATAAATCAATCTCTGATGTGGGTGGATACACTTCCTGTCCCAAGTCATGGTTTCTTTCTCTCTGGATTACTCCTCTCCAAAACTGCTAGGATAGCCTTGGCATTAGAGGTTGTATCCGGCTTATTAATTATTGCAGGCAGTATTTATGATATAAGTAAGATACCATGTCAAGCAATTTTGCCAATATGTCATTTAACTATTTTCATCAACTGGAAATGCATTGGTTGCAAATAATGGAGACTAACTTGCTTGGTGTAGATAAGGTATTAAAGTGGCTGCTGGTTTTCTGTATGGTGTCTAGAGAATGGAAACTGATGCAGCCTAGGCTTTTAGATCTGGTGAGGTAGCAGCTGAAAAGTTAATGGAGTAAAGTAAATCTAATCTTGAAAGGAAATCGGTTTTAATATTTTTTAAACTAAAACGGAACACACGGCATTTTTTATCAAAGTGTTTTAAGAACAAGAAGTCTTATTAACCCACTTTTACTGATAGGCAATCTGCACTGAAAGAAAGGTTAAGGGTATAATCCATAAAACAACGTAGGTGACTAAATTGGGTACCCAAGTTCCTGTATATGGCACCAGTGCAGTGCATGAATCTCCAAAAAGGCTAATTCATAACCTTTTATATCATAAAACTCATGGTGTACCTAATTTTGCACTGTAAAAATCTGAGAAACCTAAATTTCAGAGTCTGAGTCATGTCCTCTGCTGCCCTATGGCTTGCATCTTGATGTCTTTTTCCTATCCAGGCTCAGAGTGATTCATGAAATGGGGATGATAGACCATCAGCAGGCCAGGGATTAGGCATAGAAGGCAGTGGTAGCAGTTTCCTTTTATATCTTTCCCAGATTTGAGGGTCATGTTGGAGATTTGGTATGTGATAGTTATCCAGATTAGGGATGTTAAATTTAGATTAATTAACTAATCAAATAGTCAGTGGGATTTCCATCAACTATTCGATTAGTAAGGGTGTCTCCACCTTTGAACTGTTCAAAAGCAGGGAGAGTGGAGTTTCCCTGCACAAAAATAAGCTCTGTTTATCGGATAGTCAACTAGTCTCTTGCATCCCTAATCCAGATGCCTTCCTAAAGCAGCTTCCTGAATGCCTAGAGCACTGTTTCTCAAAGAGGGCTGTGGGCCTGCTTTGGGAAAACTGCTAGCAGGCCCACGCTACTTTGTTTACCTAAAGCAGCGATTCCCAAGTGCTGGTCCGCAGACTGGTGTCAGCCCATGAACTGCTGGCTGCCAGGCTGTGGCGATTGCTGGAGATTTTGCCCGATGGCAGTGCTGGGGCTGAGGTGGTGGCAGGAGATGCCTCTCTCTCTCCTTTCCCCTCCACCCCAGGTAAGATGGTGGCCCGGCCTGAGCTCCGTGCTCCCCTCCTGCCTGCACCTCTTCTGCAGAGGGACAGATGCTCACAAACACGGAGGTGACTGGGGAGTGAGAGTCATTGAGAGTCAGTGGGTTGGAGGCTCCTAAGTGTCTCAGTCACTCGTGAAAATTTTACCTAGAGTGACTTGCCAAAGGATACTCAGGGAAGTTGGTGGCAAGACAGGGAATCCAATTCCATGGGAATCTTTTTGCTGACTAGAGGGGGAGTTGGATGCACTTGGGGCAGGAAGGGGTGTGAAGGAAGAGGAAGTGAGCATGCCACGTGCAGCAGTAATGGCAAGAGGGTTGTGGCATGGGCAATAGGGGTTAGAGGTCAAAGGGCATGGGGTGTAGTCAAAGGGTGTTAGGAACTAGGGAGTGCAAGGAGTTGGGTTGGGGCTAGGTTGACAGGTAACATTTTATCTGCATATTTGTTATTTGCACAATGAATGCACAAATATGCAAATAAAATGTTTCCAATCTGCCAAAAGTTTGTGAATGGATTTGCCAGTCCATGGTATAAAAAAGATTGGGAACCACTGACCTAAAGGGTCCATAGCCGTGGAGCCTCACAACTTGCATTGGCTCCGATTCGCTGGTTCCAACCAAGGGAAGCTGTATACATAGAATTTGCAATTGAATTGTAGCAGTGCTTTGTTTAGATGCAAGGGGAGAGCGTGGCTCTCTCAGCAAGTGCTGTGTACAATCAGTATACACCTCACTTCATGTGCCCTTGCTTTACATGCAAGTCATTTTAGTAATAATGATAGGAAAAAACCCTACGTAGATGGAAGCCAGAGGAATCTGGCAATTCTGCACCTGGGCAATGATAAACAAAACATCTCACAAGCCACACATAGAACTCTTATGGGCTGTAGGTTGCCCACCAGTGGCTTAGAGGTAGCCACTTAGGTAGACTGGGGATTTTTACAGTGAAAATATATACATCTACAGGGTTAGGCTGTGACCCAGTGAGGGTTTTGTGGGTCACAGCGATGCTTAAATCCGAGATTTAGGCAACTAAATCTCTGTGAATATAGTTGAATTTTCTCACCAATTTTGCTTGCAATACATGTCATAATAATTTTGTGGGTTAAAGTCTGACATTTATTGTGAAGTGGGTGACTCTTCCTCCTGAGATAGTAGTTTCAGCCTGTCAAACATCCTTCGCGTGATGATGCTTTCTGATCATAACTAACCTAAACTAGACTTTACATTTTTAACTTAGACCTGAAGGTTCTGTGCTCCATTTACAATCACTTGCACCTTCTAATTCTTAGTTTTGCATTAAATTACATGTAATAGGACTTTAAAACATCTTTTTAGTACTGTTGAAAAGTCACTTGTTACTTTACACTATTTATTAGAAACCCAGACATCTCCACACTGATAGCTGTCTAAAAGACCTTGCCTGGTGGATTTTGTATCCCTTTTATATAGGTCAAATGGGCGTTAAACACTGTGAGACAGGACATTGGCCAGTTGAAATTTACCGTAAAATCTCGAGTATAATGCGCACCCTGACTTTGGAATCATAGCGTAATGAAAAAAACTGAACTCCTATGTATAATGCACCCCGGGGTTGGATGCCATGGAGCTTAGCAGCCCCACAACTTCTGTCACAGGTGGCTGTCCCGCAGCCAGGAGCCAACCCGACAGCACCAAGCCCAGTGCTGCCAGCTCTTCGCCGTGTCTGGGAGCCTGGCAGGGCGGCGACCCCTATGCTGCGCTGCAGCGGGAAAGTTTCCGGGCGCAGCCTGAAGGAGCATTGGGCAGTCAGCCAGCCAGGGCAATGCCAAAATAAAAAACTTAAAAAAAATAACACCTATGTATAATGCGCACCCGACTTTGACCCCAAAAAATCAGAAAAAAAGTGTGCATTATACTCGAGGTTTTACGGTAAGTCTTTTAATTTTTATTCTCTTATCAATTCTCCTAACATTGTTTTTTTCCCACTATTACATGGCCTAACTGCCTTCCAAGGGCATGCAGTTCTCAGGTACCATGGTGATTAGTAGGGCCCTACCAATTTCATGGCTGTGAAAAATGTGACAAGGATCATGAAATCTGGCTTTCTGGGTATTTTTACCATACTATAATGGGGGAGGCCAGCATTTCTCAAACTTTGCACTGCCTTCAGAGTGGAGTGGCTGGAGAGCAGCAATGGCTGGTCAGGTGCCCAGCTTGGAAGGAATTGCTTTGCCAGCAGCAGTATAGAAGTAAGGGTGGCAATACCACCCTTATTTCTGCACTGCTGCCTTCCATGAGGGGCAGCTGGAGAATTGTAGCTGCAAGCTGAGGTCCCACCTCTGAAGGGAATAGCTCAGAAGTAAGAGTGGCAATACTGCATCCTCCTACAATAATCTGGCAAGCCTTTCTCTCCCCACCCCCCCGTTTTGGGTTGGGACCTCTACAGTTATAAAACCAAGACCATTTCAGATTTAAATATCTGAAATAATGAAACTTACTATTTTTTAAAATTCTATGATCACGAGATTGACCAAAATGGGACATGAATTTGGTAGGGCCGGAGTGATGAGTACAATATACATTTCTGTATAGTTCATGTTTTTCACGCACTGGTTTTGAGACTGTGGCTATATCTACACTGGGGCTGGTGCCAGCGGCAGCAGAACAGGCAGCCTGGCTAGCGAGAGGGGGCCAGAGGCAGGAGGCCAGCTGGCTTGGACCTGTGGAAGGGGGTCACCTCTGGTCTAGCAAATTCTGTTGTTTGGGACTGGTCAGGTCCTCATGGTGCTGCACCAGGGAGGTCTAACCTGTACCACTTCTCTCAGCAAAACTTGAGGGCTACGTCTACACTGGCCCCTTTTCCGGAAGGGGCATGTAAATTTCACTAGTCGTCGTAGGGAAATCCGCGGGGGATTTAAATATCCCCCGCGGCATTTAAATAAAAATGTCCGCCGCTTTTTTCCGGCTTTTAAAAAAGCCGGAAAAGAGCGTCTAGACTGGCCCCGATCCTCCGGAAAAAGTGCCCTTTTCTGGAGGCTCTTATTCTTACTTCAAAGTAAGAATAAGAGCCTCCGGAAAAGGGCACTTTTTCCGGAGGATCGGGGCCAGTCTAGACGCTCTTTTCCGGCTTTTTTAAAAGCCGGAAAAAAGCGGCGGACATTTTTATTTAAATGCCGCGGGGGATATTTAAATCCCCCGCGGATTTCCCTACGACGACTCTTGAAATTTACATGCCCCTTCCGGAAAAGGGGCCAGTGTAGACGTAGCCGAGGGGAAAAGGTGTTTCACATCCCCTGAATGACATAAGTTTTGCTGATATAAGTGGTAGTAAAGACATGGTCTGTGCTGTGGATCTTGTCTTCAAATTGTGTCATGAATCCTCAGTGAATTTTGTATGAAAAGCTTGAAGTACTTAAAAGTAACAAAATGAAACAGCAGTGAATTTATAGCATTTCCTGTAAAATGATTGTGGAGATTAAAATGAGTCAGAACAAACTATTTTAGGGAAAATATGAAGTTCGATGTCAGTAATTAAAAATGAAACTGCATTAATTATGCTTTTTAACAATATTTTTACCAGGTTGTAACATTTAAACTTTTTTTTAAAGTAGATTACATTTTAATAAAACAAAAATGGGTTTGAAGAAGAAGAAAGAAATGCCAGTGGACGCCTTCGTTCTTGAGTGCCAAGAGCTTGAAACACTTCGGTGTAAGTATTATTTTCCCCCTAAATTAATTTATGTAATTTGTCTATTTATAGTACCTGAATGCTTACCAAAATTGACTTAAATTAAAAATAAAATTTTTTTGCCCCTGAATATACTTTTTTTGAAAAGGCTTTTTCGCTTGACAGGCTTTTAAAGAGTCCCATTCTCCTTCTGAAGAATCCTTGCTGTTATTCAAGGATGTGAATGGATGACTTAAAGTATGAATGGATCTCTTAGAACTATGATAAAGATGCAGAGGGTTCCTAAGGAGATGAATGCACAAGAAGCTTTACATAACTGCGAAAAAGGCATTCATGTATTTCTCCTTGATTCTTGAATTTTCCAGGGCCAATTTGATGTGAAGAGGTTGTTCAGATACTTTTAAAATGTTGGTGATCAAAAGTGATATAAGTTTTCAGTAGCCCAAGTACAGGAAATTAGTAACAAAGACAAATATGTTTACGTGCAAGTTTATATTATTGTGAATTTTGACTTTGTGGCTTACATAGGAGTTAATAAATGGATCTGAGGTCTATATAGTCTAATGTCTTATTTCCAGTAATGGCAAAAAGCAGATGTTTACAAGGAAGGTTAAAAACACTACAAGTAGTCAAACAAGGGTAATACGCTTCTGATATCAGGTTCCATTCTGATCTTATGGTGTGCCTGCCCACAGGCTGTGAGGCTGCAAAATTGTGAAGTAGGTGTTCAGTTTGAGTTCAAATGACTGCATTGTTAGAATGGCTTAAGCCCTGAAGCATGTGGTTTAATATCTCTTCCAAAAACTGTATTATTCATAGGGTTGCCAGATGGTTTCAACAAAAATACCGGACACATTTGACATTACATCACAATCTACATTACATCTTAGAGTAAACTTCCGATAATCCGGCACCTTTAGGACCCAGGGGGTGCTGGATTATCAGATATGCTGGACTATCGGAAGGGGGGGCTATGAGGGGTGTGGGGTGGGGGGAATGCCCCTTCCGATAGTCTGGCTCTGCCCCAGGTGGTCAGTTTCAGCAGCGGCTGAATCGGGGATGCCTGCAGCAGAGCAGCTGGAGTGCTGCCTGGTTGGTCTGGTAGCGCCGCTCCTCGGCACTACTGGACCAACCCGGCAGCACCCCAGCTGCTCTTGGGGATGCCTGGAGCAGAGCAGCTGGGGTGCTGCCGGGTTAGTCCCGCAGCGCCGCTCCTCAGCACTACTGGACCAACCCGGCAGCACCCCAGCTTCTCTGCCCCAGGCGTCCCCCAGTCATCCGTTGCTGATACTGATCGGCGGCTGACTCCAGGAAGCCTGAGGCAGAGCTGCTCTGCCCCGCACTTCCTGGAGTCAGCCGCTGGTCAGTTTCAGCAGCGGCTGAATCAGGACGCCTCGGGCAGAGCAGCTGGGAGGCTGCCGGATTGGTCCCACAGCACCGAGGAGCGGCGCTACTGGACCAACTTGGCAGTACCCCAGCTGCTCTACCCCAGGTGTACCCAAGTCAGCTGCTGTTGAAACTGATCAGCGGCTGACTCCAGGAAGCCAGGGCAGAGCAGCTCTGCCCCAGGCTTCCTGGATTCAGCCACTGGTCAGTTTCAACAGCAGCTGAATCTGGACGCCTGGGACTGAGCAGCTGAGGCGCTGCGGGGACCAACTCTGCAGCCCCTCAGCTGCTCTGCTCCAGGTGTACCCAAGTCAGCTGCTGCTGAAACTGATCAGGGGCCGATTGCAGGAAGCCAGGGCAGAGCAGCTCTGCCCCAGGCTTCCTGGAGTCAGCCGCTGATTAGTATCAGCAGCGGCTGAATCGGGAACAGCTGGGGTGCTGCTGGGTTGGTCCCGCAGCCCCGAGGGGCAGCGCTACAGGACCTACCCAGCGGCATTCCAGCTGCTCTGTCCCTGGCTTCCCCGATTCAGCTGCTGGTCAGTTTTAGCAGTGGCTGAATCGGGGAAGCTGGGGGCAGAGCAGCTCCAATGGTCCGGCTGCCCAGAGCACTTCCGGGTTCCTGATGGTGCCGGACCATCAGATGCCGGACCATCAGAGTTTTACTGTATTTAGAAAATACCGGACATTTATATTTTCTCAATTTGTTTCCCGAACAGAAAGCTGGACTGTCCAGTCAAAACCAGACACCTGGCAACCCTATTCATTACAATGACTGGATACTCTGGATAACCATGTACATGTCCAGTCCCTTCTTTTAACCTTGCCACGTTTTTAGCCTCCATGATGGTTCTGCTTTTGGATCAGTTAAAATAGAGTGAGAGAAGCTTGAATACCTTCCTCTGTTCCTGTATCAGTCTCATGTTCTGGGTAGGAAATCTGTGGCTACGAGGCCCATTTGTCCTTAGAGCTAGGCTGCTGCTGCTTGTCTTCGCTCTAAAATCCTTGGATAGGACATGACACACTGTTGGCTTAGGGGTACTGGGAACACGCAGCCCACCAAAATGAGTCAGATTAGTGTTGTCTCCAGTACTTGGCAATGTGTTCCTGACCCAGCACAGAGAAGCAGGCAGGTGCAGTAGTTTGTGTGTGCAGTTTTTGTTACAGGATTGATGTCTACATGCACTGAAGTGGAATGCTAGAAGTTCTCGATTTGGTCCTTTTCTGAGTCACTCCAAGTAACTTCTCAAAAATGAGATTTTTCTATTTCCTTTTGCTTTTTTTCTTTTTATTGGGTTTTTGTCTAGTTGAACTTCCCATTTAGCACGAGTTTTTCTTTTCTCATGACATTTTTAATATTCTTAGAAGAGTTACATGAATATGAAGTTTGTGCATGTGTTTGTGTTTTCAGGACCACCTCCTTATATTCTGAAAAAAGAATGCACTCATACACATCCTATATCCACACAGATTCTTTTGCAGAATAATAATGGGCTGATTTTGACTTTATTGTGCACCTGCTTTTTTTCAAACAAGCGCAGTCACGTTTCCTCTGTGTATATCTTGGCTAAGGATTAAGGTCTATACAGCTATTGAATATGAAAAGGAAATGTACTCTGATAAGTGCCAAGTATTGTTACGATGATGGAAAGGCATGAGAAATAGATTAAGTGTAGAGGGAGAAAGATAAAACAATAGCTATATGTTAGAAATATTATATAATTATGAATTGTTTACTGTTTCAGACTTCAATTTCCTATTTATTATGTGGTTCCTGATTAAAGCGAACTTCTTTTCCCAAATAAAATGTAGCATTTGTAGATGCTGAAAACCAAAATCTGGCTTCTCAGCTGTTGCACTGCGTACAGCTATCTGATGGTATCCATCAAATCTGCTCTGTTAAAGAGGTAAGACTTCACTAATATTAATTAATGCTAAATTAAATTTATCATGATGCCTCGGATAATCTTCTAGGCACTGAATAACATGGTATTTTAATGTACACATGTACATTTTAATTATTATTAAGACAAGTTTAAAAGAGCAGTCAGTATTTCTCCAAATATACAGTAGACTTCCGATAATCCGGCACCTTTGGGACCCAGGGGGTGCCAGATTATCGGGTATACCGGAGTATCAGGAGGTACTCCGGCAGGGGTGCTGTGATGGGTCTGGGGCTGGAGGGGGTTGGCGGGGAACGGCGTGGCGTGGGGTGAACCCTCTGCCATTTTGCAGGGAGGCGGGGGAAGCCCCGTGCAGCCACCGGCGACAAGCCAGCTGGGGCTGCAAGTGGCAGCGATGATTTGGGGAAGCGGCGGGGCAGAGCAGCTGGGGTGCTGCCGTGTTGGTCCCGCAGCGCCGCCCCTCACCTGAGCGGCGCTGCGGGACCAACCCGGCAGCACCCCAACTGCTCTGCCCCACGGCTTCCCCAAGTCCGCTGCTGCTGAAACTGATGAGCGGTGGACTTGGGGAAGCGGCGGGCGTAGCAGCTGGGGTGCTGCCAGGTTGGTCCCGCAGCGCTGCCTCTCACCCCCCCTGCTCGGCGCCTGGCAACACCCCAGCTGCTCTGCTCCGCAGCTTCCCCAAGTCCGTCGCTCGTCAGTTTCAGCAGTGGCAGCTTGGGGAAGCGGCGCTGAGCAGAGCAGCTGGGCTGCTGCCGAGTGGCAAGCAGGGAGGAGAGAGGCGGCACTGCAGGACCAACCCGGCAGCACTCTAGCTGCTATTCTCCTCGTCGCTTCTCCAAGTCTGCCGCTGGTCAGTTTCAGCAGTGGACTTGGGGAAGTGGCGCGGAGGAGCTCCAATTGTCTGGCTGACTGGAGCACTTCGGGGTTCCAGTTGGTGCCAGACTATCGAGAGTGCCGAGTATCTGATTTTTCAGGAATATTGAGTGCCTGCTGCTTTTGCAGACTTCAATGGGGGCTGCAGGTGCTCAGCACCACTTAAATGAGAGTCTGCCAGCTGGAAAAAATAAAGAATAGGAAAAAAATTACCTTTTGTTCTGGTAGTTGACATTTCGTGTCAGAAAAAAACTTGTAAATTCTTAAATTTGGCAAAATGGAATTTTAGATAAAGGAGAATTTTATTTATTTAATGTATGAGTACATAGACAAAAGTTTAAACTCTGTATGGTTTTTAATTTGTTGACCACAGATTGTGACACTATTGAAGAAGATGGATGGAAACTATACACCTAGCCCCATGATTAAATGCTGCTTTGATATTTTTGGAGTGATGTATTTTTCACTGGAAGCAAAGAATCCTTTGAAAAAGGTGTTAGCAAGGTAACAGATTGGATAATAAATAAGTCCTTTTTTATGTTTCAGAAATAATAGAATTTTAGCAAAACAGGAATGTCTGCTTCTGCAGAATATTTCACTTAGCATTCAAATACTTTACTGTATTATAGTTTCATTACTGACATTCATTCTTATTGTAATAAGGATGTGTGTTGTCCTTTTTGCCTTAAAATTAGCCGGCTTCTGTAGAAATGATAGATTTATATTTGGTTGCTGAATATAATTTATTTGAGCAAGTGCATCATTTGATTTATATTCTGGAGGTGTACTTCATGAATAGAAATAGTAGAATGAGAAGTAACATATATTTGAATAATGTGATTTTGTGTAGTACTATGGTAAAAAGATGAATCTTGGTAAGTGTTCCATCTAGGCACAACTAATTTTGTTATGGTGACACATGTTTATGCTTAAGTATTGTGGAGGTTTTGTATGGTTTTCATTAATTTTGCACCTTTGCGAAGTTTCAACTTATGATCCTGCATTTAAGTATCTTAATTTCGTACATCTTAAAGCATAAGCAGTAAGAAATTATCTGTGCTCTAGCATACAATATAAAGCTTCAGTTGTGGAATGTAGTCTGTGCTGATGCCTCTCTTGTAGCTGTGCAAAACCCCATTGACTTGAAGTCATTGAGAGCCTGTGTGGGCATGGGGGCTTGTGTGCAAACAGCTAGTTGCAGGATTAGAGCCTGAGGCCTTGATTTTTTTTTTTTTGTGGTGAAATGAGTGCTGGTGGCCGCAGGCTCATGCAGACAGAGAAATCTAACTCCACATATCTTTGTGCAGCATATCATCCTTATTCTGTACCTTCATGAGCTTCATGAGGTTAGGCCAGTGATGGGCAACCAAGACTAGTGAGTAGGCCACATAAGTGGTCCTCCTTCCTCTCAGTAGGTCATATGACCAGTGGTAGGTGACCAGCAGCCCATGTACTTCCTCTCTGCTCTCTCACCCATGCCCCTCTTGTGCACTGGAGTTCTTCACTTTTTACTCTTCCCTCTCCCTCCAAGCACTTTCTCCATGCTATGAATCTGCTGATTTGCAATCTGTCCTTGCTCCTCTCCCTTCCTCCTAGAGCTTGAACAGCTGCAAACAGTTGATTCACTGCATTCAAGCTCTGGGAGGGAGGGGGAGGAGCAGGGACAGAGGATCAGCAGATTCATGATGCTCCAAAAGGGCTGGGAGGGAGGAGGAGGAAGTGCCATAGGGTGCAAGAGGTGCGTGGGGGGAGAAGTGCAGACAAGGGAAGCACAGGCTGCAGGTGGAACCCTAGTGGTTTCAGGTTTTCCATCACTGGCCTTGACCTCATTATAAGGTCGATCTCATTATTGTTGGGGATCTGTAGATTAAGATGTGATACTTCAGATTTGGAATTGGTGCAGTAGTGATTTAGCAGGAAAATGGTGGGAGAAATCTATGGCAAAACACCTAGGCTGTGTCTACACTGCACCCCTTTTCCGGAAAAGCGATGCAGATGAGACAAGTTGGAATTGCAAATGAAGCGGGGATTTAAATTTTCCCCGCTTCATTTGTATAAACATGGCTACCGCTTTTTTCCGGCTCGGGGCTTTGCCGGAAAAAAGCGCCAGTCTAGACGAGGATCTTTCGGAAGATAAAGCCTTTTCCGAAAGGTCCCTTATTCCTCTTTAAAATCAGGAATAAGGGACCTTTCGGAAAAGGCTTTATTTTCCGAAAGATCCTCGTCTAGACTGGCGCTTTTTTCCGGCAAAGCCCCGAGCCGGAAAAAAGCGGTAGCCATGTTTATACAAATGAAGCGGGGAAAATTTAAATCCCCGCTTCATTTGCAATTCTGACTTGTCTCATCTGCATCCCTTTTTTGGAAAAGGGGTGCAGTGTAGACACAGCCCTAGAGACTTCATTCGGGTCAGCATTTCACTTTGAATCTACTGACTGGATAGAAGGGGACAAGAAGCCCCAGAAGGAGTCTGTTGTGGGAGATTGAAATGTCAAGGAGTTGCGGGGTTGGCAGTCTGGAAGGGTGGGGAGGATTATAGAGGGTTTCATAGTGGCCAGTTAATTTTTAAAATATTCCCATCAGACACTACTTAGTCTTAATTTACCCTTGGCTCTTATTCATACAGTCCTAGGAAAATGAACAAATTCTGCAAAGCTTTGGTTTGGAATAATTTAAAAAACATAAAGGAATGGCAAGTAAATATAAACAAATTCAATGTAAGCAATATGAGAATTTAAACTGATACATGCTCTACTTATTACTTCTTTTTAATATAAAGGCTGTATCCAAAGATAGTAGTTCAGACTAAAGCATTTAAGACTAGTTTTGCCATTTATGTATATGTAATTCATTAAATGCTTTCCAAATGTCATTTGAAAATGATGTTTTTGTTTTGGATACAGCAACAAAGAGATTTTAATTAAAAAAAAAAAAGTTTTCTACAAAAGCAATATTGAGTCATTTGGTTTGTATTGCTTTAAAAACCACTGAGTTCCTCACGATGCAAGAAAGTGCCAGATTAAAGATGGGAAGGAATTTATCTAGTTATTTTAAACCGCAGTACATAAGGGTTCATAGTAATAGAAAAGCTGGCATGCATATATGCTTTACTTTCACAATTTAAATTAGAATGTGTCATATTAAAGTATTTTAATAGATTTAAATTAATAAAGTTAAATAGTTAATTGTCAAAGAGAAAATATTATGCTGTGTGATTTAATTTGAATTCCGAATTAGAAAAAAGGGGGAAAGTGGTAAATCAGTGGAAACCGGTCAACGGAAGCTGCCTGGGCTATGCTTGCCTTACAGATAGCATGCAAAGTACCCCCTCCAAGGGTGTGTGGGGTGCAGAGAACACAAGAGCTGGCTGCTTTGAGCAGGAAGCTTGCCTGAGGGTCCTGCTGAGCAGCTGGCTGTGAGTCATCTAGGTAAGTGACTCTCGGCCAAAGCCTGCATCTGGCACCTCAGCCCTTCCCTGCCCACAACCCTCTGCTCCCCTTCCTCTTCTCCTGCCCCAAATCACAACCCAAAACCCTGCACCTCTGCCCCAGGTAACAGCCATAGCCTGCACTGATTCCTGCACTCCTTCTCCAGGTCAGAATTCTCTCCTGCTCTGCTCCCATACTTCCCCTTCTAGACCTTGCACCTAGGGTTGCCAGATGGCTTCAACAAAAATACCAGACACACTTGACATTACATCACAATCGACATTACATCTTATTTAAAAAATACCTGACATTTATATTTTCTCTTTTATATTTTCTCAATCTGTTTCCTGAACAGAAAGCTCAAATACTGGACTGTCCAGTTCAAAACTGGACGCCTGGCAACCCTACCTGCACCTCCTCCTGTATCCAACCCTCTGCCCCAAGTAACTACCCCTCCCTCACTCAAACTCCCTTCTGGACCCCACACATTCTCCAGCACCCCAATCCAATCTTCCTTCTGCACCCAACCTCCATGTCCATCCTAGAACCCACATTTTCTCCATTAATATCATGGAAGAGTACTCCTCCCCCCCCCCCCACAAAAATTATTTCCCACCCCTGTTCTAGTCAGATATTAACAGCATAAGTGAACAGTGCTACTGGCAGTGGAAGGCACTCGATCTAACTCCCTGTCTTCTATCCTCAAAATATAGAAAGAAAAGACCACATGGAGGCCCCTGTGTTGTAACACTTCATAGCTATGTGCATTTATTGCTCCTCCTTTTTCATTTCCCCCTTCCCAAGAGAGAAGTGGATAGTTCAGAGGTCCTTTCCTTTTTCCCAGGTTAATAACTTTTCTGTTTTGATTGAGGTTTGTTTTATGACTCTGAGGACTAAATCTCAAAAGAAATGGCTGGTGCTATTATAAAGATATTATTTGATTGTTAAATTAATAATTTGACACAATGAAGAATTCTGTTCAAAGTAAAGAAATTAGTGTATATATAGAGAGATGTCTCTATAGATTTTTTTTTTTCTCCAGCCGTTTTGAATTCTCTCATTATCTGTGTGTTATCTCATTCATCAGACTTACATTAAACTACACAAATGTAATAACGGGGAGGAAGAAACAATAGTTCAGTGAAATAATAAAAGGTTTGATCCTTCAATCTTTAGTCAAGAACGTTGCAATTTATTCCCATCGGGATGTTTCTCTGAATAATGACATCAAACTCTACATGCACTTTTGATCTAATCTATTTTAATCTAATGTAACTTATATTTTTAGGATTGATACTGTGGATGCAAATGTTGCCTTGCTTGTTTCACAGTTTGAAAGTTTGTTCACAGTCTTGAATACACCCTAGTGTTCAAGGTGTATTCACTAAGTAAAATGTTTAGGGGAGAAATCCTGACTAGTTTGACTAGTTATCCAAATAGTTTGTGAAGAGAAATACTGTGCCATCTTCTGTGCTGTCCCCCCCCTTATGTATGAAAAGTAACTGTTATAGTCTACTAGTTTAGAAGATAATTGAACGCAGAAAGAACGTTAGTTATACAGGTTGAACCTCTCTACTCCGGCTCCCTGGGGACCTGACAAATTCCAAACCAGACAATTAGACAAACCATGAGGGGTCAGAATATTTAGCAGCATTACCAACACTTCCACTGCTTACTGGGCTCTTAGAAGAGCCAGTGCTGGTGGCTATAAACAAATTTTATGGGAATGTGGGAAACTTGGTCACATCCACAATAAGTGAACATCCGATTACCTAAATCATGTTGGACTATGAATGTTGCAGGAGTAGAGAGATTCAACCTGTGTTTTGAGTGTGAGTGCTTGGTATTGTATATGTAACTGGCTCTCTCTGTTAAGGATGTTGGCCTATTTTGTGCAGATAACACATTAGGTGACAAGCAAACTTTAATCCCAGGGGAATTCTACACCAAAAGATTAAAAATACTGCCTATGATATTGTAAAATCTGCAAAATTCTGCATTTTTATTTGTCAAAACAAGGCAATAAAATCATGTTGGCTTAAATTATTTTTGTAATTTATTTAAACTACAATACAATGGATACAGAATGGGAGTCGGGAGCATTGGAGAAAATCCTCAAACCCCCTTGCCTAATTGTAATGTAGCCAGATGTGACCCTTTTATTTCTAGTTATTAGTCAACAAATATATGTGGCCATATGCTTAGTGTTACATTATAGACATCTAAAAAGTAAGTGAGAGCTGGGGAATCAAACTCGCAATTTAAACTGGCCCACTGACTGTCTCTGGAAAGGTCAGTAGCAAACAGTTTGTGGAGCACATTTTGGCAGGAATTTTTTCAGTTCAAAAATTCAATTCTAATCACTAAAACACCACAAGCATTTATAAGGCGATATTGTCCTTTACACCGCTATGACAATGTAAAGAAGCCTTAAAACTTTTATACCTGTTTTATACTCCTGGGGCAATTCTCAAAGACAATGGGAATATATCTCTAAACAGGCATTCTGCTGAGCCTGCCTCATATGTCCCTCCTCAGGATCACCCAGATGGCCTGCTCTTCCATAAAAAATGTTGTAATAGCAAGGGAGAGAAACAGAATACTGTATCTCTCTGTCACACGCCTGACTGTCCAGACTCCCGGTCACCCCTTCCAGCAGTGACTTCTGTCTCTTCTGGCTGTTTTAGGCACTCACACTGACGTGTCTGTGCTGCTGGGGAGGGGTGCGTGACCACTCTTGTGGCTTCACTTTGCTTCTCATCAGAATTCATTTTTCAGCATAGAAACAAAGAAATCTGGGGGACCTGAATTCTGACACAGCACGGTGATGCAGAATTCCCCCAGGAATAAAACTTGAAGTAGTGAAACAATCTGAATCTTTCAGTGATAATCCCTAGAGGATTTGATGTAATACATATTTTATGTGTGAGGGTTCTCTTTCCTTTTGGAGAAAGGGAATTATGGTGTTAGAACAGATCAGAGGGAAGCTGCTGGAAGTCAAAGTGGCACATGGGAGAAAATGAAAAGACAAGTGTGGTAAAAAGATGAAAGAGCAGTTAGCACAGAGCTTGGGAGAAGCTAATTAAAAAAACCTGTACTTCTGGATGTAGTTGGAAATGCCTTGTGTCTTAGAATAATGTAACAGACTTGTATCTGCTGATTACCTTTATACTTGCATTCATTTGTGTTTGTTTATTTTTTCAGTGTTGTAAAATGCCTTAAATTTTGGTCTTGTAATGCGATCTGTATGGTTATAGACTTGCACCTGCATAAAACCCCGCTGAAGGAAGAGGTGCTCAATACAGGCCTCTATGGATCTGGGTGCAGGACTGAGGCCTAAATTTTTTTCAATTTGGCAATTTCCCTATTATGGATGCTTTTTAATATTTTGTTTAAAATAACTGATTGTTTTCTTTCTATTATAGTTCACTGAATGGCCTTCCTGAGCAACTGATGAGTGAAGCAGTGCACCGTTTTGTTTGTCGTCTTAAAGAAGAACTAAAAACTACAGACTTGTGCTTGTACAGAAAAGTAATGGACAATCTTGCTTCTTGTATGGAAAACTTTAGCATAGGTATGAAGACGTAATATTATCTTTCGTATTTTAACTTATTGAATTGTGGTTTGGAATTTGATATTGTTTATAATGGTCTTGATGTCCCCATTATTGAGTTAAAGTAAATAATTGTTTCCAGCATATACTTGTTGAAATATATGTTTTTCTCCCTCCACAGGTAAAGCAAGTATTAATAATTTATTCAAAGAAGGTAGGTCATTCTATTTCTGTAGTAGATATAAGAAGTGTAACATTTTTGATTGCTTATGTTTTCTTGAGAATAGCTTAGTACAGCATGGTATTTTAAATGTGTTAAATATAATAAACTCCTCTCTTAGTTATTCATGAAAACTCACAACCAATAAAAACTAAATGTGAAGACAATAGAAACAATTTTTGAACATCTCTTCTTAGTGAGTTTACTAGAAATGAGTAAGTTCCATGAAAATATTCTTTTCTGTTATAATTGTATCTTGGTAGATTCTTTTATGTTTTCCATGACTTTTTATCTTCCATCTTCCAATTCCCTCCGTTGCATTTATTGCTGTGGGACTGAATAGATCTCAGTAGAAAGGTTTCAGAGCAGGAGTTGCTATTAAGTGACATAAGATATTATCTCTGACTTCCCAATTATCTCTGACTTCCCAATCCTAAAGTTAGATAATGTGACATTGGCGAATTAGGTCTGTCAAGTGATTTAAAAATTGATTAATTGTGAGATTAAAACAATTAATTGCAATTAATCCCATGATTAATCAACTGTTAAACAGTAATGGAATGCCTTTTATTTAAATATTTTTAGAGGTATTCTGCATTTTCAAATATATTTATTTCAGCTACAACACAGAATACAAATTGTACAGTGCTCACTCTATATTTTTTATTACAAACTTTTGCACTGTAAAAACAAAATAAATAGTATTTTTCAGTTCACCTAATAGAAGTACTGTAATGCAATCTCTTTATCGTGAAAGTTTAAATTGCAAACAGAATTATGTACAAAACCCCTTACATTAAAAAATAAAGCTATGTAAAACTTCAGAGCCTACAAGTCCACTCAATTCTATTTCTTGTTCAGCCAATCATTCCAACTAACAAATTTGTTTGTAAACAGAAGTATTATCTCTTGCTTTTATAATATTGCCTGAAAGTCAGAACAGGCATTCATATGGCACTATTGCAGCTAGCATTGCAAGATATGTAAGTGCCAGATGTGCTGAAGATTCATATGTCCTTTCCAGGACAACCATGGAAACCACAGGCCAGTCAGCGTAACTTCTGTGCCAGGAAATATAATGGAGCAAATAATTAAGGAATCCATCTGCAGACATCTAGAAGAAAATAAGGTGATAGGTAACAGCCAGCATAGATTTGTAAAGAACAAATCACGTCAAATCAATCTGATAGCTTTTTTTAATAGAATAACAAGCCTTGTTGATTAAGGAGGAAGTGGTAAATGTGGTACACCTAGACTTTAGTGAAGTCTTGTAGATAAACTAGAGAAATACAGCCTAACTGGGACTATTATAAGGTGGCTGCCTAACTGGTTGGCAACTGTTCTCAGAGGAAAACTTAAAACACAACATATAGTCTAGCAGCATCTTAAAGACTAACAAAACATATAGATGGTATCATGAGCTTTTGTGGGCACAGCCCACTTCTTCAGATGAATCAAGTAGTTTTCAGTGGTTCACAGTCATGCTGGAAGGGCATAACAAGTATGGTTCTTAAGGGGTCAGTTTTGGAACATTTCTGGTCAATATCTTCATCAGTGACTTAGATGATGGCAGACAGAGTGTGCTTATGAAGTTGGCAAATGATACCAAGCTGGGAGGGGTTAAGGTCATAATTCAAAATCATCTAGACAAACTAGAGAAATGGTCTGAGGTAAATAGGATGAAGTTCAGTAAGGACAAATGCAAAGTAGTTCACTTAGGAAGGGCAGTCAGTTTCTCTCTCACACACACACACACACACACACACACACACACACACACACACACACACACACACACACACACACACACACACACACACACACACACACACACACACACACACACACACACACACACACACACACACACACACAAAATAGGAAGTGACTGTTTAGGTAGGAGTACTGCAGAAAAGGATCTTTGAGTCATAGAGGACCACAAACTAAATGTGCGTTAACGGTATGATACTGTTGCAAAAAATGCAAGCATGATTCTGGGATGCATTAACAGGAGTGTGGTGAGTAAGACATGAGAAGTAATTTTTCTGTTTTACTCTGAGCTGATTATGCCTCAACTGGAGTATTGTGTCCAGTTCTGGCTGCCACATTTCAGGAAAGATGTGGAGAAATTGGAGAAGGTCCAGAGAAGAACAACAAAAATTATTGAAGTGTAGAAAACATGACCTATAAGGGAAGACTAAAATAATTGGGCTTGTTTAGCTTGGAAAATAGAAGACTGGGGCTATGTCTAGATTACAAAGATAAATTGCGGTTCACAAATTGCGTATCTTTTTTTCCCATTTACTTCTGAAAGATGTCCTCTTTTGGAATATCCCTCCTTCTCTGGAAAATGAGGTTTACAGGGATTCCGACAAAACAGGTCCACTTTTTTTACTCCCCCCCATCCCCCCCTCAGAAAAGTGGATGTTTCTCTTGGACACAGCAGAGCTTTTCTGGTATCCCGGAAAAGCTCTGAAGTCTAGACCTATTTTGAGAGAGGACAACATAATGATTTTCAGGTATCTAAAAGGGTGTTACAAGGAGGAGGGGAAAAAAATTGTTCTCCTTGGTCTCTGATGATAGGACAAAAGCAATGGGCTTAAATTGCAGCAAGAGAGGTTTAGGTTGGACATTAGGAAAAACTTTCTGTCGAGGTGGTTTAAGCACTGGAATAAATTGCTTCGGGTGGTTATGGAATCTCCATCATTAGAGATATTTTAAAGCAGGTTAGATAAAAATCTACCAGGGATGATCTAAATGGTGCTTGGTCCTCTCGAGGTCCCTTCTATTTCTAGTATTCTATGATTCAACCACCATTTCAAAGGACATGCATCCATGCTGATGATAGTTTCTTCTTGATAAAAATCCAAAGCAGGGCACACCCAACACACGTTCATTTTCATCAACTGAGTCAGATGCCACCAACAAAAGATTAATTTATTTTTCTTTTGTGGTTCAGGTTTTATATTTCCATGTTGGAACTGGGCTCTTTTAAGATGTCTGCAAGCAAGCTTCACACCTGTTTCCTCTCAGTTTTTGGCAGGCACTTCAGAATTTTAAACCTTGAATTGAGTACTGTAGCTGTCTTCACCGTGGTCCCTTATTGGCATTTTGTCACATCTGCTGTGAAAGTGTTCTTAAAATGAACAACATGTATCTGAGACTGCTATAACATGAAATATATGTCACAGTGTTGGTAAAAGAGGAGACGTACAATTCTCCCCCAAGGAGTTTAGTCACAAATTTAACTGATTATTTGTTTAATGAGCATCATCAGCATGGAGGTATGTCCTTTGGAATGGTGATTGACGCAGGAGGGCACGTCTGGCATGTATATATCTTGCAATGCCAGCCAGAAAAGTTCTACATGTGAATGCCTAGTTCTCACTTTGAGGTAATGTTATATATAAGAAATTGGCAACATTATCTCCGATAACTGTAAATAAATGTTTGTCTTAGTGGTTGGCTGAACAAGAAGTAGGTCTGAGAGGATGTGTCTTCTTTAGAGTTTTTGTTTTGGTTTGGTTTTAATGAAGTTATGTAACAAACACAAAAATCTGCATTTGTAAGTTGCACTTTCATGTTAAAGAGATTACACAACAATAATTGTATGAGGTGAATTGAAAATAACCATTTTAAAATCTTTTCCAAAGTGCAAACATTTGTGATCAAATATAGGTTGGATCTCTTTAGTTGGGCAACATCTGTGGTCCAGCATGATTTTAGTTAGCCGGAAGTCCTCTTATCATAGGTGTGGCCAAGTTTTCTGCATTCCCATAAAGTTTTACAACCACCAGTCCTGGCTCTCTGTGTTCTGTGCTGTTATTTAGGTCTACTTTATCCCTAAATGTCTTTTAAGAGCCCAGTAAACAGTGGAAGTGTTGGTAATGCTGCGAGACAACATTGAGCTCCTTCAGCTACAGTTTAAATTTACATTTTTTGTGTTAATCATGTGAGTTAACTGCGATTGATCAACAGCCCTAATATGAACCATTACTAGCCTCTGCTGGTGAGGGAGCGAGAACCAGAAACTGGCAGTGATGAATATTGATCTACCAATAGCACAGTTTAATGTATCATTTTATTTGATTCAGTTTCTAGACTATAGGATAATGGCAACTTGATGTATTGTAAAATTAGATCTTTGTCCAAAAAAAAAAAAAATTCATGATCTGTGGAATTTCAGGCTTATCTTGTGGGGTGCTCCAGGGCCTTCAGCTACCATTTAAATTCATTTCATTTTAGCATCTCACTGTGAGCTTAGGGTTCTCAGTATCTTGCAGGCTTAGACCCTTACAGCAAGGGAAAATTGACCCTAGTGGTCAAGGCTGCCTGGAATGGATGTCCTAAGGCTGTTGCAAAGTTGTATGAGAGAACCTTGTGAGAGTGAATTCCTTGCCTCCAGTAAGCGGCCAATCCTTATTTTGGAAGCATATCTTTATCGACTTTCTCAGAAAAATTTAGGGTAGCACAGTCTAGGGATATTGTACAATTTTTATAATGGACTTTTCCCACTTGCTTTGAACATTACTCCTGTGAGACTGTACTGAACTTCAAACTTGATTGATTTGTACTGTTGTACTTTTGCTTCCTTTTGGCAAATAATTTTTCAATGCATGAACAAACCTGCATGAACACATGTGGGACCAATTTAGATTTCCAATTCAGTCTGTTTTTCAACAGAATAATTCCTTATTATATTTTATTTTTAATAGTTCTTCAGTTTCTGCAGAAGTCTCTCATTGAATTACAAGAGGAAAGCAGGCAAGTGAAATTAATTGTGAAATGTATTTAGCTGTTTCAAATGCACTGTCATGGATGATACAGTTGACTGAATATTTTTTCTAGTAACAATAAAGTCATTAATAAGAACGGCCATATTGGGTCAGACCAAAGTCCATCTAGTCCAGTAACCTGTCTGCTGACAGTGGCCAATACCAGATGCCCCAGAAGGAGGGATCACAACAGGTAATCCTCAGGTGATCCCTACCCAGTCACCCACCTCCAGAGAAACAGAGGCTAGGGATACCATTCCTGCTCATCCTGGCTAATAGCCATTGATGGGCCTAACATCCATGAATCTATCTAGCTCTCTTTTTTTTTTAACCTTGTTAAAGTTCTAACTTTCACCGCATCCTCTGGCAAGGAGTTCCAGAGGTTGAGTGTGTTCTGAGTGAAGAAAAACTTCCTTTTGTTTGTTTTAAACCTGCTGCCTATTAATTTCATTTGGTGACCCCTAGTTCTTTTATTATGGAAATAAGTAAATAACTTTTCCTTATTCACTTTTTCCATACCTGTCATGATTTTATAGACCTCTATCATATCCCTCCTTAGTCTCCTCCTTTCTAAGCTGAAAAGTCCAAGTCTTTTTAATCTCTCTTCATATGGGACCTGTTTCAAACCCCTAATCATTTTTGTTGCCCTTTTCTGAACCTTTATTAATGGTGTAAATGTCACAGCGATAAAGTTGGTATGTGCAGTACTATGCCATTAAAAGCAAGAAGAGTAGAGTTTATCACCTCCAGTGCATGCTTATAGAGGAAGACAGGAGTTGAAAAACATAGATGTGGCAGTACAAGAGGCATAGAGAGTTGTAGCTGCCAATCTTACCAGAGAACTGTAAGTTGTGGGTACAGTTTGGACCGTCTTGTCCAGCTCCCTTGGGACCTGACCTGTCCTGGACAAAGGAATTTTCTGGACCAGGAAAGGTCTGGTGGGACAGGGAACACCAGCTTCTCTGCTGGGCTCTACTGCCCTTAGCCCTGTGAGCTCTGTCAGTGGCTCCACTGGTGGCCCCGTTGTCTCTGCTGGCAATCATGGCCCTGCCAGTTGTGAGCTCTGCAGCCCCCCTCCCTTCCTGGCCCTGCCTGCTGTGGACCCGCTGCCCAGTGGACTGCAGCATCCCCACTGGCTTCCCAGCCTTCTGTGAGTTCTACTCCCCCCTACTCCTTGCAGGCTCCGGCTTCCCCACTGGTTTCCCGGACCAGATGACTGTGGGCTCTGCTGGCCCATGGGCTCTGCTGCCCCGCTGGCTGGCTCTGCTCCCAGCCACCAGCAACCTCTGTGATGGGGCTCTCTAGTCCAGCAGCATCCATGGATTTTACAGACCATGGATGTTGCCAGACCAGAGAGTCCCAGACCACAGAGATTCAACCTGCACTTTCTTCAGAATTGGACTTACAGTGGGTAGTTTGCAGACACCTTTGAATCAGACTGTAAGAGAAACATATCTGCTTCCCAGGTGACTGCTTTTGTTTTAATTTAGCTTTGTTACCAAATGAGTGAAGTGGTTGTTGTTGGAATTTACCCAGGAACCTAAAAAGGACAGTAGGGTTGGGGGCAGCAAGACTGTCCCATGGAGATGGGGGAGGAGGTGGGCGGCTGGTGGAAGCAGGGTTGGGGGCAGCGGGGCTGTCCCGCGGAGATCTGGGCTGGCAGAAGGTTGGAGTGCAGGCTCTGGTCTTGGGTTAAGGGATTTGAAGTGTGAGAGGGGCTCTGAGCTTAGCTTGGGGGCAGGCAGTTGAGGTGTAGGAAGGGGTTCTTGGTGCAGACTCTGGGAGGGTGTTTGGATGCAGGGGTGCTCGGGGCTGGGACTTGGGATGCAGGAGGGGGTTCATGACTGGGGTAGGATTTTGGGATGTGGGCTCCAGCAGAGCACTCCTGGGTGGTGATACAGTGGGGCTAAGGCAGGGACCCTGCCCTGTACTACTCCCAAAAGCGGCCAGTGAACACCCTCCCAAGTCATGTTGTGCCCCCTCTCTGCTCTGTGGACATAGGACACAGGGTGGGAGAGAAGGGGCACCTTGACATCAGCGCTCCTCTTCTCCCTCCCCTGCCCTTCACAGAAAGCAGGAGGTTGCTGAGGGGACAGCTCCAAGGAAAGAGTAGAAGGTGCACAGCAGTGGGGGGAAGGGCAGCGGAAGTGCTGGCACTTGGTAGCCTCTTGGCCAAACCAGTCGAGATCACCTGTCAGAGGTTCCAAGATCTACCAGTAGATCCCGATCTATTGGTTGGTGACCACTGAGTTAGGGTACGAGGAAGCTGCATACCAAATTTCGTGGTCTAGCTCTTAGGAAGAGTTCTCAAATGGATTTACAGATGCACAGGCAGACGGACTCACAGACACACTCTAATAGATATAGATATGTAACCCTTCTGCCAGGTAGTGCCAGGGCTGAGTTCAATGTCTAGGGGCTCCTTTTCATCCATCCATCACAGCACTGGCTTGAGCCTCTCCCATTAGCCTGAGAAATTTACACAACATCTCTGGGTGCCTCTGGGACACAATGCTTCCCCACTCACAAGCACAGAGTCTGAGTGTGGAAAAGAAACCTTTAATAAAAGGGGAGGGAAGTAACATGGCATTAATTTAGGAAAATACTACAGAGTTCATAACCAAAACTGTGAGTAGACATCCCAGCCCAAGTAGGTTGGGCAATATACTTTTTCCTCTCCGGTTTTTAACTCCAGCAATGTAAATGTTCCCTTCACATACCCTACACTTCTCTGTACTCCACTCAGTGTCGCTGCCCTTGGTTAGGGCAGACCAGAGTTCAGAGGTGATCTGCAGAGTTCACCTCCCATCCTGAATGGTGGAGTATAGGGGTAACTCGCTCACTCTGCTAGTCACTTGCCATTCACCTGGAGGGCGAGTTTCCTATTTTGAAATAAGTGCTGTGTAGATGCTCCTAATTTTGAAGTAAGCTAAACAATTGATGTAGCTCAATTTGTGTAGCTGATTTCGAGTTAAGCCGTATTATGTAGATGTACCCTCAGTGATTTCAGCTCTTAGTCCAAAGCACAGACCAGCCACAAGAGATTCCAGCAGCCACTGAAGTAAATTTACATACAAAAAAGATGCCTTATGGAACCTTTCTTTAACTCTGAAGCAGTGGGGAGAAACAGGTTAAACCAGTCTTACAGCTCATGCATGAAAGGTATGCATTCTGCTGACTCAACTCCTTCTCCAGCTTAAACTATAGGGATCTGGAATTGGACCCTCTGTCCCTCCAAGTGTATTTACACTGACAGGGTCTCTCCTTTGAACTGAGTTAAACACAATTTTTCTGCATTCTCCCAATAACTGCAAACATTGGTGGTCATATCTTACATTTCCTGCATTTAGTATTAACACAATTTGTGACTCCACAACAGCCAAATTGGTCACAATGGGTAAACCACCTTCTAACAATTGAATATCTAGCAGGCCTAAGCAAACTGAGTGAACTGTATTTACATAACCACACCCAGGATTTCCTTCCCATTCAAGCTGGCTGTAATGGAAGCATTGATTCAGACCCTGTTTACAGATATAGATATTGTATGCAGTCTTGCTAAACACTTAGAGGTCTGTATATTTGATGTTAGTCTCTAAGGTGCCCCAGGACTACTCGTTATTCTTTTCTTGACATTAATGAGAATGAGACCTTTAGCTTACCTTGCAGAAGTCAAATAAAATCTTTTCTATGTTACATTTTTAGTACTCCACTTAAATTTACCAGTTCCTGGTTTATTAAAAAATAGTCACAGCATGAGTTACATTAACTTTGATAAAATATCAAAAGAAGTTGAAGTGTTTTTGTCTGTTTTGTGATTAATATTATTGATTGTAACAATATGAAAGATTATGAGAAATTTGTTCACAAAGTCATGCATTTGTTTAGCCAGCATTCAGTGAGTTGTTTAAAAAATCCCCAAATGAGAATGCCTTGGACATATCTTTCCTACTTAAAAAAATACATATATATTCTCAGTGGATAGAATAAAATAAATAACTTTTTTCTGGAATTTTGGCAAAATATTTGAATGGGAGAAATAGACATTTTAGTTGATTTTATTTGTATTTTTTTTCCCTTTTCAGAAAGCTTAGTGGAAATAGTATTGCTCAAACTCAGTTGATGCATGATTTATTGATGGCCATTAAAGTCTCAATGTTGCTACTACAGAAATTACAGGATAATTTTCAGGGAAGTCTTTGGAAGAAACCTGGTTCTCTTGTGTGGCAAAGTATGTGTGGTATACTGAATAACTTCACAAAATTATTAATGGATGGTAAGTATCAGCAGTATTTAAATACTATAAAGTTTAACTGAAATAATTCTTAGTTCAAAAACTTGTCATTTGGACTTGTCCTTCAATTTAAGTCATTATATTACAGATTTTGGTAGAAGCTCACTAAGGGTACACAGTTAGGCTATGTCTACACTGGCGCCTCATTTGCATACCTAATGAGCCTCCATTTTTGCAGAAGAGGCTCTTGCGCTAGAAGGAGCTGTCTACACTGCCCCTTCTTGCGCAAGAAAAACCCTCTTGCGCAATGCCGCTACACTGATTATTTTCAGGAATAACGGCATTGCGCAAGAGGGTTTTTCTTGTGCAAGAAGGGGCAGTGTAGACAGCTCCTTCTAGCACAAGAGCCTCTTCCGCAAAAATGTCAGCTCGTTAGGTATGCAATTGTCTCAGCGATATTCCATGCTTAGCCTAATTTGCATACTTCTGGCGCAACAACCCACCAGTGTAGATATAGCCTTATTTTGGAATAAGCTACTCTGGAATAGTTATTCTGAAATAGCTTATTTCAAAATGTCACGTCTACACTGAAGGGAAGCCTCAAAATTAGTCTGAGGCAGGCTTCCCTAATGTAGATGTGCTATCTCAATTTAGAACCCCAGGAGGAATAACTTAGAATGGCCCTGGTGAGGGGCTATTTCAAAATAATGGAAATGGAGTGTCTACACGCGTCTTATTTCAAAATAGCTGTTTTGGAATAGGCATTCTTCATAGAATGAGGTTTACAGAAGTCGGAATAAGCCGTCTGTTATTTCAAAATAACAGAATTGCTTTGTGGACGCTTGCATAGTTATTTTGGAATAAGAGCCGTTATTCCAAAATAACTTTGTGTAGACACACTCTAAGATCCCAGTCTTACTATCATCAATTCACAACGAGCAGAGGGAGAATTGAGACTTTATCAAAAACAGGCTTGGGCAAAATAAAGCTGGTGGGTCAGATCCAGCTTGCCAAGCTGCCGGATCCGGTCCACGACTGAAGCAGGAAGCCTCAGGCGGACTCCCTGCTTGCCCCACTCCCGTATGCCACTGAGAAAAGCAGCTGCTGGCCATTTGTGTTTCTCAGCTATGGGGGAGGAGTTGGAAGAGGCTTCATGTACTTTCGCCACCCCTGGCGGTTTCTAGCCAATAGGAACTGCCTGTTTGAAGAACAGACAGCATGTGAAGCACCTTTCCCCTCAGGCTCTTATTCACTGATGCACAAGGCCCCTGCAGCCTGTGTAGGGGCGGGGCAGGCAGGGAGACGGCCTGAGAAACATGTTTGTTCTGCTGGCTGAGAGTTACCCAAGTGAGTCTCCCGGTCAGAATCTTCCTCTGGCACCTCAGGTCCTCCCCTCAACCTGCTGTCACCCCATATAGTCCAAACCCTCTGCCCCCCTCCTGAACCCATGCCCCCTCCCAGATCCTGCAATCCAATCCCCCTGCTCTGGGTCACAACCCAAATCCCTGCACCCTAGTCCTGTGCCCCAGGTCATAACTGCCTCCTTCACCCAAACTCCCTCCCGGATCCCACACGTCCTCCTGAACCCCAATCTCTTACCCCAGGCTCCCTTCTGCACTCAATCTCGATTGCAGATCCCACATCTCCTCCATTAATATCATGGAAGGGTGTGGCCCTTGACCATGTTCCAAAATCTTGGAGTGGCCCCCCCATCAAAATATTAAGCACCACTGATCAAAAATATCCACTCATTATAATAAGTGAATGGCATTTCTGTTACCTTTCAAACTTCAACAAATACTTTCAGTGAGCATTTCCAGATTTTTGTTTACAGAAAATTTGTACTGATTAACTGCAGGATTCTGCTATCAGACACACATATGCCAATGCTGCAGAACTGTGGTGTGTAACCTGTTATTTAGTTCAACTTCTGTTCCAGATAACTGGAGGGTAGGTAAGGTGACAGATTTTTTTGAAGAAGGCTCCGTGGCAGTTACTGGTTGGTAAACCTAATTTCAGTATCAGGCAAATTGGTTGAAACCATAAGAAAGAATGGAATCATTGGGACACATAGATGGATGTGATGTGTTGGGAGGAATCAACATGGCTTTTGTAAAGGGAAATCATGCCTCATCAATTCTTTCTTTCAACAAACCTGAGAACAAGGATGATTCAGTGGTTACAATGTTGTTGGATTTTCAGGAAGCCTTTTGAGAAGGTCCCTCGCCAAAGGCTCTTGTGCAGAATATGTAGTCATGGGATAGGAGGGAAGGCTGTCTCATGGATGAGTAACTGGTTAAAAGACAGGAACCAAAGGGCAGGGATAAATGATCAGTCCTCAAAATGAAGAAAGGTAAATAGTAGTGTCAGCCAGGAATCTGCAATAGGACTGTGCCATTCAATGCATTCCATAAATGATATGGAAAAAGGGTAAACATTGAGGTGGCAAAATTTGCAGATAATACAGAATTATTCAAGATAGTTAAGTCCAAGACCTAGAATAGTTACAAAAGTATCTCACAAATCTAGATGATTGAATTTAATTTGCCATTTTGTTGCCCAGTGTGGATGGTAGTGTTCTCTGAAATACTTCCAGTTCCATGTGCAGGGCCAGGTAGGTGGGCAGAACTGCCGGATCTCAAGAACTGTAGGGTCTCAATGTGTGGATGAGACAATGGTGCAGGAAGAAGGGGTTTAGATTTATTAGGAACTGGGGAAACTTTTTGGAAATAGGGAGCTTATACAGGAAGAATGGGCTCTACCTAAACCAAAATAGAACCAATTTTAATATATAGTTTCTTTCAAATACAGCAAGCATTGTACAATGAAGAATGTTTGTTTTCTTTTCTGTTATAAAGAAAGTCTTTTGCCTACTGTTCAGACTACCTCAGGATTGGCTGTCATTCTCTTTACTAAAACTATGTTTGAGCCTGTTGAAAAGTTACCTTGTTTGGTGAGTATGTGTCTTCTCTTAAAATAAAACTATATATTTGTATTACTGCTAATTATTAAGTACTTGGATATTCTATTTGTAATTCATCAGTAAGATTAGCATTAATTGATATTTGGTTTTGCAGGTCAGTGACTTGCTCCTCCGTTCAGTGAAGTGTGCAAGTGTGCCAGAATGGTTTATGAGCAGCTGTCGGAGCCTTTGTATTGAAGAGCTCTCTGGTTCAGTCCTCCTCTTCCTTTGTCATGGAGCGCTGGCCATGTTAGAATGGAAGAATGGCAGTATGGGTCAAAATGGAGAGAAATTACTCTTAGATATTGTGTTGGTTTTGATATCTTTGGCTTCACAGTAGGTCTATATTTTTAGTTAACTATTTTTTGACTTCTTTATATATTCATTTC
Source organism: Pelodiscus sinensis (assembly GCF_049634645.1). Lineage (NCBI taxonomy): Eukaryota > Metazoa > Chordata > Testudines > Trionychidae > Pelodiscus > Pelodiscus sinensis. Next base: position 167,131,650 of record NC_134713.1, read on the forward strand.
TGTGGTTGAAACCATAGCTACTAACAATGTCATGTAGTCCATACCTTTTTCTGAAGTTGGAAATTGTAATTACTGTACTCTTATCCAAGTTTTGCCACCTTTTAATAACCTTTTCCGAGTAGTCCTAACCATATTAATTATACAAAGTATTTGATAGTTTATTTCATATTTCATTGCCTGAATGTATTTTACAGTTTCCACTATTTTCTGAGATGTGGAAATGTATATCTTTTCTTTGAGGTCAGTGGGACTAGTTTTGGACTGAGGTATTCCTCTGCTTGAGAAAGTGTGGCAGGCTCAGGCTCTATGCAGAAATGTAAATCATACTTGCTAGATTTAATCTTTTCTACTAAATATTCATCTTTTCATACAGAATAAAAGGAGAGGAAGTCTTAAAATGTGGTGAATTTTGTGACCGCAAAACAGCGGAGGATATTATGAATTAATGTTTTATTTAGTTCATTAAAATTGTAAAGCCCTATTTTGTAAGTAATACTGAGTGAATAATGAAAGAAAATCTGCAGTATTCCCATTTCTTTTCTTTTCTTTTTTATTTTAAGATTAAAAGACTCCAGTATGGCAGTATCCTTATCTAGAGTCTTAGCTATTTGGACTAATTCAGCATTGGATGTCCTTGAATCAAGCTCCCAAAATCTAAAGTGCAGTCTCAATGGAAACTCCAACACAACTGGAAAACTGCTGGAATATGTGTACGCGCATTGGGAACATCCTCTGGATGCTGTTAGACACCAGGCCAAGTTGATATTCAGGAATGTCCTACGAATACACCAAGCCACTCTTAAAGGATCTGTTGTAAAATCGGACCTTTTCTTGTCTGTGTTGACAGAAAGCTTGCTAAGTTTAGAATGGCACGTTAAAGGCAAATATGCTTCACTTGGCTGTCTTGTGGAGTGTGTGGGTGTTGAAAATATTTTAACAGTCGACAGAACAATCCCAGTGCAAATTTTGGATGTAATGGGTGATCAGACTCTTGCATCTTATGCAAGTGATCTTTTGGAAACCATGTTTATAAATCACAAGTGTCATCTGATATCTTCATTTCAAAAAAACATCTGGATTAACCAATGGCATGACACATGGGTATCTCCTCTTCTTTTAGTATTGTGTGAAGGAAATCCTGACCAAACTACTTATGTAATAGATTACTATTTACCAAAACTACTGAAATGTAGCCCTGACAGTCTGAGCTATATGATTAAAATTCTTCAGGCTTCAGCTGATGCTAATATTGGTAAGAAAATAATCTTAATATATATAGTTCAGATGTTTAAATAAGATGCAGCAATTGTAGAGCTATGACTTCTGATTTGTTTTTTCTTGGAAGTAGTAAGAGTGGCAAGGTGAGAAATTTCAAACTTTCTTTAATTGCTCTTAGCTTAGTTTTGGCTGAGTGCACATGTAAGAGTTTCTCCACTTTTTCACATTCTCATCATGAAGCAAAATGTCTCTGTTACTTATTTTAATGAATTCTGCCTAATAGTTTCGTTGTTTATCAGTGTTATCACATTCATGAGAGTTTCTACAGTATTTTTATATATTTTGCTCGTATTTCTTATAAACACTTGCACATGGCAAATGTAGAAGAAACAAATCAGTAAACTTTGTAGTTCACTTTTTCATAAAATATTTTTGTTAGAGTGGACTGACAAGGTTTATGGTGCTGTTGTGCACAGTTTGGTGGTGGTTCTCAGCGTGGTTTTGTGATTTGCTGGTTCTCTGAGGCATTTCTGGTGGTACTTAGAATGAAACACTTGGGGAAAGAAGGAATGGGGGAACTGGCTGGATCCATGAGAGAATCTTTCTCTTATCAAGTCACCCACACACTAGAATTGTGGGGGATGCCTTAAGTAGATTGACATTCCAACCAGCAATGTGTTAATAAGAGGGAAAATATTTTTCTTTTTTAGGATCTTATAATACCAGAGGTGCTCTTGGAGCCTTGATGGCATGCCTGAGAACAGCTAGAGCTCATGGGCACTTAAAATTTACAGATATCATGAGAGATGGACTACTGTCAATCGAATGTGTCAAGCAAGGTTTAGTTCATCAGCATAATCAGGTAGAGGAAGAACGTTATTTTTGTGCTTTTAAAGTTTGAAGAATTAATTAGCCTTCTAATGTTTCATTTCATTATCATTATACAAACTTTCTGTCTCAAGTATTTACTGCAGATGCAGATTAAAAAAATCTATAATTCACTTTGAAATATTTTGTAGGTTCGCATTGATGCTTTAGGCTTGCTTTGTGAAACTCATCGGAGCACAGAGATCTTGTCTATGGAAGAGATGCAGCTAATTCTGTTTTTCATTACATACAATTTGAACAGCCAGTCTCCTGCAGAGAGGCAGCAGATTTGTTCCCTATTAAAAAAGGTAATCTTCAAGAATAAACAATATGTAGTAAAGCCCATGTATTTATAAATGTTACTGTCTGTTAGCATGATATAAAATAGGAACTATTCTTTCAACTGAATTATGTATTTTTTGTGATACTGTTATGCTTAACAACTCTAGTTGTGGCTCAGACCCCATTGTGCTAGGTAACGTACAAACCCAGAATAAAAAGATGGTCCCTGCCCCAAAGAGTTTCATCTTTTATTTAGACTGCAGTGTTGGGAGAGGAAGAGAAAACAGAGACAATATTTGTCAACATTTTAATCAGTGGTATCAGGGCATTATCAGTCGTACCATGACACCTACAAAAAAGATCGAAGAGTTCTGATGAGGATAATGAGATTGATTTAAAGATATTTATGGAGTGTTCCCCTCCACCATGAGAGACAGCATGGGAGATACCAAAATATTTCCAAACAAGCACCCTTAAAAAGTGGATGATTGAGGCTGATATCATTGTCCAATTGGAGATAGATTGAGGAGGAACTGAAGAAAGACCATTTTTTCTTCATGATGGAGGGTTGCTAGGGGAAGGATATAAAGAAGGGACTGGTACAGAGGCAGCAGTGCAGGGTGGCAGCAGCTGCTGTCCAGAGTTGGCGGGGGAAGGGGCTGAGTTCCTGGACCTGGTGTGAGCTGGAACTGAGCTGTGCTGCTTGTCTGCCTGGCTCCTAATACGCTTTAAATGCTGAGTTGCAACAGGGGTAGGTGCTGGACTCAGGTGAGCCAGAACAGAGCTAGGCTGCTGGCCAGCCTGCTAAAAAATTTACTGGGGAGGCAGGAGGGTGAATATATATACAGGCAGTCCCCGGGTTATGTACAAGATAGGGACTGTAGGTTTGTTCTTAAGTTGAATTTGTATGTAAGTCGGAACTGGTACATATTTTTTGGGGGGGACAGGGAGCTGGAGTTAGGTGGAAAAGACCCTGATTCTCATTCAACTTCCTTATTCTAAGAAAAACAAATACTGTTTTGGTATGAAGGTTTTTTTGGTTGATATTTTAATTAAAAATTGATCATAAGTTTCAGTGTTTCATGCTATATTCAAATCTTCCTTTTGAGGTACCTGAAAGATCCCAGTTATTCATTTAATAGTCAGAATCTTTGTTTTTTATAACTAACAAAAGTTTATTCAATGCATATTACTGTTCCAAATAGAATTTGCTACAGATGGTTCAGTGAAATGGATATTAAGTGTAATCAATAGTCATTGGAGAGCACAGTGAAATATTGATACAATCAAAGCTGTTGTATACTGCTGAGCAGAAAATGGAAATCCCTTCCTGTGAAGCGATAGAAATGTAGCCGTCAGCTTCCTGTGAAGTGTGTGTGTGTGTGTGTGTGTGTGTGTGTGTGTGAGAGAGAATTTATCCACAGGATTAATTTTAAAGAAAAATTCTGTGTTGGGAACAGGAGTTTAGCCACAGGAGGGTCCTCATTGTCCACTCATCCACTTAGCAACCAGACCCATCCCCTCGGGGCTTACCCTGCTCCACTCCAGCCAGGGTGTGGGGTTGGGGCTTATCCCCTCTTCCCTTCTGCCCTGCTCCTCCCCATTCTTGCCCACCCACACCACTGGGTAATTTTTCAGCTTCACCTCTGCCAGGCTGGAAGGGACTTGTTAATTTCACGTGACGCTAACAAGATACTTGCAGCTCTAGTGCTAAAGAGGGAAAGAGCTGTTGCTCCCAAGGTGGGGACTGTAACACAGTGGGTCTCACTGCCTGCTGCTCCTGCTGTTCCCTAGGAAATTAATTTTTCCGCTCTGGGGTGCCCCCTTTTGGCTGGTGTCTTGTTCCCCCCAGCAGACCCGCGTCCTCTGCGGAGAGAAAAGCTGCTCCGCGTCTCCCTGGTCTGCTGGGAGGGGGAGGGGGGCGCTAGCTCCGCGTCTCCCTGGTCTGCTGGGGGGAAGCGCCGCCCCCCCCGCGCCGCCGGAGGCGGCGTCAGTGGGGGAGGCTCTCCGCACTAGCTGCGCCTTCCCCCCCCCCCCCCCCCCGTTTGTAACTAGGGATCCGATGTAAGTTGGATTGATGTAACCCGGGGACTGCCTGTAGTCTATAAAATTAACCTATAAGCCTTTTCTTATTGGTTAATTAACTGCACTATTACATCCCTCCTCAGAGATGAAACTCTTGAGAGAGTAGAGGAGGGGACCAAGGACACAGCCCCCTGAAATCCTCTTAGAATGTTGGAGAGGAAATAAAGCAGCATCCTCTAACGGTGTGCTGGTGTAATTAGAGAAGAGGAGAAACATTAAAGGACAGAGTTATGAAATTCCAGAGAATAGAAGATTTTATGAAGAATCTGGTTGACCATGTTGAAGATGGCTGACAGTACTGAGTGCTGGTTCTGAGCTTTGGCTAGGAAGAGGATAGTAGAAAATTTGGCAAGAGCAAAGTCAGAGAAGTTCAAGGAGAAGAAACTGAATTAGAGTGGTCTAGTATGGAACTGGAGGAAAGGAACTACAGATGGCGGTTTTAGACCGCATGTTCAGTGAGTTTAGTGTTGAAAAGAAGATGGGGTGGTAGTTGGACAGAGGCAAGTGGTTGGAAGAGACTGAAGCATGCTGTTACTGAGCGAGAGAGAGAAGGAAGCTGAGGAGGAGGGGACACTAAAGGAGAAGGGCGAGGTAGGGGAAGAGAAAGTAGGCTTGAGAGCAATGAAGAGGTGGGATGGGATGAGCTCACAGGGCAAGTGGAAAGGAGGACAGGAAGTATGAAACGTGTGTGTGTGTGTGTGTGTGTGTGTGTGTGTGGTGAGAGGAGTGATTTATAAGACTGCAGAAGCTAAAGGGAATGAAATATAAAGAAGCTGTGGCTGTGAACTTTTAAGAGAGTGGGCATTCCTGAGGCAGAAGGAGAGGAAGGGAAAGAGCATGAACCCTGCCCCCACTTCCTCCTGGCCTTGTTGGGCTTCCGGCCCTGCTGGCAGCCTTCTGCAATGCTGGGCTCTGTCAACAGCCCACTGCTGTGCTGCGGTTCCTGCCCCGATCAGTGGCCTGCAGTCACACCAGGAAGGTTAGTGTCCCACCAGGGTTCTCAGTCCCACTAGCAACCTGCTGCCCTGCCAGAGCCAGCTGACACTCCAGTCGCTTTGCTGCCAGTCCAACCGGACTTCTGTGGTACGGCTCCCGTTTGTCGGCCCCCCTGAAGCCAGTCCAGCTGGGCTCCCAGTACCTTCAGGGCTCCTGCCACCAACCCTCTACTAGGACTCCAGGAACATATGTGGACCAGGAACATCTGTGTTTCCAGACCAGAGAGTCCCAGTTTAGGTTCAGCCTGAAGTATCTAGATTTGTGCTAACAGGAGAAGGGGCAGATCAAAGTGGAGCATGGAGGATCAAGGAGTGATATAACTTACTTATGTGATTATTATATGGTTCATGAACTTGTACACTTTTTGAACTCTAAGTAACTAAACCTGAAAACTATGCCCAAATATTCTTGTTTAAATCTTTTAGTTATACTTTCGGGATGTCGGCATGTAATTGACTACACAATTTACCAATGAATCTGTGCTTATCAGTTAATCCTGTCAACTACATGCATTTCTCCCTCCTTGCTGCTTCTCTATCAAAGGCAGCAAGATGGGGGAGGCAGAAGCCATTGCTCCCACCCCAATGCTGCTGCCTCTGATAGAGAAGGAGCAGTGCAGAGAGTGGGGGAGGGGCAGGCAGGAGCTGATACGTGTGGGGAAACAGCTCCAGTCTCCCCTGCCCACCCCCTGGCTTCCTCCTATAGAGGCAGGGGGAGGGGAGGATCAGGCAGGAGCCAGTGCTCACAGGAACTAGCTTAAAAGGAGGCTCCCCCCCAGCTTTGGCTCTGCAGACTCACCTGCCTCTCCCTCCAAAAGAATTTGGAGAGCAAATGATGAACCTTTGAGGCAGCAGTGTGGGGATGGGGACAGGAGAGGCTGCTGTGAAGCAGCCTCTGTCCATGGAGGACCCAGGTTTGCTGCGGACACAGATGGCTCTGTAGCATCAGCCTCTCTCCGTGGGGGCAGAGGGGGAGGTCCATGCTCACTGCATACAGGAGCTGCTGCTGTGTATCAGTCTGTGTGTGCAGGGAGCAGGGTTCCCTCTAAGGTGCGCTTCTGTGCGGCTCCGCACAAGAAATTTTAAATCCGCCCACCTCATTCCCAGAGCTGTGCAGCAGCTCTCACTTTCTTGCAGGACCTCAAGCTGAGTGGTGTGGCAGCTGGGGCCACATGGGGAGCAGCTGCTCTGGTGGCCAGGGCGGATTTTTTACATGTTTAGATGTTTGAATTATAAATAAGATGCACCATACTGTGTTTTATAAACGATAAAGAAGTCTTAATCTTATGAGATTTCACTACAATTCTTGGCTGTTAAATTTTCATGAAGAAGTAGACTGTGAGACTGCAAGGTGTCAATGAGGATTTGGATTTGAAATTAGCGAACTGATTATCAAGGTTTTACTGCAAATTTATAATAAGGTGACATTTGATTTCAGGTTAGATATTTATCTATTATTTACAAAACAAATCAAACTTGTTTTTGTGTGTTCTTTAGCAGCATCACCTGGGGGGTCTTCAGGCCAGTATGCAATCAGGAATTACTGCTAGGAAGTATTAACTCCTGCATACCAATTTTGGTTGCTGTTATGTAGCCACTAAAGGCTTAGGTCAGTGGTAGAACAGCTCAATACGACTGTGCAAGTAGGTGAAACCAGAGCCAGATCTCCAATGCAACAGAGGCAGGGGTATGTGCAGAGCTCCTGACAAAGTGGCTAGTGTGCGCATAACTCCCCTGTATTCCCTCCAACTCGGGACTTAAATATTGAGTGTGGTTGATGGCCACATCACTGGTGCAGTTCATCCTTAATGCATAGTACTGACTGGAAGCATTATTGCATATGTAATACTAAGCGAGCAAAAGGGTAAATTGGTAAATTAAACAGAAACAAAGAATTTGGACAGCAAATGCTGAACCTTTAGCTCTAATAAATTATTCAGTGAATTGATGGAAATAGTGTGAATTAAAGTCACAACAGGCCAAAGAGAGTTCTGATTTTAGTCCTCCAGAACCAAATTTTATGATCCCAGACATAGGCCCTTAAAGGCTTTTAGTTGTATTTTGAAAAGATACACAACTTTCCAAGTGCATTTCATTCCTCACATTCTAACTTGTGTAGTGCCAACAGTCGCATAGGGCAGGACGGGAGATCATCTATACTCCAGCTGTGGGACAGTCTGGGAAAGGGCTATAAACAGAAGAAGTTAAATTTTGCAGGACTAATTTTTTTTTTATTTGACTTCATATTGAATAAACATTTAAAGCCATGCACCTTGTTAATTATCTCTCTTTTTAGTATTCTTTCTTCCATAACATTTTCTATGTATATGATATTTGTTAATAATTTGGGTGCTACAGTGGCATACAACTAAATAAGCACACTTGATCTCAATATTGGTGCACAAGACAAAACTCACTCTGCTTGTGAATGGAAAATCTTAGAGGGAACGGTGGCATGGAGCTGGGACCCATGGACAGGGGCTGCTGCTGCCCTGCACGACTGCCTCTTATTCAGAAGTAGCGGTGCAGGGCAGCAGGCAGGAGCCAGTCTCTTGAATCGGCTTCTGCCTACCACCCTGCACTGCTGCCTCTGATAGAAAGGCAGCAGCGCAGGTTGTCAGGGAGCTCCCCAGCAGTGGGGTCAGGAGTAGACTGGTTGCTGGCCCCCCTCCAGGGGCTATTGAATAGTTACGTAACCGCTAACACTTTGAGATTACAAGCTATCTAAGATCCCTGACTTTAGTGTGTTTGATTAACTATGTTTTGCTTGTGTTTAAAAGTTCTTCTGCAGGATACAAGAAAGCTCCCAGGTTCTTTATAAACTGGAACAAAATAAAACCAAACAAGACATAATTAAAGAATCAGCTAAACGGGATCATTTTGCAGCTTTACAGCAGTATAAAGTAAGTATAGGAACTGTTACAAGGAGTTTAATAATAATAATACTTAGCATTTTTATAGTCCTTGAAAAGCATTAACTACTAATCCTCATAATACAAGAAAATAAAAATGAAGGATATCCAACTGCCTGTCTTTAGAAAGTGAAATTGAGGAGAGCCTTCTAGGCTGGACAGCTGAAAAACCAAAAATATTTTCTTTTCCCACAATGGAATTTTTGTGAAATCTTTTCCTAGTATGAGACGAAATCACTTTTTGACAGTGCTGCTGCTGCTTTTTTGTGTGTGTGGAAAGAATTTTCCACTTTCTGTTTGGCTCTAGTTTTTTTGCTCACTGTAAAAGGCAGCATAACTGTGTGTGTGATCTTATATTGAGAAGTCAGGTACATTTTTATTTATGTGCATAACACATAAACTGTACTCAACACATGCCTTTTGTGATCTTCAGGATTTTATGTCATCTATATGTGATAAACTTTTTGAAGCTCTGTTTCCTGGCTCATCCCATTCAACCAGATTTTCTGCATTAACTATTCTGGGATCAATAGCGGAAATATTTTCTGTTCCAGAAGGTGAGGTGTCTGACTTTCATGGTGGGCCAGTGGTAGGGTTAAAAAATGGGCTTGCTTACAAAAGTGCACTGGCTAACTGGGTACTAAATTTCAGTGTTAGTTTTCTTTTCAAAATTTAGACTTCAGGTATAGTTTACTATATTGTTTGTTCTTTTTTAAATAAAATCAAGGTGCCAGTAGAATAAGAAAAATATGGTTTTGGAATAAATGAACATTAGAAGATAATAAATGCTGTTTTAATAAACTATGGGGAATTGAACATTCATTAAAATATCAAGATAATAAAATTGTTAATATAAAAAGGCTCAAATGGTATTGGGTTCTCAAAGTATGACATTCTAAAATGGGGAGTGTGTTTGTTTATTTTGTTTTATTTCTTTTTTTAAATTAGGTGGTTGCTTATATTTTGGTGCTGCTAACTACTGATATTTCTTTCAGTAACAGGTTATTTGAACATTCAAAGATATTCATTATATGAGCTTTTCTTCAAGTGTTTATAATCAGTAAATTTTGTGTTTATTTTACATGAGCGACTTAAAAATAAAATGGTTTGTAAAAATTAGAGAAAAATCTAAGTATTATTAGAGTAAGAGAGCAGACTGACTCATTAAATTCTTATTACATTTTCCTCTTCTCCAAAATAGCTGTTCAGAGTATGAATGAATTAATCTTATTTTCCTAAGATACTTTTGTAAACCTCAAGTTGTAGTAGGAGGTATCCTAACTAGGGCCCTACCAAATTCACTGTATTGTATGGTCATTTTCATGGCCATAAGGTTTGCAGATAGGTAAATTTCAGTGTGGTAACTCCGGGGTTTCCAACTCAAAAAGGGGATTGTATTTGTGCGGGTTGCAAAGGGGAGTAATGAGATTGCCACTCCCACTTTCTTGCTGCTTTCAGAGCTAGATAGCATGGGAAGGGATGTGTGTGGACCTATCTGAAACTGGGAGAGAGAACCAAGATCAACCCTGCAGAGAAAGAGTGAGTCTTGTCCTGCCTTAGCTCTTCCTGGACTAGCAGCTATGACACACCCCCTTTGCTGGGGCCCTCCAAACACTACAGGGAAGATCAGACCCAACTCCACAAGAATCCTCCAGCTGCAGGAACCCCTGGAGCTGCTCTCCAATCCTACAACGTCCTGCCACCGACGGGTCTGGTTTTCCGCTTCTCTCCCCAAGCAGCTGTGCAGGGGACAGACTATTTTTTAGCCCATCCAGATCCAGGATTCCCCTTTGCTGGGGCACTCTTAGGAGCAGGGGACATCAGATTTCATGGGGAAGGGTTTTTTTCACCTTCCATGGGGGAAAGAAGGAAGCAGTCATGGACATGAAATTGGTAGGGCCCTAATTATAGACTACTTTTAGAAGTCATGGAGGCCATACTGAAGATGTACTAATGAATTGAGAAACTAGACAATATTTTTAGAGCAGACTGTAATAGAAATTTAGCTAAGTGATCTTTATATGTAGGAGTAAAAGTACTTTTGAGTTTGTTGTTTCATTGCTATTAATTCCAAGTAGTCAGTCATGAGTTTGTGTGTGTTTTAAAAAATGTTTAATTCTTTTTATTATCTTCTGGGTATTGAGCTGTTAGAGATCATTCTAGTTACATTTTAGTCTTTATTCCAAAGCCATAATGTCTGGAAACTTTTTTTTAGTAATGAAAGCTGAGTTTCTCACCTAATTGCATGGCTAGAGCTTTAGGAAAAGCTAATGTGATAAGAGTTGGCATCTCTGAGATTTGAGAATATTAGAATTTTTTTAATGTGGTAAGTACCTTTTGTATTCTCTGGGGTTTGCTTTCTAGTACGCCAATATAATATAAATACACACCACAAATTGATTTGTAGGCAGTGATAGGAAAACAATGTATATTGAAAGTGTTACTCTTTTTAGCTCTAACAGCATTAGCACATCAGGTGAGGTAATGCATACTATGCGGGTGTGATTTCTGAAGTGTACTAATGGGTTGAACATTATTCGGTCCATGTAGATCCTGTTGGCTCACATTAAATGTTTAAGTAGGGAACATTGAATGTGCACCATCAAGCACTTCATGGTCCAATTAATGCCCAACAAATTAGTATGTGTTAAAAATCAGACTCCCAGAGTGTGCATTATAACACTATGTAGCCAAGCTATTAAGGTCTGAGAGAGTTGATTAAATAAAAATAGAATACAAGTATCATGGCCTTCCCCCCATGCTTTATGAAGAATGGCTTATGAATATGCATAAGACAAAATAGGTCATATAACATATCAATTTTAATGTTGCAATCTGCTGAATGAGTATATTCAATTTCTGTGCATGTATCATTCTTGTATATGAATTTAGAAATATGAAGTGTGAATTTATTTATAATTGTAAATGTGCTAATGAGGGCTATTACTGGTGCTCTGGAAACTTAATTGCTAAGTGATCACGCCAATGACCCGTGAATGATTTTATTCTGTCTGAAAGCCCAAGCTATGGTTGGTCCTACAAAGATATGTAACCAGGCCACCTCTTGCTGAAATCTGTTTTGTATATGGTACTTTTCCACTCAAGGTGAGAGAAGTTTGAAATTAAACACAAAGAATTCCTGCCTTGGCAAAAGATATAAAGGGGAGGGAGGGAGACAAAGAATAGGGCCAGATGCCAGGAGACTCTCTCTCACCATTCAAGATGCCTGCTGGAAACATTTAAGACTGAATGGGGAAAGGATTGGGCCCAAACTAGGAAGTTGCTTAGCTTGTGAAAGAGATGTATAAATCAACTGTTTAGGGTAAGAATGTTCATGTAACAAGTTTGTTAGTATATTAGAATTAGCATTCTTTTATTTATTTGATCTTCATAACTTACTTTGATCTGACTATTTTCACCGGCAATTGCTTAAATCCCATATTTTATATTTAATTAAAACACTTTTTGGTTTATTATCAAGCCCAGTGTAAAGAATTGTTACTCGAGGGTGAGCAACTACTATGCATATCTCTCTTGCATTGGCCTTATGAACTTTTTCTATGTAAAACTTTCACACTGGGCAAGATGGATTTATATGGGATTTTGGTACCTTTGGGTTTGGTTTTCTGGGTGCTGAGCCATTATAGCTAAGTCCTCCCACAGCTGAACTGGTTCAATGTCTGTATTGCTGTGCGGGAGGAGGCATTAACCCCAACTCTGTGCCTTAGCTGGGGGAGGTCAGTGCTTCTGGCCCAGCAGGACAGGCTGGTGGGGAGCCCCAAAGAGCAGGAAGGTGGGTGTCAGTAGCTTGATCAGTTCCCCGGAGTACAACCCTAAGGGGATTTCTGTGATCTAAACCATCACTATGTCGTTTGATGATGATGAAACATAATGGTGGCATTGGTCTTTGAACAGGTCAGACACAAGCAATCTTTCAGTTGGCTCACAAGATTGATTCTACACATATTCAAACACTGATCCAGTGTTTTGCCAGCACTTTTGAGGAAGTAAAAGTTTTAGCATTTGAACTTCTCATGAAACTACATGATGTGTTAGATTTACAGGTATGACACAATTTTTTGTTTAAAAGATACAGTATTCCCTAAAAATCACACTTCCCATTGTAATTGTTTTATCTAGTACACAGATCACACATCACATGGAGAAGATCAAAATGTGAGGGTAATTTTCACAGTTGTATGTGTAGAAAATAAGTTTGGTCTAATATCCTTTTTGCCTCATTGGTTGAGATTAGAGAGGCAAAATTTAGTGGGGAAGGCTAAACGAACCTTAAGAAAATGTATGATTCATAAGTCATGATTTGCAGCCACATGACCTTGTACAGTGATTGCATCGTATCTCATAAATTAAGGAGAGGTCAGGCCAAGTCACTGCTTACTATTAGTGATATGGGTGGTTCAGTAGGTGTCAGTTTTCAGTCTCCAGCATGTTTGATGTAGTGTATTGTTGAAGGTACTGTCTTCCTGAAGATGCGTAAAACCTGAGGGGCAAACCACTTGTGATCACTGAGTACACAATGATAGTGACCTGAATATTTTGGCAAAGTTCCAAGTTAGTGGTTATCTCCCAAGTGTCTAAATTCCTCTTTTAATATCAATTGAACAAGATACTTTTTACTTTCTGCTTTTAAATTTTCTGTTGCAATGTGTTTGTTAAACTGATTCAGCCTTCACCCCTGATGTGTTTTGTTTTAGTGGTAGATGAAGTGAACACAATATGTCCTTTGCCTTTTACTTGGTAAAAGTCTCAGGAGTGAAGGTAATAAATACTGTTAGGGCATTGTGTGCCAAATTTTTTTAAAAACTTCCGCATGCCATATTTTAAAATTTTGCACTATTTTGAAAGTGTAATTTGTCAATAAATAAATGCAGAGGCTTCAGCATGGCAAGTCCACTGGCTGTATGAAGTTGGACGATCAATCTACAGCTCCCCCCTCAGTGGAGAGACTGCACCTGATCCTGATACAACAGAAGGCCTGGACCTACCCCAGAATCACTCTCAAGCCCTCTCTCTCTGTGCCAGATGCACCAGGTGTGGGGCGGGCAGGCAGGCTTAAAACTGTGGAGGGGCTCAGTGTGGGGTGAGATGATTTTGTGTTGGACTATCTGGGTGCAAGCAGCTCAGTAAGAAGCAGTGTTCTCTGTAAGATATGCACTTGTGCAGCCACTTAAGAGAAAGTCAAATGCCATCCAGCCAATTAGCAAAAGGCCCACAGCTAGGTTTCTTGTTTTCTACTGATGGTGCACATTTACATAAGCCTTGGTGCATATACAATTTTATTCCACACACAGATGGAAAAATATCTGCACATGGATTTGAAAGATTCGAGATTAGGGAATATTGGTGGGGATGTCTAGCTGAGAGATGTCGATGCATAGAGGCTTATTTTTTGGGGGTATTCCTGGTGCTAGGACAATGGAACTTTGCTGGTGCTTCCAGATAATGGTAGTTGGGGCTCAGAGGGAGAATCTGGGTGCTGAAGAAGTGGACTTGGTGGAGTGGGAATCTGGGTGCCGCTTTTGGGGGCGTCAGCGGCATAGGAGTTTGGATGTGGGCCTTAGGGGCAGGATTATCAGGATGGGAGTTTGACAGTAAGGAGCTTAGTGGGAAATGATCTGGGTGCAGGGAGGAGATCTGGAGGTAGGAGGCCTCCAGATGCAGGGTTTGAGATTCATCAAGATGGGATTTAGGTATGGAGAGGTTGGTGGATTCTTAATGTACTTGATGAGGCTTGATAGGAGTGTCAGCTCTTGGTCTTTCTGCCTTTGTTTGGCTTTAAATTTAATTTTCAAGCTGCTGTCTCCTTTCTTTGCAAATTGTACCCTTAATTTATCTGATACAGATTTGATTCATTCTTGCCACTTTTACTCTGAAAAATTGATTTGAAGTGGATAAACAAATCAGTGGGCAAACGCTCTTTGTTGCTGATTTTTGTTTTTGTGCTGCACAGTATATGATGTGCTCTTCTATAATAATCTACATATGGCTTTTTCTGTGTAAAATTCATTACCAATTAAAATGCAGAAGAACATTTTGTTTTTATAATGGTTTTTAAGTATCTGAGCACTGCTTTAGATAGTCTTATGTTTAATAGATCTGTAGGTGTGCTTTTGCTGAATGCTAGCAAATGTTTGTGCAAATCCCTGTCTTGTACATAGAGTAGGTAGTCAGTATATAATACAGATAACTGTGAGACAGTGCAATCCAATGAAGTTACTGAAAATCAGATTCCAAAGGGGTTGAATTGAAATAACACTTTTGATATGCAACCTGAAGAAAAATGTATATTGAGAATTACTGAACCTTTTTTTTTTTTTTTTTTTTTTTTTTTTTAAATTTCAGGACTCTGAAAACCTACATCTCTTATTTCAAGCAGCCATGGATCTTAGCATAAGTACTAAACCATATGACTGTGTTACTGCCTCATATTTGCTGAACTTTTTAATACATCATAAAAGGCTGCTGAGTGTCTGCTTAAAAAATCAACAGGTTGCACATGCACTTCAGGAAGATGAGGATATGTCTGCAAGCACCAAGGAAAAGAACACTTTAGCCGGTTAGTTTTGAGGAATAAAAACTTTTTGGATATTTTTGTTTAGAAGCTTCCCATTTTATTTCCTTGGAGACTATTGTTATGGGCATTCTAGAAAGAGGAAGAGTAATCTTTTAAGAAATAAGTTTTAGAGGGGTAGCTGTGTTAGTCTGGGCAAAATCCACTTTCTCACATGAGCAGAGTGGAGAGAAAAGGGGGGACCCTCACAATTTATAACAAAGAAGGAAGAGGGGAAAGGTAAGAAAAAAATCTGTCAATAGCAGTGCCTGTGTTAATGAGGCTAATTGAGTGTGCTGGAAGTGTCCCATACTTAGTTTTGATGTCAATTGGATTTTGAATGTAAAGAAAGCAGGTCTTTGCTCAAGACATGATAGATAGTGTCAAATTTATATATGAATGCCAATCTCTCTCTCGTTCTCGTTAGTTTTGAAATTCCTTTGTGGAAAAATGGCTAATTTTAAATCCATTAATGAGTGCCCAGGTAGATTAAAATGTGCTGCTACAGGTTTTTGTGTATTACCATTTCTGTTATGTGACTTGTATCCATTTAACCTTTGTCATAGAGATTGTTCAGTTTGGCCAATATATATGGCAGAGAGGCATTGCTGGTGCTTGATGGCAGGTATCACGTTTGTGGATGTGCAGTTGTATGAGCCTCTGATGTTATGGCTTATGTGGTTGGGTCCTGTAATGGTGTTCCTTGTATAGATGTGTGGACAGAGTAGCAACAGGGTTTATTGCAAGAGTAGGTTCTTGGTTGAGTGTGTCTGAAGTGTGGTTTGTGGTTGTTGGAAAGAATTTGCTTCAGATTAGGAGGTTGTCTGTAGGCGAGGATTGGTCTGTTTTCCAAGGACTGTGAGAGTGAGGTGTTATGAAATGAGGTTAGATTTAAGCATTATACTTTAGTATAAATGGAACTGTCTGAGGATTGGTAGCACTTGTAGGTCAATGGCAACCTTCTCTAACCCCTACCCAAGCTAGGTATTACAAGACACAAAACTTGGCCTTACCCTCCTGCATTAGATGTGGCCCTATAGGCCAGGAAGGTCGGCTTAAGGTATACAGCTGCATAGTGATGTCCGAACAGCGCAAGGCTGACAGGAGCAAATGCTCCCATCGGCTTCCCTTGCTTCTCGCAGAACGAGGAGTACTGGACCACCAGCGGGGGCTGCCCTGTGCGTTCAGTTTACAGGTCTATACTAGACATGCTAAATTTGACGCTCTGGAGATCAATCTTTTCGCGTTTATCTTCTGGTAAGTATAGACGTGTCCATAGTGCTCTCCTGCTTATGCCTTATTTATATCAAAAGCTTAGACTTTCTTGTTGACAAACTGCTCCTGACCTCATACTCTTTTTTTTTTTTTCCCCTCAAAAACAAAAAAATAACAAAAACAACCCCTTCTTCCCCAAGATTGGGAGGGCATAATTCTATAAAACCTCCTATAGTCTCAGGCCACACTTAAATTAGGCATCTCAAAAGCACCTGAAGTCATGTTTTGACTCCAGAAGTAAGTTCCCTGTTTTTTTTCAGTGGTGCCAAGCACACAGCGTTATCACCAGAAGCTGCATAGCGTAGACATACCCTTAGATACTTCAGTGTCTGAGTACCTCGGTCTTTTAAAATACTTTTGACACCTGTGATTTTCTTTGTCCTAAAGTCTGGAGAGGGATGGTGTTTCTCTCTAGTTCAATATTTTGGGCCCAATCTGGTTGGAGTCTTTTAGCGCCAGCCCAATATAAATGTAGAAAGGATGGGAAAAGCACTAAAGGTGTTAAGTACAACTGAAAATCACTTGCCTTATTTAGGTGCTGGAATAAGGAATTACGTGGCTGAGTAGAGGCATCGAAGATTAAATGTTCTGTCAAAGTGGTTGTTTAACTTTTCTTTAAGGGCAAAATCTGTCCTCTAATATGTGTATGTTACTTCCATTGATTTCAGCATGAGCTGTGTGATTGTGTCTGCAGATAATGTTTGTTAGTCTTTACAAACGTCAGCTCAAGTTAGAATCGCAAATTGACAATTTATTTTTGGAGCTTTAGTGAATGAAAAATGTGCATAATGGGTTGGAGAAAAAACGGGACAGGAACTAGTTTAAAGAAAACAATTATTATGCATTTTACATTAATTGTCTTGTTGGCAAGCTTAACTTGAATATGTATTTAAAATTATTTTCCTTTTCTGTGTAATGCTTTCTATTCTAGTAATCAAATATTTGTTAGCAAATCTGGAACAAGAAATTTTCCAAGCTGAAAAATCTCTTCTGCAGGCAGCAGCTTCATTCCCAATGTATGGGAGAGTACATTGTATAATTGGAGCTTTGCAGCAGTTATCTTTAAAGTAAGTAAAACATACCACTGTGTGCTGTGCTGTTATTATTTCAGTTACTTTTTGCAGTTTTGAATATATAATTACTTTACATTCCTTTGTATATTCTTTAAGTAACTTGACCTTGATGACTGAATGGAGGCAGATGGTTGCAAAGCTTATTTTAATGTCATACAGACTTTCAGCTGTCGTCGCTCCAATTGTTCAGAGTTCATCACCAGAGGGCCTTATTCCAATGGATACTGATTCAGGTAAATTAAATACATTTTAGCAAAAGTCACTAGAATTTTATTTAACATTTGAATGCTTGTAAGTTTAAAGTTATGAATGTTACAGCCTGTTAACCAAATGTCTGTAATGTATTTATAATTGACAAAAGTATATTTTTTAAAAGTCATATATTATTACTTAAAATTCTCCTGTATGTATTGGCTCTAGTCCTAATAGACTACTCTGTCAGACTCTTTCAGTGTGTACTTGCAATTTACCCATTATAAGCTCCCCTTCTCCTTAGCCTCTAACCCAAACTTCCCCATCAGCTACCATCCTTCTGAGTTCCACAGACAAAAATTAAAGGCAGTAAGTGTGTTACTACTTTATGGCCAGGTCTACACTAGACCTGGAAAGTCAGCTTAAGACAGGCGACTCTAGATACGTAGAACACATAGCTGTAGTTGGGTTACCTTAAATTGATTTTGGCACCATCCCCACTGTGGGAGGTTGACAGCAGCAAAAGTTTCCATTGGCTTTCCTTATTCCTCACAACTGTGAGGAGTACAGATGCCAGCTGGAGCTGCAACTTAGTGTTTGATTTCAGATCTATAGTAGTCCCTCTAAATCGAATGCCAGAACATCAGTCTCTGGCACGACAAGTAAAGATGTGCCTAAGGAATGCTGAGTTAGGACATAAATCTGTTGTCCCAAATACCAGCAGCTGCAGCCTCCGCCAGATATATTAAGCTAATGGTGGATGCTTTTGTTAGCATCTGCCTTTTCACAGGTCCCATAAACTAATATTGGCCCCGGCAGGGAATGCCAAACAATATAGACTGTAGAGTCTGGGCCAAAGCTTGCAGAATTTGTGTATGTGAAATACTCCTATTGTCATCAGCCAGATTACTGCACTTTTTTGCCATGCTTAATTTGTGCCAGGGCTGAGCTCTGATACTTTTAGGTTTGACAATTCATAGCCCTGCCTGGTAACTCTGATTTGGTGCATTAATAATTAATGTAAAAAAAATTGCTTGAGCCATGGCACCCAATTACTTAAGCCCAAGCATCTCTTACATTACAAATTAGTGATGTTTATGAGCAAAGTGAGTGCACTAAATGCAATTTTTGTTAAAGGTTTAGGCATACATGTTTGATATGCTGAAATAACAATGAACAGTAATTTTATTTTGAAAATTCTTGGATATGTACTAGACTTTCCTTTGAGGAGTTTTATTTTAAACTAAGGATATTAAGGACTAGTGAACTGATCGACTATCCTATAAGCATTAGCTTATCAGATAGTCTAGATGACTAGTCGATTTCCTACCCCTACCCCCTCACCCCCGCCCGCTGCCTCTATCAGAGGCAGCAGAGTGGCGGGGCGGGGAAGGGCGAAGAAGGTACTTCAAAGCGGCAGCGCCGCACGGAGCCCTATACCCAGGCTCTGGGTGGCACTGCCACGTTTCAAAGGGGCAGCACTGCACAGCTGATCCCTGGCTCTTGTACATTTCAAAGAAGGAAGTGTCTATCGACTAGTTGAGTAGTTGATGGAAATTCTGTCGCCTACTCGACTAGTAAAGTAGTCATTAGTTATCTACTGGTTTAAAATAAGGATGTTAACTCAGATAAAGGACAGATTTTCTCTTACTCTAGTTTGAGGCATAAATATGACTTAAAGTGAATATAGGTTGAACCTCCGAAATCCGGGATTCTCTGGTCCAACAACATCGGTGGTCCAGCAGGACCACTGATGTTGCTGGATCAGAGAGTACCGGTGCCTGAGAGTGCAAACCCCATCCCTGGGGATCCCCGGTTCAGTGAGGGAGAAGCAGGGCAGTGGCAGCTGGTGAGCCACATCCCCAGGAACCGCAGCTGGGTGGGCTAGCAACAGGACCTGTGAGCAGCAAAAGGGGGGCAGCTGGCAAGCCCCATCCCCAGGGAGTCCTAGTTGGGCAGGAGAGCTCGCTCCCAGGGAGGCTCAGCAGGCTGGAGCCCAGTGGCAGTGTGGCCAGGGTGGAGCCAACTGCAGGGAGGGGTAATTTCCTGAGAGGCCAGGGGCAGGGGACATCCCCATACCCGGCAAATTCCTTCATTGAGGACAGGTCAGGTCCCGTGGGTGCTGGACAAGGGGGTCCAGCCTGTGGAAGGAAGACTGCTTGTTTTCTTAGAGACAGAACTGATTATTAGACAGGTATTTGCTATTTACTACTAATCTACTGTTTTCTAGCAACGTACCTAGAAAAGAGGGTGGGTGGGTGGGTGGGTGTGTGTGTGTGTGTGTGTGTGTGTGTGTGAGAGACAAATGTCAAAATGAAGAATTAGCTGGGCTTGACAAAGCCCTGGCTGGGTTGATTTAGTTGGGATTGGTCCTGCCTTGGGCAGGGGGCTGGACTTGATGATCTCCTGAGGTCTCTTCCAGCTCTGATTCTAAATAATCTATTTAAAACATAGAAACTGCAGGTCGTTTGCAGATGATCCTGAATGAGTTACAGCCACGAGATACAAATGATTATTCCACTGAAGCAAAAATATCGAAAGAACACCACAAAGTAGACTTAAAAAAAATGACTGATGACAAGCCAGCTAAAAATGTTTGCACAGAAATCAGAGGTAATTCAGATTCTCCTTTCTTAAATTAAATCAGGATATTTTCCACACAACAAGAAAATTTTCTGTGGATGATCCAAGTTAGAAGTTATTTGCTGTGGCTTTTCACTTTTACAGTAAATACGTCAGAAGTTAGTTTATGTATGGCCATGGTTTTAAAGGTTAATTCACTGTATTTCTAGAAGATTGTGAATAATTTCTCTTTGGCTCCAAGTGAAAATGAGTCATTTGGTGTTGGGCAATCAATCTGGCCAATGTAGAAAAGGCAATAATCTTTTAACTTCTTCATAACAAGCTATGTTTAAATATAGTTTTTGCTTTTGTCCTAGTGTAGTTTCCTGTCCAGTGAACATGAGGTTGGTAAGGAACGTATTAATGTAATAAAGCTCAGCTCACAAACTAACACAATAAAGAGCTCCTGCTTTGAAGACTCAATTATTAAAATAGCAGGGAATGTTGTAAGTCAGGATTGTGTTCTGTGGCATCTGTCTGAATTAGTAAATGATAGTAACAGATTAAAGTGTAATTAATCCACTGTTGCCAGATGAATTGTAAATTTTTATTTTCATAATTTGAGAGTTTTTGTTCATGGTGATACATCATAATCCCTAGAATATAAAAAAGTTGTATTTTTACATAGTATTTTTAAGTTAAAACATTAAAACTGCCAATTTTCTTGACTCACTTATTTTCATTAGTTTAAAATAGATATGAATGGGCTGTGCTTTTTTTATTTCATGAAAGAGTACTGTAAACATAGTTTTTTGGACTCTTTTATTTGCTGTTCATATGATGAACACCAGATGGAGCTGTTGAGTCATGAACATTTATGTTTATAAAAACTCAAAGCTTTCAGTTTCAGATTTAAAAACAAGTAAGATGTAAATGATAAATTTCTGGCTGGTATTGAAGCTCAATTCCGAAATAAAGTAAAACCTATGTTTACTTATCATTCTGGAGCTGTAGTTATATGTGTGGTTTTATTGTCAATTGAATCGCTTCATTGACCAAAACAAATCTCACTGATTTTGTTTTTGTCAAATTTGTAATCCAAAGCGCAAAAGCGTAGCATAGGTAGTTTAAGAATGGGAAATTTTGTTCACATTAAAATGATTTTTGTAAGAAGATTAAATGTAAGGAGAACTAATGATGAAACAAAATTCTATTAAAACGTATGCAACTGAGCTATCTGATATTGCACCTATTTTATTTCATTTTAAGGTAAAGAAATGCAAACATGTGATGTAACAGCTCAAATGGTACTGGTATGTTGTTGGAGAAGTATGAAGGAGATATCCTTGCTTTTAGGAATGCTGTGTAAACTTCTGCCTTCACAGACTGTTTCTGAATCTTCTGACGGGTTGATAACAGTAGAACAGGTATGAAAAGTACATTCTTCTGTAAAATCTTGCCTTTTTGGAAGAGGCTTCTAAAAACTTCTGAAGGCGGGGGAAAAAGTATGTTACAGGTTGAACCTCTTTGGTCTGGCAGCATCCATGGTCCGGCATGATTTTAGTTAGTCATCTGTCCATTTATTATGGGTGTGGCCAACTTTATCACAGTCCCATAAAGCCCCACCAGTCCTGACTCTCAATGTTCTGTGCTGTTATTTAGTTCTAATTTACCCCTAAATGTCTGCTAAGAGTTCAGCAATCAACAGAAGTGTGGTAACGATGCTAGACAATATTCACCTCCCCTGTGGTTCGGTAAATTCTCCAGTTTAGCCATCGGTCAAGTCCTAAGGGTGCTGGACTAGAGAGGTTCAATATGTATATATGAAAAAGTTGCATTCATCATTATCTTGTTCTTTATTTTAATGGTTTATTTTTCAATAAATTGGCATGTAAGAACTAATTGACGCTGTAGTATATCAGTAAAAAGTTACTGAAATGTACATATTTGCTGGAATTCATATTCTGCTAACAAACTCGTGAGATGTTCAGTCTTTGTTCAGTGGTGTGAGGGCTTTTACCATGTATAGGCTGCAGCCGTTGATATTGAATCTTGTGAAGGGACAGTACTGCACATATTGCTTTGGAAACATTATTTTTACGCTATTTTAGTGAATTAAGACTCATTTTTGGTTCATTTTGAAACATGGAAGTTCAGACGTCAGTTGAAAATGTTCTTTCCTTGGACTTCATACTCAGTAATTTTGGAAGCTAATATATTAATTGTTTCTGCGAATCGTGTTCTCCATAATATGGTTGAATAATATGATAGACATTTGTGGGGTCGATCTCTCTTTCCATATTCTCACCCTGCATTTTTAAATTGAAAGACCACAAAAGCTAGCACACTGGTTGGGAATGTTCAAGAGGCTGGAGTTCAGTGTTTACTAGAAATTAGTTTACCGCAAGCATTTTATTTGGGAGTATTTTGAATTTATTAGGTTTCTGGCTTTAGTTGATGATCTTTTTCCTTTCCATATGGTTTCAACAAAACTAGTTGCCA
This sequence comes from Pelodiscus sinensis, assembly GCF_049634645.1. Lineage (NCBI taxonomy): Eukaryota > Metazoa > Chordata > Testudines > Trionychidae > Pelodiscus > Pelodiscus sinensis. The sequence continues at coordinate 167,154,184 of NC_134713.1, forward strand.
GTATGGGAAACTGAAATATGAAGAACATATTTCATGTTTAATCTTTTTTCAAATGAAAATAAATATTTAGTTTTTCCTAAAGTGTTACAACATTCTAGAATAAAATAAATAACAGTATAGTGTGCTGATGATCTGATTTCTATGCTGTTTCATGTGCAGAGCCTTAGAAATAATGCTAATATTTTTATTAACACATTGTCTCCAGCTCATATGTTTGCATCTGGTTAGCAGCTGTGCTTGTATGGTTGCAAAGCTCTGGAGTTTAGATGAAAGAACAACAGTATGTCTCCACTGTTATGTTCCTTAATCTGTTCCAAGTCAAACAGGAATTGGTATCTTGGAGCGAGTCAGCTCTGGAACTGTCACTCCCATCTTCACATGGAAATGCAGTCACAGTTAATGCTTGCTACCTTAGTGGTTGTCAGGGGATTTAGGTACACAACTCTGATTTGCATAGGTGACTCTCTCTGCTTTCATGGCCATATATAAACTAAGCCACCTACATTTTCTTTTTAAAAAGTAATAAACTGACTTCAAATAGTTGACTAGTGGAGTCTTCATTTACCTAGGATTAGCTGGAAAATACATGTATGTGGATAAATCCCTGTAATATTATACTTTGTATTAAGATCTTGTCCTTTTAGATATATCTTTAAGTGTTCTTATAGAATCTCTGTAACATTTCTCCTATAACTTTGTATTAAGAAAAAATGTCTTTTGAGCTCTCTCCTTTCCTTGATTGTCCTGTTGAAATGAATGAGGTATGAATGGAGAATGAAAGGTGAGCACCTCCAGCAGCAGTTGCAAGGGTGGAGAAGGTCTGGGAGCCAGATCTAAGATAATACCTGTCAAGTGAGCTCATTAAGAAGACTGGACAGACAGACCCCTTGGGAGTCAAGCAGCAAGTGCCTGTCCTTGGAAGAAATCTCTTTGAAGCAGCATTAAGAAAGGCAAGGTGCCGACTAATTGGCTGCATGAGAGGGATAAATAGGAGGCATCTTGCAGAGGAACCCCGGTTTTTCGTCTTGTCAACATGGGAGCATTGATCTGGATCTTCAGAAGCCTGGCTCCACCCCTAACCCATCTAACTCACCTGGCAAGTGCAGTTAGGGGGAGCAACTTTTGGTAACAACAAGACGGAGTGTGCTTGTGTGTGTGAGAGCGTGCTTGAGTGTGATGTGTCATATGCATATGATAAACATTGATTGATCTATGTATGTTCAATAAATGTGGCGTGTTGCCTTATCCCCCTGAAAAAGATCCTGGGTACTTCTTTTAAGCACAAAATGTAGATAGATGGGCTATATGTAGCATATAAAATTGTATGCTATAACTAGAAAAAATGAAACCGCTCTTTTAGTCTAATCTAAAAAAAAGTTGTATAGTGTCATAGTAGTATTTGGGAATTTTTTATATTAATTAATTGTTTTCATAGAAAGCATCAAACTGCTGAAATCCTTTAGTAGACATTCTGTGCATTTTAATGTAATGTTTGATTTAATTAATTTATATTAATCTATATAAACAAATGGAATAAAACATTTCTAAGCTCCGTTTTATGCAGCAGTACTATATAATGGGATTTAAACCACTGGCATTATTGAGCCAAAGTACATGAAAATATTCCTACCGACTTTGATAGATTTTGGATCAGACATGTGCTGCAGTAGACACTGACAAGGAAAGGAATTATTTTTGGTGCTCTGGATCAGTGTGTGTGCTGTAGTAGCATCTCCATTGTGCCTGGAAAGGGTACTTACACTTCTCCCCGGAGTGGGCCCAACATTGCTGTCTCATGCAGTACAGGGATGGTTAATGCTCTTACTGTCACACTAGCCTAGAGCAAAGATATCTTCTCTTCCCCAGTCTGGTTGTGTCGGGCCATACACCATGATACAAAGGGAAGGAGACATTTGCTTGTGTTGGCTCCCTGTCTGCCCCCATCCTGAACTTCTGTTGTTTATTCTTTTTTTGGACAAATTGTATTCATTTCCTACATGTTAGTTGAGGAACTAAAAATCTCTTTTCATATTGAACAAAATGTGCTTTTCAACAAACAGAATACAAATAATCCATTTCACTTGTTTTCATGGAGTATGCTGCTGGATTTTTAGAATGGGATGTGTATATGTGAATTTGTAATTGGATTTTTATATGCATTTCCAGTAACTTATATTACTTGATACCAAGTTCACTGTCTCTTATCTTTTACATGGAGGTCCATTTAAAACCTCATGAAAGAGAATTTAATAGCATTGTTATAAGCCAGGTGTATAGGACAAACAGCTGTTGGACCAACCAGATTGTATAGCACTGCTAATCCATTTCAATATTATTGATCTATAATATTCCGTTTTTTCTGTCTTGGGCCTTTTTTGAATTTAGACTGCTTATTATGTTGAATTGTGCCAAATTCTCTGGGTGGTTTTGTGATGTAGAGAAATAGTAACCCCAAATATAAAAGGATAGTGTCGTGGAACGGCAGTTCTCCAATGATCCATTCTCTGCAGCTGGAAGTTAGAGAGAATGCTTTTCCCCCCCTTCTAATTTATTATTAACCCAGCTCAATTAGAGTAAAAATGAGATTCTCATGGCATTTGTACAAGGTCCAGTAGCTGTCCAGGGGCCATGGTTTTGGTTGCTCAGAATGAAATGGTGATTGTAGGTTTAGGAAGTGTTAGGATGCTGTGGATTGGAACATCAATAAGTGAGGATGCCAACATTCTGGAGTAGTGGTGTCCTTAACCCTCCTTTCCTTTGCTGCCAGAACAGGTTGCTTTAGAGATATATATTCAGAACCCATAAAATTGCCATTATTTGGCCAAAAATCTAATTTTTGTGAATGTTCTCATTCGTGTTTACCATTCATAAATTGAACTGAAACACTAAGAATTTAATTTACATGCTCTTATTGCTGGAACAATGACATCAGTGGAATTCTGTAGTAAAGACTGTGCCTGCTAATATTGATGTTTTTTCTTTTTTATATAGATACAGATACGGACATTTTAAACCTCCCCCCACCCTGCGCGCGCGCACACACATACCCACACTTAACTCAATGAATGTTTGTTTTTTGGAAAATTAAATGAAAATGTACAAGCTTCATTTAAATCATTGCTCAGGGATGAGGGGCTCAGTATCCAGGCTGACCCAGGAGAGAGAGAATCTCATCACTTTCTTACCGCAGCAGCTTGGCACTAGATGAGCAACACCTCTCCATGGCTGCTGCAGCTCCAGTGGGCACAGCCAGGGGCAGCATGCATGTCCTGCAGTTGAGGCAGGCCCAGGTTTGTCTGCCCCTTGCACTCCTGAGCCAGAGTGAGGAATGCAGCTAACTGTGCACGTCTCCTTTACTCCTGATAAAGAGGAACTGCTAGCAATGGTCTAATATGATTCGGGGAGCTTCAGCTTCCACCTGCCCTACCTAAAAGGGCACGTTGAAGATGGGAGGTTTGGGGCTGAGGCAGTCTTCCCAGAAAGGGGGGGAATCCCCAGCCATCCTCTTTTACCTGCCTGGTGATTCTGTCCATTTATGAGAAGCAATCCCATTCCAGGTACATCCTATTTTCCTGGCACAACCAAGCCCTTGCCTTGCTTTAAGTTATGATAAGAGGAAGCTGTTTAGTGAATTTGGTAGTCCTAGCTTTTACAGTTTAGGGAGAGTTCTTGGACGGACACGGACATGGACACACACAGACAAACTCTCCCAAATATGCAGTAGATAAAATATCATTATCTAGATCTCTGTGTTGCAGTCTCTTGCAGTCTTTTTTTCTTGAGTCTTTCAATGTTTGATATTAAAACCTAGAGCATGCAGTCAAGTCTCTAGTCCTCATGGCAGTGGAAGAAGTTCAAAATATGAATCCTAAAGATTGAAAAGCTATAAGGCAAAAAAAAGAACTTCAAATGTATTTTTAAAATAGAATGGGTTTTTTTAGGTCGTGTGTGTGTGTGTGTGTGTGTGTGTGTGTGTGTGTGTGTGTGTGTGTGTGTGTGTGTGTGTGTGTGTGTGTGTGTGTGTGTGTGTGTGTGTGTGTGTGTGTGTGTGTGTGTGTGTGTGTGTGTGTGTGTGTGTGTGTGTGTGTGTGTGAAAAATTGCCTCTGCCTGGAAAACTAAAATCTTATGCGCAAGAGATAGGTTAGCTCAAATCTCTACAAGTGTCGATGCCCTTTTCTTTCTTGAAACAAAATACAGGACTATGTAGCATTTTAAAGACTTACAAGATGGTTTATTAGGTGATGAGCTTTCGTGGGCCAGACCCACTTCCTCAGATCAAATAGTGGAAGAAAATTGTCACAACCATATATACCAAAGGATACAATTAAAAAAAAAATGAACACATATGAAAAGGACAAATCAAATTTCAGAACAGAAAGGGGAAGGGGGGGAGGTAAATGTCTATGAGCTAATGATATTAGAGGTGATAGTTGGGGAAGCTATCTTTGTAATGGGTAAGATAATTAGATTGTTTATTCAGACTCATGTGTAAAGTGTCGAATTTAAGCACGAATAACAGTTCAGAGGATTCTCTTTTCTTTCTTGTATCTTTTTATGTGGGTTTCATAATACATGATGAAAGATGCTTAGATTTTTTTTTTTTTTTTAACTAGGAATTGTTTTCTCTTCACATACCCCTTTCCAAATATTTATTTCCATTCATGATCACTGATGGATGTTTGCCTCTGTTGTTTGCTAATAGCCTGAATAAAATAGCAAGAGAGAATCTTGTTTGCACCTGAAGGAATCAGTGACTCCCATAGGTCACTACGGCCCTCTATAATATGTCTACAAGACTGTTAATGACACCACACTGTTAAGTAGAAGAATTGAGTCTTGCATGTTTTTGCTAGTTTTATGATGTTTAAAGTAAAATGCTTTTTACCACTTGAATTTTAGTATGTATTTTCCTTGATTTGTTAACTATCCGTGACCTTTTGCACCTGAGAAAATATTGCTGTCTCTCAAAAGAGAGGTGTAGAGGCATAAAGTGGGGCGCACTTGTTTGAAATTTCAGTCTCAAAGTATTTTGTGTAAATAAATGTATTAGTTGTATCAGCTCAAATAATGACTTGCATTTTTTTTTATTGTTCTAGGTTACAAATATAGGAGACTATTTTAAACATCATCTTTTGCAGTCCAGGCATAGAGGAGCATTTGAATTAGCTTACACTGGCTTTGTGATGCTCACTGAAATATTCTCCAGGTAAAACACACATCTTTCTTATTTAAAAAAATGCATAGCATTTCTATAAACCATGGCCCTGATTCTGCAACTAACTGTGCAAACAGCTCCTTGCACATTTGTAGCGGTCCGTTGAGTTCAATGGGGATTTATATGACCACAGGTGCCCACCATTTGGAAGTAATTGCATGATATAGGATTTGTATAGACTTTTACTTGAATACAAGTAAAATTCAGATATTTGAATTGGAATGGTAAGATTTAAATGGCTAGTTTAATAAATAAATAAATATCCCTTTTTCTTAATTTCTGTAATACTACCTACTGAAAAATTAGTAGGTGCTCATGAGAAAATTAGAGTGAAATCCATGGACCATGCATTTTTTTTTTTTTAAATCTGAGAATGAATGGTAAACTTGCTATATTCAACAAGCACATTTTTTATTTTAGTGGAATTCTCATTAGTTTTCATTGGCTGAGCAGTATATTCTCACATTTGGGAAATGACCTGGAAATTATTTTTCCCTGTAATTTTATTTTTATATTTTCCTATGAGAACCATACCAGCTGAACTGCCTCTGTGTCTAGGCAAAGGTGGATTTTCTATTCAGTGCTTAGAGAATAATTTCACAAAATAGGTGTTGAAGTGCCTGCTTTGAGACCTGGGGAAGGGGGTAGGGGCAGAACTGAGTTTTTAATGAGACAAACCAAATGCAAAATCTCCCTAACTCACTATGCTTTTCTGAGCAACAAAGCTGACAAAAGCCTAAAATGTTTCTTTATACTTACTATATTAAATCCTGTCCCTCTTCGACTGAAAGTGTGTTTTGCCATTGACTTTACTGGAGTCAGGATTTCTTCCCTTGATTTCAGGCGATGGATCTTAACTATTGTGCAGATTCATAATTAGAACTGCTAATTGCTTTCTTATATAATTTTCTGCATTGTAGAGATGTACCAATTTTAGGTGTGAAAAAGGGATTTTTTTCCAGAAGATACTATTATGGGGTTAGCCACTGGATGCTGAGAGCAGTTTATGGGAACTGCTAACATCTAGCCTTAGTTAGCCTTGTTACTCATTTGTACTGTACTTTAGTGAAGAGTGAGTGCGTGCGTGCGTGCTTTGGACTTATGAGGTCTCCTCCCCACATTTTCTTCCCTGGGCCGTATGCCTCAGTTGCAAGGGTTTAAATTCATCATGAGCTGTGGGAAGTCTATGCCCATTGGTGATCCACACAATTCCTGTTTGGGAAAAGGGCATCAAATGGATAAGTGTCCCATTTTCCAGAGTTTCTGGTGAAGAACTGAAAAAAGAAACTTAATGAATAGTCTTGTAGCACCTTAAAGACTAACAAAGTATGTAGATGGTATCATGAGCTTTCATGGGCATAAACCACTTTGTCAGATGAATGGAGTTATTAAAGGTCCAGCTTCTAAATAAATAGGGGATTGGTGGTGGGAAGAGAGCAGGAAAAAAGGGGAAAGAAATAAGTCAATTAGAGTGTCCATTCTACAGAGAACGTGCAATTGTTAAGTACCCATTGTTTGGGTTTTTTTTGTCATTGGGATGTGGAATATAGTGGGCCATCCAGTCAAAGTCTTTATTCATACCTTTGTGATAGGAATCAAACCCGTAAATGAAGTAAAGTTCTAAAGCCTTCCCTGTGTAGTTGGCTTGTGGAATTGGCCTGAAACAATACAGTGATTTAGAGTTCCATTAATGAGTGCCTGGGCAAGTTAAAATGTTCCCCAACAGGTTTGTGTGTTGCCTTTTTGCATGTCTGATTTGTGTCTATTATTCTTTCCTATAGAAACTGTTCAGTTTGGCCAGTATACATGGCAGAGGGGCGTTGCTGGCATTTGATAGCATATATCACATTAGTGGATGTGCGGCTAAATGAGCCTCTGATGTGATGGGTTATGTGGTTAGGTCCTGTGATAATATCGCTTGTTATAGATGTGTGGACAGAGTCTGTACTCAGGTTGATTGCAGGGGTGGGTTCCTGGATGATTGTGATGTGTGGTTACTGGAAAGAATTTGTTTGAGGTTAGGGGGTTGTCTGTAGGCAAGGATTGCCCTGTATCCCCAAGGCCTGAGAGAGTGAGGGGTCATTTTCCAGGATAGGTTGTAGATTGTTGATAATGCACTGGAGGGGTTTAAGTTGTGGGCTGTAGGTCCAGTTACAGACTAACTTGGCTACCTGTCTGAAGCTTTTAAAAAAAGAAAGGTACTTTTCCTGTAAACAGGGCCGGCTTTAGGCCGATTCGGCTGATTTCCTGGAATCAGGCCCTGCGCATAAGAGGGCCCCGCTCCCAGATGCGCGGCGCATGTGCAGGGCCACCCTGGGCTTGCTAAAGCTGGTCCTGCCTGTGAACTCCTCCTGATGGAAGCAGCACTCAGACCCCAACTGGCAGAAGTGGCACTGGCACCTTCTAGCACACCAGCCTTGGTGTGGGGTCCCTTGGTGCTGAAAAAGGAGCCCAGGTGTCTCTTGCCACAGCCGCCAGGGACAATGCTGCCTTCAATAGGGCTGTCCTGCAATCAGCAACCAATTGAACTCTGACCTTTCCTCCAGGAGCACTGCTTGAAAGTCACCTATTGGAATGGACATGTGCATGCACTCGAAGAAAAAATGGTTACCTACCTTTCTTAAGTGTTGTTCTGCAAGATGTGTCCTCATGTCCATTCTAATCCCACGGGCTTGCCCTTTGTTGGAATGAAGGAATTGAGCAATTAGTGTGTCTGCAGCGGCATATGTATGCCACCCTATTGGCATCATTCCAAGGGACTCCATAGCCAACCTAATGGATACCGCTAGGGAAAATTTTCTGATAATTATAGGGATGTAAGCAAGTACTTGATTATCCTATAAGTGTTAGCTTATCGGATAAGTCGAGCAGAGTACTTGACTTCTTGCTTCCCTCTCCCACCCGCCTCTCCCACTGTCTCCGTATGAGGCTATGTCTAGACTATATTCCTCTTTCGAAAGAGGAATGTAAAAGAGGAAAATTGAAAGTGCGAATGAAGCATGGATTTAAAAATCCTGCGCTTCATTTGCATAGTCATGTCCGAGTGCTTTTTCGAAAAAGGGTTTTTCGAAAGTGAAAGCACAGTCTAGATGGGGTTCTTTTAAAAAAAAAAACAAAAAAAACCCAACCCTTTTTTTGAAAGAACCCGTACTCCTGAAAAAATGAGCAGTATTGGGTTCTTTTGAAAAGGTTTTTTTCCCCCCCTCCAAAAGAACCCTGTCTAGACTGTGCTTTCACTTTTGAAAAACACTTTTTCGAAAAAGCACTCGGACCGAATATGCAAATAAAGCATGGGATATTTAAATCCACGCTTCATTTGCGCTTTTGATTTGCCTCATTTACATTCCTCTTTTGAAAGAGGAATGTAGTTTAGACGTGCCCAGAGAGGCAGCAAGCGGGGGTGGAAACAGAAGCTGGTACTGGGGGGAGGTGGCATGTACATGCTCACCTATCAAAATGGATATGAGCAATACAACTCAAAGAACAACAGTTACAAAAGGTAGGTAACTGGGGTTTTTTTTTTTTTTAAACAGCATGAAGAATGTCCTCCTACTTCTCGCAATATGATTAGTTTTTTCTGCTTATAAGAGTATTGGCACCATTATGCCTTCTTTGAGATACAAAACAGGTGATTTAAAGGTAAACAAATTTTATATATAGAAAAAACAGTGTGTTCAGAGTATGTGGAAAAATTAATCCAAATCCAACATAGATGCCTGTATAGCACTATAAAAGATTAATCGCTGTGGGATGCTGAGACCTCTGGAGCATTTTTACGGAATTCTTTTTTGGGGGATTGTTATGAGCATCAGACAAATGTCTATGGTCCATTTTAAAGGTATCCTTGTGATATAGACCACCTTAAACTCTGAACACGAATTCTCGTGCGGCCTTCCAGCCATATTCTTAGTTCAGTAAGTATACTGCCATATTTCTGTCTTTCTACTTCTGCAGTGTTGGCAAGACATTATCCACTGTCATGGACAACTAATCCCATGTCGTGATGGGCTCCCATCCAGCTAGACAGCTTCCTTTAAAAAAATATCATCTAGATCATCCTGTTAGCTAAGTGAATTTGATCTGGCTGGAATAGGTCTGCACGTTTGTACTTAATATTTCTTATCGTGTGCCAGGTTAGAATACAAAGAGTTATTCCGCTTTCTGTTGGGTAACGGCTGCTACTTGCTAGTATTTATTCCCATATGTTTAGTAATACTATCACATCCAAGTTGATGAAAGCCTGCAGAATGAAATATTGGGACTCGAACAATCTTTGCTTTTAAACTGATCATTAATTAATTAATTACTTCTGACAGCCTCTTTTGTAAGTCTGTGGAGTAATTAAATTCTTTCTTATCTGTTTAAAATTAAACTAACAGTAAAATCAAATTACAAGCCTTCTCTTGAACCACAGCTATGCTAATGAAGAAACTTCCTAAAAGATTGTGGGACAAATAACTGAAATACAGCTTGCACCTCCCTGGTCCTGCACCCTCAGGACCTGACACCCCATCTCGGAGGAGGGATTTTGCCAGATTAGCGGTGGTCATTTCTGGCCCCTCTTCCACCAGTCCGCTCCAGCCTTGGCCTGACCGGTGCCCTCCCAGCTGGCTCCCTCCTCTTGCTGGCCCCTCTGCACTGTCAGCCCCTGTTGCAATCCTGCACAGCTCCGCTGCCTCTATGCACCAGGCTCCTGCTGTCATGCCCAGCTCCCGCTGTTGCGCTGGGCAGCCGCACTGCCTGTGTGCATGCCAAGCTCCTTCTCCAGTGCCCTGCAGCCCCTCTGCCTTCGTGCACCGGGCTCTCGAGTCCACGCTGTGCAGTTCCACTGCTTCTGCACGCTGGGTTCCTGCTGCAGAACCTGGCTCCTGCTGCCGCTCTGGGGAGCCCCATGGTCTCTGCACGAGGCTCCTACAACCTTGCCAAGAAACCAGAGAGCCTGATCCTGCCAGACCTTCCAGGACTGCCGGTGGAGGACACTCTGTCGGTCCAGGTACAGTCCAAGGGGAGGAAAGCGGCTGACCTTGATCTGGCTGCTGATTTGCCTGAGGCTGGGCCAATGTGTTGTGGCTGCAATTCCCCCTGACCCAGTGGCGGACTGCTCTGCCATTGGTAGGGCCCTGGGTCAGGTTCAGGTGGAGTAAGGTGGGCCTGGACCTCACCGGTCACTCCACCCTGGGATGGCAGCTTCCCCACACCAGGCCGCTGGTCTCTCCTTCTCTATCATCCACTGGTGCTTAGGATGCCTGACCCTGGGGTTTCCTCGGGCTCTGCTAATTGACTCCTGGGTTTTTCTCTATTACCGAACCAAGAGAGTAGAGCTAATTGACTACTGGGTTTGCTCTTCCTCTGAACCAAGGATTGCTAATTGACTACTGAGTGTGTCCTGTCTCTACATAGACAGCAATGCTGGTTTGTTTGGTCTCTGCATTAAGAGACCGGAGCTGATTGACTCTTGGGCTTGCTCTCACCCTACAACTAGAGCTCAGAACTAACTGACTGAGGGTCTTGCTCTTGCTCTGTTTCAAGAGGACAGGGCGAATCAACCACTGTGTTTGCTCAGTCTTTGGTTGAAGAGTTTAGGGCTACTTGTCACCTACATGGGCTTGGAGCCTTTTCACAAGAGTACAGAGACCATAGACCAATGGTCACCAACCAGTAGATCCTGACTGGTTTGGCCAGGAAGCTATCAAGTGCTGGCACTTCAGTTGCCCCTGCACCCACTGTCATGCTGCTCCTGCCCTCTCCCTGGGAGCTGCCCCCCACCTCCCAGAGCCTCCTGCTTGCTATGCAGGGTGTGGGAGGAAGAAGAGGGATAACACCGATGTCAGGGCGTCCCTCCTTCCCCCACTCCTGTACCCTAGCTCGACACAGAGAGAAGGGGATGGAGGGAGCTTGACAATGCAAATCTCCATCACTGTCACACAGTGTGTGTCTGTCATTGTCACAAACTCACACTGTCCTTCCCTCTCAGCTCCCAACCCAACATATACATAGGTGGTGGTTGTTACTACTTTTACTGCTTGCAAAGTGTGTTAGTTTTGGTTTTTGACTGTCCCTACCCTGCACCTCCTCCTGCACCCAATCGCTTGCCCCTGATGCGAGTCCCCCTGCACCCAAACTCCTTCCCATAGCTTGTATCCTGAAACCCCTCCTAGACCCCAATCCCCCACCCTGGGCTAAGCCCAGAGCCTCTCCCACCATCCCAACCCCTTTGCTCAAGACCAGAGCCTGCACCCCTACCCCAGCCTGGTGAAAGTGAGTGAGGCTGGGGGACAAAGTGGGGATGGAGTGAGCAGTGTGAGGCCTTGGAGAAGGGGTGGAGCAGAGGCAGGGCCTCGAAGAAGGGGCGGGAAGGAGGTGGGGCAAGGGTATTTGGGTTTGAGGTAGATATTACATTGCATTTAAATTGAGAAAGTGATCTTGTGGTTAAAAAGGTTGGAGACCATTGCCATAGACTAATCTGTGTGTAACGTCTTCGTGCAGGGTCTGGGGGCTGTACGCTGTTGGCTGTTTAGCTCGTGAGCTGTACTGGGATGCTATTCATAATGCTAATTCCCCTGACAGTAGACAGCAACCTGACAGTGCTGAGAAGTAGGGTAGCCTCCCTTTGACCCAAAGGGGAAGGAACAACTGTGCCACCATCACCACAGTAACAAAAACAAATCTACATTTGTAAGTTGCACTTTCACAATGAAGAGGTTGCACGGATGTATTTGTATGAGGTAAATTGAAAAATAAAATTTATTTTGTTTAAACAGTGCAAATATTTGAAATAAAAAATAATATGAAGTGAGCATGGTTTACTTCGTTTTCTATGTTGTAATTAAAATCAATATATTGAAAATATAGAAGAACATCCAAAATTAATACAGTTCAATTTGTATTCTGTTGTTTAATAGTGCAATTACAACTGTTCTTAATTATTTTGATCCCAATTATTTTTTTGAGTTAATCACACAAGATGATAATGATTAATCAATGGTCCCAGTCAAAATCCAACTTAGAATATAGTTGCAGAATTCCTCTACAAGTGCTTCTTCATGCCTCTTCATTCTCCTCTGCAACATCTTGGTGCGTATTTTTTCTTGGTACACTTGACAGGCTGATTGCTCTGTAGTTCTTGCACTCACTTTTACTGCCTTTTTTATGTGGATTGGTACTATTACCACTTTCCCCCATTCACTTGACACTTGCTATCATTTGTAAATTTTATTGATGAGCTTGTCTATCGCCTCTTCAGTGTGTCTGCATCTCCTTGCAGTAGCTCTGCAGTTAGGTTGTCACTTCCTGGTATCTTTTTCTTTTTCAGACTTACTATCAAGACCTTTATTGTTTCTTCTAAGAATTCTGGCATCTGCTCTCTTGCTTGTGCTGGGTATCTTGTTCAAAACCGTTTCATCGACTGTATTCTGCATTTTGCACTTTTAAAAAAATATTCTTTCCAGTGTTTATTTTATGCTGCTTTGTCCTCAGATATTTGTTTGCATTTGCTTTTCACTGCTCAGCTCTTCAGCTTATGTACTCCACTCGTTTATCTTACCTTGGATTCAACCCATGTCATGTTTTTCTTTGCATATTTTTCTGCTTCTTTGTGTTGTTCGCCTATCTGGTTGTTTGCTTTCTGTTTTATCCCTCTGTTTTAGACTGCTGTACTATGCTTTGACTTTCACCTTCATTTTGGTTCTCATTTGGCTTTGTATGCTTGTCACTCAGCGCCACCACTTCATGTGTTATCCACTTTGGTTTCTTCATTTTGGCCTTGTAGTTCAGCTCTTGTTCATCTATTCTTGTAATAACCCTCCCTTTTCCTTCCAGTGTTCTGTATCTCTTCAGCATTCACTTTTTCTTTCTTGAAAGATATGAAATTTCTTCTGCATGACTTCTTTATATTCTTTCTCAATATCTGTCTCTTTCAATCTGTCCTTTTCTTGGTACTTTTGTTGATTGCTCTCAGCCCCCAGCTCATTAATATCAGCATTAATTATGATTTGCACGAGCACCATTTCCATCTCTAATTCAGGAATATGTCTATCATGGTCTTTGTTTGTCCATCACATATCCAAGTCAGCTTCCTCTGTGGCTTTTTTTGTTGAAATAATTGTTCTTTATCACTTGAGTGTTGCTTAAGCTATCAAATTTCTTCCTTTCTCATCCTCTTCACTCTGTTCAAATCTGCCTGTCAAATGTTATACCTCTACTGTTCTGTATACTGGGAGATCTGTAACCTCTCTGTTTCCTTAGTGAGATCATTCATGTTTGAGAACATAACGGAATGTCCTCACACAGTTAAATTTACAGGGCTTCATTCATTTGGGAGGCACAGGGTGGAGTGATTTAAATAAGTGGTTTTCAAACTTTTTAGTCTGCATTCCCCTTTCCAGTAATGTGGTCTACAGGATACCCTGTCAGAGATAAGATCATAACATACCTATGATTAGATTGCCAAGTGTTACTTATTAAAATACATTGTTTTCCGTTACAGGATTTTTCTTGCATATCCCCTGATGACAGCTCATCAGTGCGTTTAAGTACCTTGGTCTGAAAATTACAGATTTAAATCCAAGTGACTTATAAAATTAATGATGTAAGGATTTATTTTAAGTTACTTTCCTAAAGTAAAAGTGATTGTTATTGGTTGTGACCAATAAAACATACTGACTTTGCAACTAAATATCATATTTAGTGTAAAAACTATATTACAGTAAAACTCCAATAGTCTAGCATGCAATGAGTCACAAGGCAGCAGCTGAACTGAGTGAAACCTGACAGGACTGAGTCAGTCTGCCACTGGCTTTGTGTGACGCTGGACAGTGCGTGTGCTATAATAAAAAGGGTTAAAAACACTTTATACACAGTATATACTGGGTGGGTGGGTGGGTCGGTTGGTCGGACGCAGATCGCCCGTACCTGGCTCTTCCGGGTTACAATCTACTCGTCACGGGCGAGTAGATTGTATCATTTGTCGAGCTGTGTGTGTGTGTGTGTGTGTGTGTGTGTGTGTGTGTGTGTGTGTGTGTAAAAAACCATCTTATAGTACCTCCTCCTGATAGTCTGGCATATCCGATAATCTGGCACCACCTAGGTCCCAAAGGTTACGGATTATCGGAAGTCTACTGTACTTTTTGTTAAGCGAGAAGATACAATAAACCTAATCATGTTTTAGCAGTTACATAGCTTATTATACATGTATTCAGTTTCTTAATTTTTGCATTTTTAGAATGTTAGAAAGTGGTGAATGATGCGTTCCTTATTTACAAAATATAGTGGCTTTTTTTACTTGTGATTTGTCAACCCCTGTTTGGATGGAACCTGTTGTTCAATGACAAATATGCAACATTATGCAGCATTTAAATTGTTTATTCTTTAAATAAAACTGCCTTTAAATATGCTAGATACATAAGAAAACAGTTACTCTAAATATAGTTTTTATTTAATATTAAGTTATTTAAAGAAAGAAAATCTAAATAGTGAATTGAACTGATTGTTTCCGTCACCACCTTCAGGATTGTAGAATTACTAGAACTCCTCTTCAAACCTAGTTTTTATTAATAGTTTGGAAGAGGAAAACTGAGATTTCTTGATCTTTTGTCTCACAATTAGTATCACAGAAATAATTGAATAAATGGAAATTAAGAGAATATTTTCTTTGCATGAGCAGAAAAAGCTACTGGTGTCAAAGGCTTCAATAAAACGATTCCATGTGTTTAGACAGTAACCTTGTCCAATAGAGTGATTTGACTTTCTTTAAAACTTTGATGGCAAGCGTGTACTGTTAAATATTTTTAAAATAGATTATAGTAAGTTTAGGCCTTCACATAGGTTGTCAGAATGCGAATTTTAGTTTTTAATGTTTGTTTAAAATACATTTAATTTAAATAAAATCTTATTTCACAATAGTTTTAAAATCAATGTTATCCCTGTAGGGAAGAATGAAGCAGAGGACTATGATTTAAAATATTTAGGGCTTGATAGAATCCTTTCATTTAGGAAAAATGTATTTGGAACTCTTCGAGAAATAAAGGAATAGTCATTTTGTACATAAGTGTATCAAATTCAGTTAATATCACAAATTGCAACCAGGAACCTATGGTACTTGTTCTGAAATAAAAATACTTGAGTCATTTTTGAGTCAGCTGGACTAGTACAATTAATCCAAACTCCTTGGTAATTATCCATTATTCTAGTGAACATCTGCAAGTACGGTTTATGAAGCTATATGGAGACTTGGGAGTAGATAGTCCTGTCTGCTGTTGCTGACTATGCCGTTGACTCACTCTGTGGCTCTCGAGAAGTCTCATAACCTCCCTGTGTCTCCCCAAACTCCTAAAATCTGGTTAGTTAGTATTATATAATTTAAAATTCATTAGCAGGCAAATCACCAAAATAAATTGCCATATTATGAACCTTCAAATCATGTACTGATATTTTTTACCATAACTTTGTAAATTTTTTCTGTGTAAATTGAAATCCTCTGTGATAAATGGTCGTTGCATTGATGACTTTCTGGACCTGAAGTTTTAACTTCACACTTTCTAGGCTTTGAAATAGGGATGTAAATTGGTTAACTGGTTAACCTATAAGCCTCACCCTTAATAGTGAATCTTACTGGTTCAGCTTAACTGGTAGGGGCTTGAGCAGCTCTCCATCCCCACCCTCTCAAATATACTGCATTTCAGTATATTTTTCTCTTTCTGATTGCCCTTAAGGCAAAACAAATCTATTTAAAAATAATGTATACAGTACAATATAATGTAATGTGAAATGTGGCAGTATGTAGCATAGCAGCTTTTAAGTATTGCCTAATGTTTTGCTTTGTTCTCTTTTGTGCCACCAGTGTCGGATATAGGGCAAGGCGAGCAGGGTGGCCACCTGGGCCCCGTGCTTCGCGAAATTGTGCTGCTCTGGGCCCCGCAAAATCCTCATCTGTCCCTGTGTGCCACAATGTATGTTAGCATAGGATACTTGGTTTAATGCTGAAGTACATAAGAACGGCCGTACTGGGTCAGATCAAAGGTCCATCTAGCCCAATAGCCTGTCTGCCGACAGTGGCCAGCACCAGCTGCCCCAGGGAGGGTGGACTGAAGACAGTGATCAAGCAATTTGTCTCCTGCCATCCTTCTCCAGCCTCTGACAAACAAAGGCCAGGGACACCATTTCTATCCCCTGGTTAATAGCATTTTATGGACCTAACCTCCATTAAATTATCTAGCTTCTCTTTAAACTCTGTTATAGTCCTAGCCTTCACAGCCTCCTCTGGCAAGGAGTTCCACAGGTTGACTACACGTTGTGTGAAGAACTTTCATTTATTAGTTTTAAACCTGCTACTCATTAATTTCATTTGGTGTTCTCTAGTTCTTCTATTATGGGAACTAATTAAGAACTTTTCTTTATTCACCCTCTCCAGACCACTCATGATTTTATATACTTCTATCATATCCCCCCTCAGTCTCCTCTTTTCTAAACTGAAAAGTCCCAGTTGCTTTAACCTCTCTTCATAAGGGACCCGTTCCAAACCCCCTAATCATTTTAGTTGCCCTTTTCTGAACCCTTTCCAAGGCCAAAATATCTTTTTTGAGGTGAGGAGACCCCATCTGTACACAGTATTCAAGATGTGGGCGTACCATAGTTTTATATAGGGGTAGTAAGATATTCTGTGTCTTATTTTCTATCCCTTTCTTAAAAATTCCTAGCATCCTATTTGCCTTTTTGACCGCCGCTGCACACTGTGTGGAAGTTTTCAGAGAACTATCCACGATAGCTCCAAGAACTCTTTCCTGATCAGTCATAGCCAGATTCACCCCCATCATACTGTACGTATAGTTGGGGTTATTTTTCTCGACGTACATTACTTTACACTTATCCACATTACATTTCATTTGTCATTTTGTTGCCCAATCACTCAATTTGGTGAGATCTTTTTGGAGTCCCTCACAGTCTGCTTCTGTCTTGACTATCCTAGCTTGGTATCATCTGCAAACTTTACCACCTCACTGCTTATCCCTTTCTACAGGTCATTTATGAATAAGTTGAAAAGGATTTTCATATTGTAACATATTGAAGTCTTAGACCATGTTTGAATTACGGAGATAAGCTCAGTAGTGCAAGTATTTACAATTAATATTTGTAGTGGTAATGGTATACTGTAGTCGAAATGGTATCACAAAGTCTGAGTTAACCACCATAATTGCTGGTTGGTCAAAACCCTATATACTTGTATATAAAAGACAGAAAGACAGCCCATCCTCTTAAGTTATCCAAGGAAGACCACTGTCAGCTGACAGTCAGAGCTCCCTATATCTGTCCCTTAAGACCGGCTGAAGTTCTTTTATATTGTGCTTGGTTCTGTTACAGCAACTGAAGGAGGCAGGTTAAAGCTTAAACAGTTACAGGTTTATTAAAGAAGCTTATAAATCATATGATTACAATGGCTATTGCTCTATTTCTTAACTACTAGCAAAATATAGATACTGCTAGCAAAATATAGATCTTAAAAATGGTTACAAAGAAGATAAAGATAGAAAAATAGAAATAATGGTACCAAGTAACAGCTTACTCTTTCTGTACACTTAAGACAGAGGACCACATCCAGGTACAATTTTTACCCCCTTCTGTGCCTCTCGACTCCAGCATGTCAGGCCAGGGCCGGTCCCTCAATTCCTAGGAAAGACGAAAATACGAGGTGGGCGTCCCCATAGAACCTCGGGAGGTCAAACAC